>NC_041388.1:535904944-535971867 GCF_002162155.2 Triticum dicoccoides
GGGGGGAGGGGGTTGCTTGGGGGAGGGGGCAAGGCAAGAGGCGGCGGCGGCAGAGTCCTACTAGGACTCGGCGGCGGCGGCAGGCGGGCTGCGCGCGGCGCGCGCTCGAGGGGGGAGGCCGGCTGGGCCTGCTGGGCCTCGGCCCAGGCGGGGCGCTGCGGGTTTTTTTTAATAGTTACGCGCGCAGAAAAAAAAACAAAGAAAAGAAAAACTAAACGAACTCCAAAAATTCTAAAGTAAATTTTCCCCGACTCCTAAAATGAGTCGAACAAAATGAACTTTTCTTCGGACCTAGATGCAAATTTTGAAAACACGCATTTTTCCCTAATCCAAAAGAAAAGCAAATAAACTCCGGAAAATCCAAAATTTGATTTATTTATTAAATCTTCATTTTTCCAAATTTGGGAAAGTCATATTATTCCCTCTCATATTTTTGATATTGGAAAAATAATTGAAGATGAAATAACTAAATCAAATGATCCCCTTTTCAAAATTTGAGAAGACTCAAATATGAAAATAACGAAATCTCCAACTCTCTCCGAGGGTCCTTGAGTTGCGTGAAATTTCTAGGATCGACCAAAAATGCAGGAAAATATGATATGCATGATGATCTAATGTATAACATTCCAAATTGAAAATTTGGGATGTTACATTACCTTTCTGCGACTTGGGAAATCCGGTGACGAAGTCCATCTCAACATGGTCCCATTTCCATTCAGGAATAGAGATAGGTTGTAGAGTTCCAGCAGGCCTTTAATGTTCTGCTTTGATACGATGGCAAACGTCCCACTCAGCAACATAATGAGCAATGTCTTGCTTCATATTAGACCACCAGAATCTCTGGCTGATGTCTTGGTACATCTTTTTACTACTGGGATGAATAGACAAAGGCGTGTCATGAGCTTCTTTCATAACATCCTGTGTCATATCATGGTTTTTCTCTGAACATGGCACCACTAGGCGGCCCTTGAAGTACAAGGTGCCATCATCGGTGATAGTGAAGAATGAGGGCTTTCCTTCTGCTAGATGGCGTTTAATCTTGTGGGCTTGAGAGTCATATCCCTGAATTCTCTTGATGGAGTCCAAGAGATCTGGTTCGACAGCCAGGGTATTGAGGGAACCCCGAGAAACAACACGGAGGTTCATCTTGTGAAACTCCTAATGAGGGGGAGCGAGTGCACCAGGGGGAACAATATGGAGGTTCAGCTTTCTGAATTCTTCAACAAGTGAGGGTTGAACTTTGTGAACCTGGAGGTGGTTACAGTAAGACTTGCGGCTCAAGGCATCAGCCATTACATTAGCCTTTCCTGGGGTATATAATATACCCACGTAAAAGTCTGCAACAGTCTCCATCCATCTCTACCGACGGAGGTTCAGGTCTGACTGAGTAAACAGATACTTCAAACTTTGGTGGTCGGTGAAGATCTCGCAACGGTTACCGAGAAGGCAATGTCGCCACTGCTTTAGTGCATGAATGACAGTAGCAAGCTCGAGGTTGTGAGCTGGGTAATTTTCTTCGTGAGGGCACAGTTGACGAGTGGCATAAGCAATCACTCTGCGCTCTTGCATTAGGACACAGCCTAATCCTTAACGAGAAGCGTCGCAGTAAATGACAAAGTCCTTCTTAGTATCAGGTGGAGCAAGCATTGGGGCAGAAGTCAACTTGTCTTTGAGCGCCTGGAAACTTTCCTGACACTTGTCTATTGATGACCCACAAGTATAGGGGATCTATCGTAGTCCTTTTGATAAGTAAGAGTGTCGAACCCAACGAGGAGCAGAAGGAAATGATAAGCGGTTTTCAGCAAGGTATTCTCTGCAAGTACTGAAATAAGTGGTAATAGATAGTTTTGAGATAAGATAAATTGTAACGAGCAACAAGTAACAAAAGTAAATAAAGTGCAGCAAGGTGGCCCAATCCTTTTTGTAGCAAAGGACAAGCCGGAACAAACTCTTATAATATGGGAATATCGTCAAGCTAATTTTCATCACGTTCATATGATTTGTGTTCGATACTTTGATAATCTGATAGGTGGGTGGACCGGTGCTTGGGTGCTGTTCTGAACAAGCATCCCACTTATGATTAACCTCTATTGTAAGCATCCGCAACTACAACAAAAGTATTAAGGTAAACCTAACCATAGCATGAAACATATGGATCCAAATCAGCCCCTTACGAAGCAACGCATAAACTAGGGTTTAAGCTTCTGTCACTCTAGCAACCCATCATCTACTTATTACTTCCCAATGCCTTCCTCGAGGCCCAAATTATGGTGAAGTGTTATGTAGTCGACGTTCACATAACACCACTAGAGGCTAGACAACATACATCTTATCAAAATATCAAACGAATACCAAATTCACATGACTACTAATAGCAAGACTTCTCCCTTGTCCTCAGGAACAAACGTAATTATGCACAAAGCATATTCATGTTCATAATCAGAGGGATAATAATATGCATATAGGATCTGAACATATAATCTTCCACCAAATAAACCAACTAGCATCAACTACAAGGAGTAATCAACACTGCTAGCAACCTACTAGCACCAATCCCGGACTTTGAGACAAGAATTGGATACAAGAGATGAACTAGGGTTTGGAGATGAGATGGTGCTGGTGAAGATGTTGATGGAGATTGCCCTCTCCCGATGAGAGGAGCGTTGCTGATGACAATGGTGATGATTTCCCCCTCGCGGAGGGGAAGTATCCCCAGCAGAACAGCTCTACTGGAGCTCTAGATTGGATCCGCCAAGGTTCCGCCTGGTGGCGGCGGAGTCTCGTCTCGAAAAGTTCCTTCTTCTTTTTTTCTCATCGAAAGACTTCATATAGGAGAAGATGGACATCGGAGAGCCACCAAGGGGCCCACGAGGTAGGGGGCGCGCCCTAGGGGGGCCCCCCACCCTCGTGAGCAGGGTGTGGGCCCCCTGGCCTTCATCTTTGGTGAGGATTTTTGTTTATTTATTTTAAGATGTTCCGTGGAGTTTCAGGACTTTTGGAGTTGCACAAAATAGGTCTCTAATATTTGCTCCTTTTCCAGCCCAGAATTCCAGCTGCCGGCATTCTCCCTCCTTATGTAAACCTTGTAAAATAAGAGAGAATAGCCATAAGTATTGTGACATAAAGTGATAACAATCCACAATGCAATAAATATCGATATAAAAGCATGATGCAAATGTACGTATCAACTCCCCCAAGCTTAGACCTCGCTTGTCCTCAAGCGAAAAGCCGATAACAATAAATATGTCCTCATGTTTAGAGGTAGAGGCGTCGATAAAAAATAAAATACGGACATGAAGGCATCATGATTATTCTCATAACAGCAACATATATAGATTTTGTCATACGATTACTTATGTTCAAGTGATGATCTATTCATAATGCAAAAGTATAAATCATAAACCTTATTGGGCTCCGACAAACTATAATCTCAGTCATTGAAGCAATTGCAATTTATCATAACATCGGAAAGAGTCTATGTCAGAGCTAAAAAGCAAGTCCACATACTCAACTATCATTTAGTCTTCCATAATTGCTAACACTCACGCAATACTTGTGGTTACGGAGTTTTAATCAAACACAGAGAAAGGTAGGGGCTTATAGTTTTGCCCCACAACCTTTTACCCCAAGGGTAATGTCAACAATAATGGTTCATGCTCCCCTACATCCAATTATATATATATATATATATATATATATATATATATATATATATATATATATATATATATATATCATGTTCTTTCCAACATGCTGAGCTTGCCAAAGGATAAAATGAAAAACAAAAGGTGAAAATCACCATGACTCTTGCATACGGTAGAAGATAATAATAAAGGATAGGCCCTTCGCAGAGGGAAGCATAGGTTGCCATGCGCTTTTATGGTTGGATGCATAAAATCTCAATGCGAAAGAACGTCACTTTATATTGCCCCTTGTGATGTGAACCTTTATTATGCAGTCCGTCGCTTTTATTACTTCCACATCACAAGATCGTATAAAGCTTATTTCTCCCACACCAATCAATCATACATATTTAGAGCAATTTTTATTGCTTTGCACCGATGACAACTTACTTGAAGGATCTTACTCAATCCATAGGTAGATATGGTGGACTCTCATGGCAAAACTGGTTTAAGGGTATTTGGAAGCACAAGTAGTATTTCTACTTGGTGCTGAGAATTTGGCTAGCATGAGGGGGAAAGGCAAGCTCAACAAGTCAGAGGATCCATGACAACATACTTTATCTCAGATATAAGAAAGACATAACTCATTACGTTGTCTTCCTTGTCCAACATCAACTCTTTAGCATGTCATATTTTAATGAGTGCTCCCAATCATAAAAGATGTCAATGATAATATATCTATATGTGAAACCTCTCTTTCCTTATTACTTCCTATTAATTGCAACAATGACCAAAGCTACATCTGCCAACTCCCAACAGCTTTTAATCATCATACTCTTTCTATGTCAAGCCATTACTCTCAATAAGATCAATATGAACTTTTTGTTTCTTTTTATTCTTTTATTCTTTCTTTTATTCACCCAAGATCATGGCAAAATAATCAAGCCCTTGACTCAACGCTAATCTTTATTATATGTAGCTCATGGACTCGATTACATAGAGATATCAAAAAGCAAAACTCAAAACTAGATCATGCCATAAACTTTATTCTACTAGATCAAGATACTACTAATAGGATCGAACTAAGAAAAACGATAAAGATAGGAGTTGTGATTGTGATACGATACCGGGGCACCTCCCCCAAGCTTGGCAGTTGCCAAGGGGAGTGACCATACCCATGTGATTATATCTCCTTCTTTGATGGTGAAGAAGGTGGAGGTGATGGATAATCGCACATCGAGCGTAAGAGGTCCTCCAGCTTGCGAATAATGCCCTTGAGTGCGACAATATGCTCCTTGAACAAAATATTTTCTTGTGTGAGATACTTGCTTTGTATACGAGCTAACTCAATCATCTTGAAAGCTTCGACTCAGTTGGGGTAAGAAGGTTATGATCAAGTTTAAGGATGTCTTTTGCTGCCGGAGCTTGATCCTCCGTGGCCTTCTTGATCCTTTCATCCTTGTTGACCCTCGTGGGTTCTTCCCTCTTCAGATATATCTTCATTACCCAAGCATCGTTGTCACCATTGTTGGAGGAGGGAGACGACATGATGCCTAGCCTGGAAAACCCTGACAGAAAACAGCTCGAAACAAGAACAGAGGAAGTTTGCGTGATACGGGAGTCAAAACCTTCGGGAGGTTATATAATGAATTTTTACCGACCAAAATATGTATCGTGCAAGAAAACGGAGTCCGGAAGGCACACGAGGTGCTCACGAGGTAGGGGGCGCACCCATCACCCTCGTGGGGCCCTCGTGTCCTTCTTGGACTGCTACTTATTTTTCTATTTTTCTAAATATTCCAAAACAGAGAAATATTGCCTTAAAAATTGTTTTGGAGTCGGTTTACTTACCGTACCACATACCTATTCCTTTTCGGAGTTTGAAACGGTCCGGAAAGTGTCCCTTATGTATTCCTCCTGGGTTACGGTTTCAATAATATTGGCTTCAACATTTATGGGATTACCTGAGATATAATGTTTGATTCTTTGACCGTTTACCACCTTCGGATTTGTGCCCTCGAAGTTGTTGATTTTTATGGCACCGGAACGATAGACCTCTTCAATAACATAGGGGCCTTCCCACTTAGAGAGAAGTTTTCCTACAAAAAGTCTTAAACGAGAGTTGTATAGCAATACATAATCACCTACATTAAACTCACGCTTTTGTATCCTTTTGTCATGCCATCTTTTAACTTTTTCTTTAAACAACTTGGCATTTTCATAAGCTTGGGTTCTCCATTCATCAAGTGAGCTAATATCAAATAACCTCTTCTCACCGGCAAGTTTAAAATCATAGTTGAGCTCTTTAATAGCCCAATATGCCTTATGTTCTAGTTCGAGAGGTAAGTGACATGCTTTTCCATAAAAGATTTTATACGGAGACATACCCATATGATTTTTATATGCAGTTCTATAAGCCCATAATGCATCATCAAGTTTCTTGGACCAATTCTTTCTAGACCTATTAACAGTCTTTTGCAAAATTAATTTGAGATCTCTATTGCTCAACTCTACTTGACCACTAGACTGACGGTGATAAGGAGATGCAATTCTATGATTAACATCATACTTAGCAAGCATTTTACGGAAAGCACCATGAATAAAGTGTGAACCACCATCTGTCATTAAATATCTAGGGACTCCAAACCTCGGGAAAATAACTTCCTTAAGCATTTTAATAGAAGTGTTATGATCAGCACTACTAGTTGGAATAGCTTCTACCCACTTAGTAACATAATCAACAGCAACTAGAATATGTGTGTATCCATTAGAGGCAGGAAAAGGTCCCATATAATCAAAGCCCCAAACATCAAACGGTTCAATAACAAGTGAATGATTCATAGGCATTTCTTCACGTCTACTGATATTACCAATTCTTTGACATTCATCACAAGACAAGACAAACTTACGGGCATCCTTGAAGAGAGTAGGCCAATAAAAACCAGATTGCAATACCTTATGTGCAGTTCTATCTCCAGCATGGTGTCCTCCATAAGCCTCGGAATGACACTTGCGTAGGATCTGTTCCTGTTCATGCTTAGGTACACAACGTCTAATAACACCATCTACTCCTTCTTTATAAAGATGTGGGTCATCCCAAAAGTAATGTCTTAAATCATAGAAAAACTTTTTCTTTTGCTGGTATGTGAAGCTAGGTGGTATAAACTTAGCAACAATATAATTAGCATAATCAGCATACCATGGAGTACTACGAGAAGTACTTATAACATTTAATTGTTCATCAGGAAAGCTATCATTAATAGGTAGTGGGTCATCAAGAACATTCTCTAACCTAGACAAGTTGTCTGCAACGGGGTTCTCAGCTCCCTCTCTATCAACAATATTCAAATCAAATTCTTGTAGCAAGAGAACCCATCTAATAAGTCTAGGTTTAGTATCTTTCTTTTCCATAAGATATTTAATAGCAGCATGATCAGTGTGAATAGTTACTTTAGAATCAACAATATAAGATCTGAACTTATAACAAGCAAATACAACTGCTAAAAGCTCTTTTTCAGTAGTAGCATAATTTCTTTGAGCATTGTATAGAGTCTTACTAGCATAATGAATAACATTTAATTTCTTATCAACACTTTGCCCTAGAACAACACCTACAGCATAATCACTAGCATCACACATAATTTCAAAGGGTAAATTCCAATCAGGTGGCTGAACAACAGGTGCAGAGACTAATGCTTTCTTAAGTATTTCAAATTCTTCTACACAATCATCATCAAAGACAAATGGTATATTTTTTTAGCAATAAATTAGTCAGGGGCCGAGAAATTTTTGAGAAGTCCTTAATGAACCTCCTGTAAAATCCGGAGTGACCAAGGAAACTTATTATACCTTTGATGTCCTTGGGACATGGCATCTTTTCAATAGCATCAACTTTGGCTTTATCAACCTCAATACCTCGTTCAGAAACTTTGTGCCCCAAGACGATACCTTCATTAACCATTGTGGGAGTCCTGGATTAGGGGGTCTCTGGACAGCCGGACTATCTCCATTGGCCGGACTGTGAGACTATGAAGATACAGGATTGAAGACTTCGTCTCGTGTCCGGATGGGACTCTACTTGGCGTGGAAGGCAAGCTAGGCAATACGGATATGTATATCTCCTCCTTTGTAACCGACCTTGTGTAACCCTAGCCCCTCCGGTGTCTATATAAACCGGAGGGTTTTAGTCTATAGGACAACATACAATCATACCATAGGCTAGCTTCTAGGGTTTAGCCTCTCCGATCTCGTGGTAGATCTACTCTTATATTACCCATATCATCAATATTAATCAAGCAGGACGTAGGGTTTTACCTCCATCAAGAGGGCCCGAACCTGGGTAAAACATTGTGTCCCCTGCCTCCTGTTACCATCCGCCTTAGACGCACAGTTCGGGACCCCCTACCCGAGATCCATCAGTTTTGACACCGACATTGGTGCTTTCATTGAGAGTTCCTCTGTGTCGTCACCGTTAGGCTTGATGGCTCCTACTATCATCGATAGCAATGCAGTCTAGGGTGAGACTTTTCTCCCCGGACAGATCTTTGTGTTCGGCGGCTTTGCAATGCGGGCCAATTCGCTTGGCCATCTGGAGCAAATTGAAAGTTACGCCCCTGGCCACCAGGTCAGGTTTGGAAGCTTAAACTACACAGCCGATATCCGTGGAGACTTGATCTTCGACGGATTCGAGCCTTTGCCTTGTGTGTCACGCGGTCACGATGAGTACGATTTAGCTCTACCATCGGACAATGTTCAGGAGATCGCACAGGCAGCCATTCCGACCCTCAATTCGGAGCCAGTTGCGCCGTCCATGGACGGGTGGATGGAACCCGCCACGGAGGCCTTACCCTCATCAGCGATCGAGCCAAACATCGACCTTACCTTGCACGAGAGCCGTGTTGTTAAACTGCCGGATCCTTCTCCGGCCACGGACTGCGAGCCGCCTGCGCCCGTTCCTATCGAATCCGATTGGGCGCCGATCATGGAGTTTACCTCCATGGATATTTTTCAGCTCTCGCCTTTTGGCGACATACTGAACTCATTAAGGTCTCTCTCCTTGTCAGGAGGATCCTGGCTGAACTATATCCGGCAGGACTGGGATGCGGACGACGAAGAAATTCGCGGCCCACCCACCACCCACTTAGTAGCCACTGTCGATGACTTAACCGACATGCTCGACTTCGATTCCGAAGACATCAACGGTATGGACGACGATGCGGGAGACGAAGAGGAACCACTGCCCACAGGGCACTGGATAGACACCTCATCATACGATATATACATGGTGGATACACCCAAAGAAGGCAATGGCGACGAGATAGCGGAGGATGACCCCTCCAAGAAGCAACCCAAGCGCCGACGTCAGTGGCGCCGCTCTAAGCCCCGCCAAAGCAAAAGTGGTGATACCGGCACAGGAGATAATAACACTCCGGATAGTGCCGAAGACAACAACAATCCCCTCCAGCAAGATTTAGAGCAGGGGGATGGAGGAGCCAGCCCTCCTGAGAGAGCGGTAGATGGAGAGGCGGAGGATGATAATTACATGCCCCCTCCGAAGACGAAGCAAGCCTGAGCGATGACGAATTCTCCATACCAGAGGATCCCGTCGAACAAGAGCGCTTCAAACGCCGGCTTATAGCCACGACAAATAGCCTTAAGAAAAAGCAGCGGCAGCTTCAAGCTGATCAAGATCTGCTAGCTGATAGATGGACTGAAGTCCTCGCGGCCGAGGAATATAAACTCGAGCGCCCCTCCAAGAGTTACCCAAAATGCAGGTTGCTACCCCGACTGGAGGAAGAAGCGTATGACGCGGCTGATCGGCCACCTCGTGGCCGCGATAGAGAGGCATTCCAGCCAAAAACTCAGCCTGCACCCCGACGCCATTCAATAAAAAAGGCATGGGGAGATACGCCAGACCTACGAGACATATTGTAGGACAAAGCAAAACATGCAATATCGATCTACGGATCACGAGGGCGCGCCACTATGCGAGACGATAAACGTCACGCCAGATACAGAAGTAAATCCGGTCGGGCCGAACACAGCGGGCAAGACCCATTCGAGTTGCGTCGCGATATAGCCCAATACAGAGGCACCACACACCCCTTATGCTTCACAGATGAAGTAATGGATCATCAAGTCCCAGAAGGTTTCAAACCTGTAAATATTGAATCATACGACGGCACAACAGATCCCGCGGTATGGATCGAGGATTTCCTCCTCCACATCCACATGGCCCGCGGTGATGACTTACACGCCATCAAATACCTCCCACTAAAGCTCAAGGGACCAGCGTGACATTGGCTCAATAGCTTGCCAGCAGAGTCCATTAGCTGTTGGGAAGATCTGGAAGCCGCATTCCTCGACAACTTTCAGGGCACTTATATGCGGCCACCAGATGCCGATGACTTGAGCCACATAATTCAGCAGCCAGAAGAATCGGCCAAGCAATTCTGGACTCAGTTCCTAACAAAGAAAAATCAAATCGTCGATTGTCTGGATGCAGAGGCCCTAGCAGCTTTCAAACACAACATCTGCAACGAATGGCTAGCCCGGCACCTTGGTCAGGAAAAGCCGAAATCTATGGCAGCCCTCACAACACTCATGACCCGCTTTTGTGCGGGAGAAGACAGCTGGCTGGCTCGCAGTAATAACATATCAAATAACCATGGTACTTCGGATACCAAGGACGGCAATAGCAGGTCACGTCGCAACAAACATAAGCGCCGCATTAACAACGATAATATCGAGGATACGGAAGTCAATGCCGGATTCAAAGGCTCTAAACCCGGTCAGCGGAAAAAGCCATTCAAACAAAGTACGCCGGGTCCATCTAGCCTGGACCGTATACTCGATCGCTCATGTCATATACACGGCACCCCAGAAAAGCCAGCCAATCACACCAACAGGGATTGTTGGGTGTTCAAGCAGGCCGGCAAGTTAATTGCCGAAAACAAGGACAAGGGGCCACATAGCAATGACGAGGAGGAGCCCCGGCAGCCACACACCGGAGGACAGAAGAGGTTTCCCCCACAAGTGCGGATGGTGAACATGATATACGCAACCCACATCCCCAAGAGGGAGCGGAAGCGTGCGCTCAGGGACGTATATGCGTTGGAGCCAGTCGCCCCAAAGTTCAACCCATGGTCCTCCTATCCGATCACTTTCGATCGCAGGGACCATCCCACTAGTATCCGTCATGGCGGATTCGCCGCACTGGTTCTGGACCCAATCATTGACGGATTTCACCTCACTCGAGTCCTTATGGATGGCGGCAGCAGCCTGAACCTGCTTTATCAGGACACAGTGCGCAAAATGGGTATAGACCCCTCAAGGATC
This sequence comes from Triticum dicoccoides, assembly GCF_002162155.2. NCBI lineage: Eukaryota > Viridiplantae > Streptophyta > Magnoliopsida > Poales > Poaceae > Triticum > Triticum dicoccoides. The sequence goes on from NC_041388.1 coordinate 535,915,906, forward strand.
AAACCCACAAAAATGACCTTTAAATGCGTCATTCCAGGCGTAGAGGCCCATTGCACAGGCTCAATTACACTGGAAGTGGTCTTTGGATCCCCGGATATAGTCCCGTTCCGCAGTGGTTATCATGCACTGCTCGGGCGAACCGCATTTGCGAGATTCAATGCGGTACCGCATTATGCCTACCTCAAGCTCAAGATGCCAGGACCTCGCGGGGTTATTATGGTCAATGGAAACACAGAGCGCTCTCTCCAAACGGAGGAGCACACCACGGCCCTCGCAGCAGAAGCGCAAAGCAACCTCTCAAGGCAGTCCACTAGTTCGGCGTTTCAAGACCCAGACGCCTTCAAGCGTGCTCGGAGCAATCGGCAACTAGACCGACTGGCGTGATCTGAGCTCGTGTAGCAATGCGGCCCCCACCCCAGTCCCAGCGGAACGGCGAAACTCGTGCCACGCATACATCATTACGTATTAAAATACCATGGGCACAGGTGGGGAGGGGGACACAACTGCGGCACGCCCCAAGACGCGGCTTAAACCGCACTAGGGGCTTCCCGTTTGGTTATTTTTCTCTTTTTCAGGACCTTAATCTCTGGAAACCCTGTCCGGCAACACTATTGCCGAACACATGATGCAGCAACCGAGGAGGCAGAAAGCTACGTCACACCACGGAATTCCCAGGTGGATTACAATAACGAGCGAAATATTTGATTTAATACTGTTCCTCAGCTTGCCCTTGGAAGGGACATAGTCCTACTCTTTGCTTATCGCACCATCTGTATCATTCTGCTTTAACGCAACTTTTTGAATAAACAACGCATACCATTACAACTATTATTGCATTCTTGTTATATATGTGTGTGTTCATTAATGACGCCTTGCAGCCGTACACTTTGGTACAGCCAATACACCAGGGGCTTACGTACCCACAATATGGTGTGAAAAGTCTGAACACTTTCACAAGTGCGGCACCCCGAACTTATAGCATTATATGCATCAGCTCCGAATCATGTCTTTGGTCAAATGTTGGGTTTGCCCGGCTCCTATGTTTTGGTACCTTAAGTTCCGCTCTATTGGCTAAGGTAGCGCTAGGAGAACTACTGCGATTGTGCCCCGGTTCTGCTAGGCTAAAGCACCTCAGTAGAGAAAGTTAAAACTGACTGTCATGATAAGGCGAGAGACTGGTCGCTGTTCGGCGAGGTTTTTCGAGTCCCTAAAGACTTATGCCGCTTAGAGCGAGGGGCCGGCCCTGTCCGGCTTAAAGGCGTGTATCGCGCCCCAAATTCGGCCTTCCGAATACCAGGGGCTTCACCGAAATTTAAAATTATAGAATTATATGGCTAAGTGAGAGTGATAAAGCATTATTAGTCTCGTTGCCTTGTTCGTTGTGCTGAGCACCTCCCTCGAAGGACCCAAATATGGGAACAAGAGTGCTCAGGTTTATCCCGAACACCTCAGCACTCGTGGCATGCGGGCTGAAGCCGAGGACTAGCCATCTCTCAGATTGAATAAACAGCCAAACAGAAGGTAATATTTTAAATTCACAGAAGCATTGCATAGCGCATATGAAACAAGTTTTCATCATACAGGATCACACGAGCAAGTTTACTCAAATATTACATCCTTTGAACATTCGTCCGCTACAAGACGGGCACCCTTCAGGACACTCTCATAATAAATTTCGGGGGTGCGATGCTCCTTGCCCTGCGGCGGCCCTTCCTTGATCAGCTTCACAGCGTCTAGCTTGGCCCACTGCACCTTCACACGGGCGAAAGCCTGGCGTGCACCTTTGATGTAGACGGACTGCTTGACAACCTCCAGCCATGGGCAGGCATCCACAAGCCGCCTCACCAGGCCGAAGTAGCTGTTCGGAAGGGCGTCGCCAAGCCACGGCCGGACTATAAGGCCCTTCATGGCCTGTTCGGCCGCCTTGTGCAGCTCGAGCAGCTGCTTTAGCTGGTCGCTCAGAGGCATCGGGTGTTCGGTCCCAGTATACTAAGACCAGAACAGGTTCTCCGTTGAGCTTCCCTCCTCGGCCTGGTAAAACTATGCGGCATCCGACACACTACGGGGATAATCCGCGAATGCTCCTCGAGAGCTCCGAATTCGGGTAAGTAATCGGTAATTTACTCTTACATGCTTGCTCTGCATATAGAATGCCTTACCCGCCGCTATCTTCTTCATTGCGTCAATCTCCTGGAGGGCCTTTTGGGCTTCGGCCTTGGCACTTTTTGCGCTCTCGAGGGCCGCGGCAAGCTCAGACTCTCGCGTCTTCGAGTCAAGCTCCAATGCCTCATGCTTCGTCACGAGAGCCTGGAGCTCTTGCTGCACCTCGCGCACACGAGCCTCTTGCTTTTCCCGCTCGGTGCGCTCCTTGGCTGCTTTATCTTCAGCCTGGGTTAGCGCTTGCTTCAGGGTTGCCACCTCGGTCGTGGCCCCTGGCAGATATACGATGATCCTGTCATTTTGTAATAGCGTCTTCTTTTATATATACATATCTATAGACAGGGTATTACTTACCCTTGTTCTCCTCGAGCTGCCTCTTGGCAAGGCCGAGCTTTTTCTTGGACCCCTCGAGGTCCTGCTTCAGTACAGCGACCTCCGCAGTCAGTGCGGCGGACGCCAGCAGCGAAGCCTACATACACATATTGACATGCTTAAATTAGACTCCTGCGATATTATTTGATCCTCTATTCGGCTTTTCTTTGTGAACACCGAACAGAGCATCAGGGGCTACTGTCTATGCGGTAATATTTTTCCTACATTTTAACACTTACCTCAAAGCCTGTTAGAAGGCTGGCACAGGCTTCAGTCAATCCGCTCTTGGCGAACTGAACCTCTGGACCACCGCACTCATAATAGTACGGTGCTCCTCGTCGATGGAAGTGCTGCAAAGCGCTTTCAATAGATTGTCCGGCGCCTCTAGATGGACAGAGGTCACCGGTACAGGCGTCTCGCCCCTCTTAGAAGGAGGCTGCCTGCCCGAGTCCGAAACCACTGGAGGTTCCGGCGCGGTGTTCGGCTGAGGGCCGAACTCGGAGCCCTCAGGGGCCTTGTCCCCTCTCTTCAGGAGTCCGGGAGGCCGCCTTGAGGCACCTCCGGGACTGTCTCCCCTTGACGCGGTGCCTCGGGAGACAGCACCTCAGCGTCGTCCGCAGGAGGAGGGGAGGTGGTGGTCGGGATTGGATCGCTATCCATATCCGACGAGCCCAGGGATCCGTCCGATGATACATCGATACAGGCTCGGGGCGGCCTGCATAATCATATTTCGGCGTTAGGTGAAGTAGTGCGACAAAGGAATACTATGAGTTACTCTGGTATCCGAATACTTACGACTTCCCCAGGGGCTTGGCCCTGGGCAGCCACTCGTCTTCGTCGTCGGCAGCGGTGGTAGAGCTGTCCGGAAGGAGAGTCCTCCCCTTCTTGGACCCTTCGTCCTCCCCAGTTGGGGCGGCCTTCCTTTTCTTCTCTCCCCCGTCTGGAGGGGGAGCATCTTCTTCTGCCTCCTCGTCTTCGGGGGAGGATTGCGCCGTAGAGTCCTCGGACGGTGAGTCCGATGACGCCTGGCATCGGGAACTCTTTCGGGTTCCCTTGGCCTTATTGGTCTTCTCCGGCACTGTATATGGAGCCGGAGTCAGCATCTTCATCAGAAGAGCACCCGCAGTGTCTTCGGGCAAAGGGGCCGGACAGTTAATCTGCCCCGACGCCTCCACCCAGTCCTGTCAAAGGCATGGAGATTAGACCCTGCACATGATTAAGCTAGGGGAAATAAATATCCTACGGGACGTATTGCACTCACCGAACGCGCTAGGCGCTTGGCGCTTAGCCCGCGGTCCTCGGCGAGAGAAGGAGGGACCTCAGCGCCCTTGAACAGCACCTTCCAGATGTCCTTGTGCGTCGTGTCAAAGAGCTCACTCAGAGTTTGGTGCTGTGCCGGGTCAAACTCCCACAAGTTAAAATCCCGTTGTTGACATGGGAGGATCCGACGGATGAGCATAACCTGGACTATGTTGACAAGCTTGAGCTTCTTGCTTGCCATACTCCATATACATTTCCGGAGTCCATCCAGCTCCATCGATGAACCCCACGACAAGCCCTTCTCTTTCCAGGAAGTGAGCCTTGTAGGGAATCCGGATCGAAACTCGGGGATTGCCGCCCATTTGGCGTCGAGCGGCTCGGTGATGTAGAACCACGCCGATTGCCACCCCTTTATGGTCTCCACAAAGGAGCCTTCAAGCCATATAACGTTGGGCATCTTTCCCACCATGGCTCCACCGCATTCTGCTTGTTGGCCTCCTACCACCTTCGGCTTGATATTGAAGGTCTTTAACCACAGGCCAAAGTGGGGCCGGATGCGGAGGAAAGCCTCACACATGACGATGAATGCCGAAATGTTGAGGATGAAGTTCGGGGCCAGATCATGAAAGTCTAGCCCGTAGTAGAACATGAGACCACGGACGAATGGATGGAGGGGAAACCCCAGTCCGCGGAGGAAGTGGTGGAGGAAAACTACCCTCTCGTGAGGTTCCGGGGTAGGGACAATCTGCCCCGCAGCGGGCAGCCAATGCCGGATATTTGTGGCTAAGTATCCGGCTCCGCGCAGCTTCTTGATATGTCCCTCCGTAATGGAGGAAGCCATCCATTTGCCTCCTGCTCCGGACATGTTTGGAGAAGGTTGAGGGAAGGGATGTGGACTTGGGTGTTGGACCTCGAGTGCGCAAAAATGGATGAGCAAAGGAGGAAGAAGGCGTGGATGAAAGGGTGAATCCTTATCCCTTTATATGGGCGGACGAAACTAAGCGTCCCCACTAGCCTGGTAAAACTGGCTTATCCCCCAAGCGTCGTAATCGATGGGGCGGTTGGGTTACCCACACCCGTATTTATGAGAATCCTGTGATAAGGGGATGCGATCTCTGCTTTGACAAGACGTGCCAAAAAACTGCCTCGCGTTATGTGCGAGGCTAGTTAAAGGAAACGGTTCGAATAATCACCGGGCCGTGACATAATGTCGTTGCCAAAACAAGTCAGCAGATTGGATTTGTGGAAATATTATTCTCTCTATGTTGGTATGTGGAACTTATTTTGCAGGGTGGGACACTATCCTTATATTCAAATTCTTCCATGGTATATTCGGAGGAGGAACCCGCCTTGTGCCGGGGAAACTGATCCACGAGCACCTATGGGACCGGCGGACCGAGTCCCTTTCGGTTCGGCGGGGGCGGCGGTCGCACGAAGAGCGGATTGAGGCGAAGCACACGAGCAGTTTACCCAGGTTCGGGCCGCACGGATGCGTAAAACCCTACTCCTGCTTTACGGTTTGTATTGAGTTCTTGCTCGGGAGCGCGGAGTGCTATAGTACACACCAGCAGCTAACAAGACCGAGGCTGAGTGTTCTCTCTTTTTGCCTTCGGACCCCCCTCTACGTTGCGCATGGGCCTCCTTTTATATGCTCAAGGGGTCACCGACAGGTGGGAACGTAGACAAGGGTAAAAATGGAAAGATGTTGTGGTTGGTACAACTACCTGCTACAGTGTATCATACCTAACCCTGACGGCAGGGGACAAGGGCATTAAATGCCCGTCTGCGTCGCCTAAATAGTGCAAAAGGGACCGTCAGGGACGCCACTGCTCGCCATGATGGCAATCTTGTCAGCGCCGCTTGCCACCGCGCACCGCTGGCTGCACAGCCTCCCGCCACGTACGCCTAGAAGGGTCCCAGAACGACACGTTGGTGGATGTGCTGGAGCGCGTGCACGGAGTGGTGGCTTGCCGCGGCAAGCGCCTTGTCGCGGTCGTTGTCTTTGTCGCGTCCGGGAGCTTGTCGCTCACCGGGCCTTGCCGGGACGCGTGGCGCGTCGCGGCAAGTTCCTTGAGATGCCTTGGTTGGCCTTCCCGGCAAGCTCCTCTTGCCGGGGTCTTGTCTCCTTGGCTTGGATACTTTGTTCTTGAATGGCTCCAAAGGAACCATGGAGGGCCTTGGCGGTCACCCGGCAAGCCTTGCCGCGGAATGCTGCGACTGCCCGTGCACAAGTTCGGGATACTAGGGTACCCCTATTCTAGTACACCGACAGGAGCCCCCGGGCCTGGGCCATACACGGTGCCGAGCGCTGTTGGGCCAGGCCCAAAACAGGGCACGGGCACGCGCGGCCTTGGTTATGCCGTATCTCTCCCCGTACCCACTGCGCCCTCCCCGAACGGCACACGTTGAATGCGGCGTCATGGGAGAGATCGTGGGTGGTTTCTTTATTCGGAAATGCGGAACGTCCGCCCCCTCCCTCTTTATAAGCAAGGGAAACAGGGGTAGTTCGCCCATTCGCCGGTTGCTACTCCAATCTCGGAAATCTCCGCCGCTCCCTCGTCTTCCCAAAACCGAAAGAGAGTAGCGCCCCGCCCCCCATCGCCACCAGCACCACCAACACCGTCGACCTCCTCCACCACTTCCGCCATGGCTCCGAAAGCCGACAAGGGGAAGGTTGTGAAGTCGACCGAGGCGCAACGGCTTGCGGAGCTGCGAAAGGAGCGGGCAATCTCCCCCCCCCCCAAGCTCGCCGCGAGGGAGCTGAGGGAGAATTATTACCTCTTCTGGTCGACGGAGACGCGAGCGCATCCACGCACGAAGGTACTTCCAGCCGCCGCTTGGAAAATGGCTCCAAATGGATATCCTTTCTTCGCCTTGTTCTTCTACTGCGGGCTCTGCCCGCCTTTCTCTGAGTTCTTCTGTGATATTATGAACACCTACGGGTTCCACCTCCTTGACTTCACCCCCAATGCCGTTTTGACCATGGCAGTTTTTGCACATCTCTGCGAAAACTTTGTCGGAGTCCATCCCAATGTAGCCCTTTTTCGCCACTTCTTTATGCCCCGAGTAGAGAGAGGAGAGCCTTTATCCGGCCGAATCGCCTGGATCTCGAGGGCCGGCAAGAAGGACACTTATCTGGAGGGAGAGTTCCGCGGCAAGTGGGAGGAATGGAGAGCAGACTGGTGCTGGATTGTTGAGGAGAACCCGCAGCCGTTTATCGCCCGGCGCCAAGCCCTAGTAGCACGCGGCAGCGATTGGAGTGACGTGGCCCCAGAAGATGATAGGCTGAAGATTGTCGTCACCCGGATCCTACGCCTCAGGCTTGCCAGGCTCACTGTAGGCGCTGTTGGCGCAGATTTTCTTCGCCGCCGCATCGCCCCCCTGCAGGAACGGGGGAGACCCGCCTGGGAATTCAAGAATGCGGCGGATATCATGAGGTTGCGTCTGGGCCTCAACTTCAACTTCACAGTTCTGGATCTTAACGTGATGCTCCAGGAGCTGTTCAAGTATGACCCTCAACATCCCGAAGTGTTCAGGTTGCCGGGGGGCGTCGTTCCGCTGTGCAACAACTCCTCGCTCGACCGCATCCGTGCAATGATGCCGCTGTGCGATTCGCATGGAATTGTCCCAACTTGGCAAGAGCCTGCAGACGACGTCGTGCAGGAGTTCTTTGACGGCTTGGTAGAAGTGGCGGTCCGCTCCGATGAAAAGGATAGCCTCACCCGCGACACCACCGATGCGGAGATGACACGCATCGCCACTAGGCTGGAAGAGGCGGCTGCAGCCGCAGCCGCGGGCGAATTTGGATTCACCGTGGAGGAGGCAGATGCAGCAGAGGCGGCAAGCCGTGCCGAGCGAGAGGAGCGCATCGGCGAGAAAGAGCTTGCCGGGCATAACGTCGAGTCGAGCGAGCCCGTCAAGGATACGAGCGGCTCGCTGGAGATCAACTCCTCTTCCTCCTCATCTTCAGGCAGCTCGCCGCAAGCAGAGCCTCCATCTCCACCAAAAAGGCGTCTCCGCAAGGCCGGGGACATAGCGGGGCGGCAGGGGAGTCAACAGCCGCCGCGCCGCGCGACACGCTCCACCGCGGCAAGCACTGCTGCCGCGGGAGCATCTCACGCTGCTGCGGCAACTGGAGCGGGGTCCAGCCAGACCACTGCTTCTGCTCCTGCCGCTTCTCACGCTGCGGCGGCAGCCGGAGCGGGATCGTCTCAGACCACCGCCACTATTCCCGCCAAGCGGCCAAGGGAAACTACTCCTCCGCCTCCCCGCGCTGGGCGTGAGCTGGACTTCGACTTCTCCGCGTTTAGCTCCGATGAGGAAGAAGAAGAGTAAGATTCTCTTGTCGTACTTGTAGTTCTTCAATCCTTGCTGTTTTGTCTTGTATCTCATTTGCTTTACTCTGAACTTATTCCTCTTTAGGACTCTGGCCCAGAGAAAAGCGAAGAGAGCCAAGGTCCCGGTGATTATCATCAAGGACGAACCCATTGCGATAGCAGGGGGTGCGTCCGAGACAACCTTGCCGGACCCGGCAACTTTTCTCTAGAGCAGCCCCCAGCGTAAGTATATGGTTCGCTTTCCGCTGTGAGGCGGCATGGATACTCTGTATTTTCTGATATCTGACTGTTGGTTTGTGTAGGAGCAGAGCAGCCCCACCAGGAGCGCCTGGAGGCCACCCCCGAAATGCCAAGGAAGAGTCCTCCGGCAAGGGAGAGTTCTCCGGCAAGGGAGAAGTCTCCGGCAAGGGAGAGCTCTCCGGCAAGGGACAGTACCAGCGGCCCTCCGGCGGCGGGGACCACGACTGCAGAACCCGGTACAGGTAATCCTCTCGCTTCAAAACTTCCCTTGGGTTCTTCTTCTTTTGATCTTCTTTTTGGATATTGGCTTGACTCTTCTCCCTTTTCTGGCCGTCAGACCCATCTGCTGCGGAGCCGATGGAGACCGAGGTTGCCGCCGATGACGCCGCTGTCACCGAAGAAGCAACCGGTGCTGACGATCCCGCCGGCACAGAGGCCGCCAAAGCTGTCGCCGCAGAAGCAGGCGGGGGTTTGGCGATCGCACTAACGGCCCTGAGGCCGCAGGAGCGCCAGGCGCTACGTCGACCGCCGACCCGTCCGCCGCTACCGAGCGCCAGGCTCCGAAGAGCCCCAGCCAGGCGTCTACTTGAAGGCCGGCAATGGCGTCTTCATCAACCTCCCCTGGGCGTCAACCTCTAAGGCGCCGGTCGAGGGAGAGAGCTTCGACGAAGATGTGCTCGCCTCTGCTGGGCTGACGCTAGTTGATGCCCCGAGCAGCAGCGGCGGCGAGCCTGAGGGGGAGCGGTTGCTGCGGAAGCTGTTGTCGCTCTACCGCGCGCGGCAAGCCAAGCTGGAATCCCGCGAGGCGCTTGTCGCGAAGGCGGGAGCGGACATCGAGAAGTGCGCGGAGGAGCTTCGGGGTCTCCACCAGGAAGCTCTCCGGTCCCTGGCAGAGGAGCGGGAGCAACTCGCCGAAGAGCAGAAGGCCTTCTTCCTCGAGAAGGCCGATGTTGAAGAGCAACAGCGGCTTGCCGCTGAGAAGCTGTCTGCGCAGGAGGGCGAGCTGGCACAGCGGAAAGTTAACCTCGACAGCCACGAGGAGGAGCTTGCCGCGCGTGAGCAGAAATTTGGCGGAGCCCTTAAGCAAGCAGAGGATGCTGCCGCAGCCGCCGAGGCCACCAAGAAGGAGCTGGAGACCAAGGTGGCACAGCTGGAGGCCGATCTCAAGGCGAGTGGCGAAGAGCTTAGCGCCGCCAAGGACTCCAACGCAGATCTTGAGTTGAAGCTGACCACTTTGACCAAGACGCTGGACGGCGCCAAGGAGCAGGAGGTGGCCTTGAAGGAGGAGATCAAGGCCGACAAGGCGCTGCTGGAGAGTGCTGCCGCCGCTAGAATGCTTTTAGGGAGAATGTGGAGCACTGGACGGAAGGTCTTGTGAATGTTGCCGCAGACATTGACAGGGAGCTGGCGCAGCTGGGGATGGAGGATCTCGGGTATCCCTCCGACGAGAACCTCCCACCCAGCGCCAAGCTCATCTTGTTCTTCAAAGGCGTGGCGACGGCCCTCCAGCGACTCCGGGAGAGGATCCCAAAGCAGCTGGCGGACGAGTCGCGCAAGATCTGCGTGGGAGCTCCTCAAAAGGTGTTGGTGAAGGTGGCCTTCCGCAAGCCGGGCCTCAACCTCACCAACGTCCTCAAGACCCTGCCGCCGGATGCTGATCTGGAGGCGCTCAAGCCCCTTGTCGCACCCATTGTGGACAAGGTGAGCGGGATCAAGAGGATTGAGGGTGATCGCGTAGACTAGGCCGCCCGTTTTCTTCTTTTCTTGTCGCTGCTGGTCATGTTATGAAAACAATCTGTTAGAGCCGTGACAAGCTATCTTGTAATATAACTCTATTCCGGGTAATAATTGCAATGTTATTCCCTTTACTTGATTCCTCCCTTTGTATGTTTTTGCCCTACGCTTTTAGGAACTTGCCGGTGCAGGCACCTTAGCCGCGAGCGCTGAGTGCGGAATGTCAGTAGCCTGAGTTGTTGAGCGGACTCGAAACAAAGTAAGGGCGCAACTAGCTACAAGTTGGTTCCTCCGCACACAGGTTTTCCATACAAAGTGCGATCGTTCAAGGGAGATAACTTAAAAATTTAAAAAATCTGATTGCTCAAACTTTGGCAACTTAGCTTTTCTGTTGTTTGCTTCCCGATAAGGCAAAACTTTCTTGAATGACGCCTGGTCCATACCATTATCTTCTCCTTTCCCCCACGGCAAACTTGTGGGTGAGGGAACCTTCTTTTCCTTGAGAAAAAAGAAAGAAGAGAAAATAAAGATATGGAGCCTTACAGCTCGTTATTGCTTACCGGGGAGTAGGTGCTGCACAAAGTGTCAGATCACATATGCAAAAAATAGAAAGCATGAAATTGACAAGATGTGCGGAGCACATGAGCTTTACTTATGCACGGGGTCTGCGCCCGGCTTTGTACAAAGGATTACATGCAACAGCGGCAAGACTTGTACAAAAGGTGGTTGCCGGAACAGGTTCCGGCAACCGCGCCTTACGGGTAAAACTTACGAAGATGCTCAATGTTCCAGGAGTTGCTTACCGGAATGCTATCTTTGGTCTCAAGGCGGACAGCACCAGGCCTAGTGACTCGTTTCACCCGGTAAGGGCCTTCCCACTTCGGCGTCAACTTGTTAGAATTCTTGGCGGACTGAACACGCCGAAGAACAAGGTCGCCTTCCTCGAGACTTCTGGCGTTAACTTTGCGGCTATGGTAGCGGCGTAAAGCTTGCTGGTAGCGAGCAGCTCGTACAGCAGCCTGAAGACGGTCTTCCTCAAGGAGTATCGCGTCATCTTGTCGCAGCTGCTCTTGCTCAAGCTCATCATAAGCGAGCACTCGAGGTGACCCGTATACGAGTTCCGTGGGGAGAACTGCCTCTGCTCCATAGACTAGAGCGAAAGGTGTTTGGCCAGTGGCTCGATTTGGCGTCGCGCTTCTCTTCGGCGCTCGATGCGAGTACGAGCGTCTTCTTGCTATCGTTCGTGAAGAACTTGGCGCTGATCGCGACGAGCTCGGGGATCTGATGACGCGGTGGAGTCGCTGTCGAGGTGGATCCGGCGAGTCGGTGATCTTGGCCTTTGGGGCGGAGAGTGCATAGTGGTTGCACCCCCACCGGTCTTGTCGCCACCGGCTCATGCCTGGCTGACTTGCCGCGGCTGCGACGTGCTCGGCTGCCGTTGAGTGTCGCCGTTGGCGAAGCCGATGAGACTCTGAATGGTGGCCCTCCAGTCGTCGATCTTGTCTGCCGTTGGAGGGTAGTCCAGGAGCAGTTGAGCTCGCGCCAAAGCTTCTGCTGGAGTGGCGGGTGGCGGTGGCGAACGGTGCGAGGAGCGGGATATGCTCGGACTTCTAACTATGTTAGAAGGAGCAGTGTCCCGTCCAGGTGACTGTGCCTCGCTCGTGCCAGCATGTTGGCGTGCATGCTGGTCTTGAGCACTCCGAGATCCACCAGCTCGATCTTGGTCCAGCAAACGCATGGTACCGTGAGTACCATGACGCTGCCGGTCCCACGCCTCCTGAGGTGGGCGCGGTGCATGTACGGATGTCTTGGAGTGCGCCCGGACGTTGTGGGAGCCGGCTACGCCGCCAAGGGGCAGCGCAGCCTTGTCCTTGGACCTGGCAGCACCGTGAGCTCCCTCGTCGACGCCCGTTCTTCCGCTGGCGTCTGCCCCACCAGCCGTCTGCTCCGACGGTGGTGGGTTCGGCGCGGATGGAGCAGCCGCCTCTGAAGCCTTCTTCTTCGGCGGCATGTCGATGAAGATGATGAAGATCTAGCTCGCTTGAACGCCGGATCTGGTTCACACAACCTCGACGCCCCCTACCTGGCGCGCCAAAGATGCAGGGGAAACTGATCGACGAGCACCTATGGGACCGGTGGACCGAGTCCCTTTCGGTTCGGCGGGGGCGGCGGTCGCACGAAGAGCGGATCGAGGCAAAGCACACGAGCAGTTTACCCAGGTTCGGGCCGCACGGATGCGTAAAACCCTACTCCAGCTTTGCGGTTTGTATTGAGTTCTTGCTCGGGAGCGCGGAGTGCTATAGTACACACCAGCAGCTAACGAGACCGAGCCTGAGTGTTCTCTCTTTTTGCCTTCGGACCCCCTCTACGTTGCACATGGGCCTCCTTTTATATGCTCAAGGGGTCACCGACAGGTGGCAACGTAGACAAGGGTAAAAATGGAAAGATGTTGCGGTTGGTACAACTACCTGCTACAATGTATCATACCTAACCCTGACGGCAGGGGACAAGGGCATTAAATGCCCGTCTGCGTCACCTAAATAGTGCAAAAGGGACCGTCAGGGACGCCATTGCTCGCCATGATGGCAATCTTGTCAGCGCCGCTTGCCACCGCGCACCGCTGGCTGCACAGCCTCCCGCCACGTACGCCTAGAAGGGTCCCAGAACGACACGTTGGTGGATGTGCTGGAGCGCTTGCACGGAGTGGTGGCTTGCCGCGGCAAGCGCCTTGTCGCGGTCGTTGTCTTTGTCGTGTCCGGGAGCTTGTCTCTCACCGGGCCTTGCCGGGACGCGTGGCGCGTCGCGGCAAGTTCCTTGAGATGCCTTGGTTGGCCTTCCCGGCAAGCTCCTCTTGCCGGGGTCTTGTCTCCTTGGCTTGGATACTTTGTTCTTGAATGGCTCCAAAGGAACCACAGAGGGCCTTGGCGGTCACCCGGCAAGCCTTGCCGTGGAATGCTGCGACTGCCCGTGCACAAGTTCGGGATACTAGGGTACCCCTATTCTAGTACACCGACACCTTGCAATGTCGAAGACAATACTGCACGCCAGACTCATCGTCATTGAAAGCCTGGTTCAGGGGCTACTGTGGGAGTCCTGGATTAGGGGGTCTCCGAACAGCCGGACTATCTCCATTGGCCGGACTATTAGACTATGAAGATACAGGATTGAAGACTTCGTCTCGTGTCCAGATGGGACTCTACTTGGCGTGGAAGGCAAGCTAGGCAATATGGATATGTATATCTCCTCCTTTGTAACCGAACTTGTGTAACCCTAGCCCCTCCGGTGTCTATATAAACCGGAGGGTTTTAGTCCGTAGGACAACATACAATCATACCATAGGCTAGCTTCTAGGGTTTAGCCTCTCCGATCTCGTGGTAGATCTACTCTTGTACTACCCATATCATCAATATTAATCAAGCAGGACGTAGGGTTTTACCTCCATCAAGAGGGCCCGAACCTGGGTAAAACATTGTGTCCCCTGCCTCCTATTACCATCTGCCTTAGACGCACAGTTCGGGACCCCCTACCCGAGATCCGCCAGTTTTGACACCGACAACCATAAAGTGGCACTTTTCCCAATTCAAGACAAGATTAGTTTCTTCACATCTCTGCAAAACTCGATCAAGATTGCTCAAGCAATCATCAAAAGAGGAACCATAGACGGAAAATTCGTCCATGAAAACCTCACAAATCTTTTCACAAAAGTCAAAGAATATAGCCATCATGCATCTTTGAAAGGTAGCAGGTGCATTACATAGACCAAAAGGCATACGTCTATAAGCAAAAGTACCAAAAGGGCATGTAAAAGTAGTCTTTGATTGATCTCTAGCCGACACAGGTATTTGAGAGAAACCAGAATATCCATCTAGAAAGCAATAGTGTGTATGTTTGCATAATCTTTCTAGCATTTGATCAATAAAAGGTAGGGGGTTATGATCTTTCTTAGTAGCTTTATTTAATTTGCAGAAATCAATTACACTCCTATAAGCTGTGATAATTCTTTGTGGAATCAATTCATCTTTATCATTAGGAACAACAGTAATACCTCCCTTCTTAGGGACACAATGGACAGGACTTACCCACTCACTATCAGCAACGGGATAGATTATACCTACCTCCAGAAGCTTTAGTATTTATTTTCTTACCACTTCTTTCATTTTAGGATTCAGACATCGTTGAGGATCACGAACTGGTTTGGCATCTTCTTCCAAATTTATTTTATGTTGACATAGAGTGGGACTAATGCCCTTAAGATCATCAAGAGTATATCCAATAGCAGCACGATGCTTCCTCAGAGTTTTCAATAATCTTTCTTCATGCTCTGAAAGGTTAGCACTAATAATAACAGGATATATCTTCTTTTCATCAAGATAAGCATATTTAATATTATTAGGCAACGGTTTAAGCTCAAACACGGGATCACCCTTGGGTGGAGGAGGATCCCCGAAAATTTCAATAGGCAAATTGTGTTGCAGAATAGGTTCCTGTTTAAAGAGTATTTCATCTATTTCCCTTCTTTCATTCATGAACATATCATTTTCATGGTCTAGCAAATAATGTTCTAAAGGATCACTAGGAGGTACGGCAATAGAAGCAAGACCAATAATTTCATCCTTACTAGGTAATTCTTCCTCATGATGTTGTTTACTAAATTTAGAGAAATTAAACTCATGAACCATATCATCGAAGCCAACAGTAACAACATTCTTTGTGCAATCTATGGTAGCATTGACAGTATTTAAGAAGGGTCTAGCAAATATAATGGGACAAAAGCTATCTTGTGGGGAACCAAGAACAAGAAAATCAGCAGGATATTTAGTTTTCCCACATAAGACTTCAACATCTCTAACAATTCCCAATGGTGAAATAGTATCTCTATTAGCAAGTTTAATAGTAACATCAATTTCTTCTAACTCAATAGGTGCAATGCCATGCATAATTTATTTGTATAAGTCAATAGGTATTGCACTAGCACTAGCACCCATATCACATAAGCCATGATAACAATGATCTCCTATTTTAACAGAAATAACAGGCACGCCTACCATAGGTCTATGTTTATCTTTATCACAAGGTTTAGCAATTCTAGCAGTTTCACCTTCGAACTGAATAACATGCCCATCAATATTATCAGACAAGAGATCTTTAACAATAGCAATATTAGGTTCTACTTTAACTTGCTCAGGGGGTGTATAAGTTCTAATATTGCTTTTACGAACAACAGTTGAAGCTTTATCATGATCCTTTATTCTAACAGGGAAAGGTTGTTTCTCAACATAAGAAGTAGGAACAATAGGATCATTATAAGTGACAGTCTTTTCTTCAACTTTAATAGGTGCAGCTACTTTTACTTCTATGGGAGGATGATATTTAAACCACTTCTCCTTAGGGAGATCAACATAAGCAGCAAAAGATTCATAGAAAGAAGCTACTATCTCAGAGTCAAGTCCATATTTAGTGCTAAACTTACGGAAAATATCGGTATCCATAAAAGATTTAACACAGTCAAACTTAGGTGTCATACCTGACTCCTTACCTTCGTCGAGGTCCCAATCTTCAGAGTTGCGTTTAATTCTATCCAATAAATTCCATTTAAATTCAATAGCCTTCATTATAAAAGAGCCAGCACAAGAAGTATCAAGCATGGTGCGATTGTTTTCAGAAAGCCGAGCATAAAAATTTTGAATGCTCATTTATCTTGAGAGCTCATGATTGGGGCATGCATATAACATTGATTTAAGCCTCCCCCAAGCTTGAGTGATGCTTTCTCCTTCGCGAGGCCAGAAATTTTATATATAATTGTGATCACGATGAACAAGATGCATAGGGTAATACTTTTGATGAAATTCCAACTTCAATCTTTTATAGTCCCATGATCTCATATCATCACATAGCCTATACCATATCAATGTGTCTCCCTTCAAAGATAAAGGGAAGACCTTCTTCTTAGCAACATCATCGGGTATACCTGCAAGCTTAAATAATCCACAAACTTCATCCACATATATTAGGTGCTCATCAGGATGCTTTGTTCCATCTCCTGTAAAAGGGTTAGCTAGCAATTTTTCCATCATACCCGAAGGAAATTCAAAAGGAGTTTCATTTTCAATAGGTTCATTAGGTTGAGGAGCAACTCTTTGCTCTACTAGACGGGGTGAAGATACCCCGAACAAGCCCCTCAGAGAATTACTTTCCATAGTAACAAGTGACAGTAAATTTCAGCACAATATATAAATTTTTCCTTACCAAATTCCACCTACCAAAGGCGCTACACTCCCCGGCAACGGCGCCAGAAAAGAGTCTTGATGACCCACAAGTATAGGGGATCTCTCATAGTCCTTTCGATAAGTAAGAGTGTCGAACCCAACGAGGAGCAGAAGGAAATGATAGGCGGTTTTCAGCAAGGTATTCTCTGCAAGTACTGAAATAAGTGGTAACAGATAGTTTTGAGATAAGATAAATTGTAACGAGCAACAAGTAACAGAAGTAAATAAAGTGCAGCAAGGTGGTCCAATCCTTTTTGTAGCAAAGGACAAGCTGGAACAAACTCTTATAATAGGAAAAGCGCTCCCGAGGACACATGGGAATATCGTCAAGCTAGTTTTCATCATGTTCATATGATTCACGTTCGATACTTTGATAATCTGATAGGTGGGTGGACCGGTGCTTCGGTGTTGTTATTACTTGAACAAGCATCCCACTTATGATTAACCTCTATTGCAAGCATCCGCAACTACAACGAAAGTATTAAGGTAAACCTAACCATAGCATGAAACATATGGGTCCAAATCAGCCCCTTACGAAGCAACACATAAATTAGGGTTTAAGCTTCTGTCACTCTAGCAACCCATCATCTACTTATTACTTCCCAATGCCTTCCTCTAGGCCCAAATTATGGTGAAGTGTTATGTAGTCGACGTTCACATAACACCACTAGAGGCTAGACAACATACATCTTATCAAAATATCAAACGAATACCAAATTCACATGACTACTAATAGCAAGACTTCTCCCTTGTCCTCAGGAACAAACATAATTACTCACAAAGCATATTCATGTTCATAATCAGAGGGATAATAATATGCATATAGGATCTAAACATATAATCTTCCACCAAATAAACCAACTAGCATCAACTACAAGGAGTAATCAACACTACTAGCAACCTACTAGCACCAATCCCGGACTTTGAGACAAGAATTGGATACAAGAGATGAACTAGGGTTTGGAGATGAGATGGTGCTGGTGAAGATGTTGATGGAGATTGCCCTCTCCCGATGAGAGGAGCGTTGGTGATGATTTCCCCCTCCCGGAGGGGCAGTATCCCCGGCAGAACAGCTCTGCTGGAGCTCTAGATTGGATCCGCCAAGGTTCCGCCTCGTGGCGGCGGAGTCTCGTCCCGAAAAGTTCCTTCTTCTATTTTTCTCATCGGAAGACTTCATATAGGAGAAGATGGATGTCAGAGAGCCACCAGGGGGCCCATGAGGTAGGGGCGCGTCCTAGGGGGCGCCCCCCACCCTCGTGAGCAGGGTGTGGGCCCCCTGGCCTTCATCTTTGGCGAGGATTTTTCTTTATTTATTTTAAGATGTTCCGTGGAGTTTCAGGACTTTTGGAGTTGCGCAAAATAGGTCTCTAATATTTGCTCCTTTCCGAGCCCAGAATTCCAGCTGCCGGCATTCTCCCTCCTTATGTAAACCTTGTAAAATAAGAGAGAATGGCCATAAGTATTGTGACATAAAGTGAAATAACAATCCATAATGCAATAAATATCGATATAAAAGCATGATGCAAAATGGACGTATCATCTATCCAATGGAACTTGACACCCTTATGCAACAGATTAGTCAGAGGCCTAGCGATCTTGGAGAAGTTCTCGACGAATCGACGGCAATAGCTGGCAAGACCGAGAAAACTTCTGACTTGCTTAACATTCTTCGAAGGAGTCCAATCGAGAATAGCCTGGACTCGTTTAGGGTTGACGGCAATACCATCCTTGGAGATGACATGCCCAAGATAGGTTACTTCAGGGAGCCAGAATTCACATTTGGAATACTTAACATAGAGTTGATACTCTCGAAGCTTTTCCAGCACAAGACAAAGATGTTCAACATGTTCTTCCTTGTTCTTGGAAAATACAAGGATATCATCCAGCTAAACCACGACGAACTTGTTGAGGTAATCCATGAATATATAGTTCATCAGACGAGAGAAGGTGGCTGGAGCATTCGTAAAGCCGAATGACATGACGGTGTACTCGTATGATCCATACCGAGTCACGAAGGCGGTCTTTGGGATATCCTCTTCACGAACACGGATCTGATGGTAACCCAACCTCAAGTCGAGTTTGGAGAACACTGATGAACCAACCAATTGATCATAAAGATCATTGATCCGAGGGAGGGGATATTTGTTCTGAATAGTGGCTTGGTTAATAGGACGATAGTCTTGGACTAATCGGATCGTCCCATCCTTCTTCTTAACAAAGAGAGAAGGTCCTCCCCAGGGAGATCAACTAGGGCGAATGAAACCTTTGCTAAGAGATTTGTTGATTTACTCCTTAAGCTCAATGAGTTCATGTGGCGGCATCTTGTAGGGTCGTTTGGCTATAGGGGTGGTGCCTGGTTTCAAGTCGATGATGAATTCGACAGCTCTAGCAGGGGGAATCCATGGAAGTTCTTCTGGAAAGACGTCTTGGAACTCGTGAATGACGGGAATGTTTTCAATGCCCTCGAGTGGTGCAGCGTTCAATGCATTCAAGGCATAAAGTCGTGCCTCGACATTTTGAACCAGATGAGCCTGGTAAGTAACTATTTCAACGGAAGGGTGTAGTAGATGGACGGTCTTAGTGGTGCAAACTATAGAAGCAGTATGCGCTTTCAACCAATCCATCCCCAGAATGAGGTCGATGTTAGACGACTTCAGGATAATGGGAGAGGCATAGAATTCCAGCCCTTCGATTTCCACGGGGACGTCGATGCCAACCAGTGAGGTTTGACATTGTCCCATGGGGGTTTTTACCACTACCGAAGTGTTCATCTCCTCACATTTAACATTGTGCTTGTATGCAAAATCTTCTGACATGAATGAATGTGATGCTCCTGAATCGAATAAAACAGATGCAGGTACTGAATTTATGAGGAGTGTACCCATCACAGTAGCAGGCTGGTCTTGAGCTTCACTAAGATCAACGTGGTTGCCATGAACACGACCATAAGACCTGGCATTATTGTTGCGAGGCTGGTTGCTTCCATGGCCAGCTGCAGGGAGGGCCAGTTGATTCTGGTTCTGGTTGCATTCCCTAGCACGGTGTCCTGGTTGACCACACCTGAAGCACAGACCATTATTGGGAGTGGGAACAGGAGCTCGGGGTGGTGGAGCTGGAAGTCTTGGCTGCCTAGTTGGTGGGGGAAGCGGACGCGATGCAGCATAGGACTGCCTTGGAGTAGGTGCAGTTGGCTGGTACATGCTGTTGGGAATCCATATCCTATGCTTCTGCGAGGACGGGCCCGAAGATGAGCCCGTGTCATGGTTGCGCCTGTGAGAGCTCTGGTGTTCCTGCAGACCAATTTCGACATTGATGGCCTTGTTCACCAAGGTGGCGAAATCAGCAAAGTCATGCAACGAGCTTGATGTCAGCTTGGAGGCCATCATGGAACTTCTCTTGTCTGCATGCATTGATACGTCTCCAACGTACCCATAATTTTTGATTGCTCCATGCTATATTATCTACTGTTTTGGACATTATTGGGCTTTATTATCCACTTCTATATTATTTTTGGGACTAACCTATTAACCGGAGGCCCAGCCCAGAATTGTTGTTTTTGCCTATTTTAGGGTTTCGAAGAAAAGGAATATCAAATGGAGTCCAAACGGAATGAAACCTTCGGAAACGTGATTTTCTCATCAGATAAGATCCAAGAGACTTGGACCCTCCGTCAAGAAAGGCACAAGGCGGTCACGAGGGTGGAGGGCGTGCCCACCTAGGGCGCGCCCTACCTCGTGGGCCCCTCGAAGCTCCACCGACGTACTTCTTCCTCCTATATATATCCACGTACCCCCAAACGATCAGAGATGGAGCCAAAAACCTAATTCCACTACCGCAACTTTTTGTATCCACGAGATCCCATATTGGAGCCTGTTCCGGAGCTCCGCCGGAGGGGGCATCGATCATGAAGGGCTTCTACAGCATCATCCAAGCCTCTCCGATGAAGTGTGAGTAGTTTACTTCAGACCTACGGGTCCATAGTTAGTAGCTGGATGGCTTCTTCTCTCTTTTTGGATCTCAATACAATGTTCTCCCCCTCTCTCGTGGAGATCTATTCGATGTAATCTTCTTTTTGTGGTGTGTTTGTTGAGATCGATGAATTGTGGGTTTATGATCAAGTCTATCTATGAATAATATTTGAATCTTCTCTGAATTCTTTTATGTATGATTGGTTATCTTTGCAAGTCTCTTCGAATTATCAGTTTGGTTTGGCCTACTAGATTGGTTGTTCTTGCCATGGGAGAAGTGCTTAGCTTTGGGTTCGATCTTGCGGTGTCCTTTCCCAGTGACAGAAGGGGCAGCAAGGCACGTATTGTATCATTGACATCGAGGATAACAAGATGGGTTTTTTATCATATTGCATGAAACTATCCCTCTACATCATGTCATCTTGCTTAAGGCGTTACTCTGTTTTTAACTTAATACTCTAGATGCATGCTGGATAGCGGTCGATGAGTGGACTAATAGTAGTAGATGCAGGCAGGAGTCGGTCTACTTGTCTCAGACGTGATGCCTATATACATGATCATACCTAGATATTCTCATAACTATGCTCAATTCTATCAATTGCTCAACAGTAATTTGTTCACCCACCGTAGAATACTTATGCTCTTGAGAGAAGCCACTAGTGAAACCTATGGCCCCCGGGTCTCATTCTCATCATATCAATCTCCATCACTTTATTATTGCTTTGCTTTTACTTTGCATCTCTATACCAAAAATACCAAAAATATTATTTATCATCTCTATTAGATCTCACTTTCGTAAGTGACCGTGAAGGGATTAACAACCCCTAAGCGCGTTGGTTGCGTTAAGCTATTGTTTTTGTGTAGGTACAAGGGACTCGTGCGTAGCTTCCTACTAGATTGATACCTTGGTTCTCAAAAACTGAGGGAAATACTTACGCTACTTTGCTGCATCATCCTCTCCTCTTCGGGGAAATCCAACGCAGTGCTCAAGAGGTAGCAAGAAGAATTTCTGGCGCCAATGCCGGGGAGGTTCGTGCAAGTCAAGATTTGACTCCCGACAACGAGCAATTTCTGGCGCCGTTGCCATGGAGTCTGCGCAAAAGTCAACATACCAAGTACCCATCACAATCCCTATCTCCCGCATTACATTATTTGCCATTTGCCTCTCGTTTTCCTCTCCCCCCAATTCACCCTTGCCATTTTATTCGCCCTCTCTCTCTATCCTCCTTCTCTTTCTCTATTTGCCTCTTTTTTGCCCGTTTGCTTTTTGTTTGCTTGTGTGTTAGTTTGCTTGTTTGTCGCGATGGCTCAAGATAATACTAAATTGTGTGACTTCACCAATACCAACAATAATGATTTCCTTAGCACTCTGATTGCTCCTCTTACCGATGCTGAATCTTGTGAATTAGTGCTGCTTTGCTGAATCTTGTCATGAAAGATCCGTTCTCCGGCCTTCCTAGTGAAGATGCCGCTACCCATCTTAATAGCTTCGCTGATTTGTGTGACATGCAAAAGAAGAAAGATGTCAATAATGATATTGTTAAATTGAAGCTATTTCCTTTTTCGCTTAGAGATCGTGCTAAAGCTTGGTTTTCATCTTTGCCTAAAAATAGTATTGATTCATGGAACAAGTGCAAAGATGCTTTTATCTCTAAGTATTTTCCTCCCGCTAAGATCATGTCTCTTAGAAACGATATTATGAATTTTAAGCAACTTGATCATGAACATGTTGCACAAGCTTGGGAGAGAATGAAATTAATGATACGTAATTGCCCTACTCATGGTTTAAATTTGTGGATGATTATACAAAAAAATTATGCCGGATCGAATTTTGCTTCTAGAAATCTTTTAGATTCGGCCGCGGGAGGCATTTTTATGGAAATCACTTTAGGACAAGCTACTAAACTCCTAGATAATATTATGGTTAATTATTCTCAATGGCATACTCAAATATCTACTAATAAAAAGGTGCATGCGATAGAAGAAATTAATGTTTTGAGTGGAAAGATGGATGAACTTATGAAATTATTTGCTAATAAGAGTGTTTCTTCTGATCCTAATGATGTGCCCTTGTCTACTTTGATTGAGAATAATAATTAATCTATGGATGTGAATTTTGTTGGTAGGAACAATTTTGGTAACAACGCGTATAAGGAAATTTCAATCCTAGGCCTTATCCTAGTAATCCCTCTAATAATTATGGTAATTCCTACAACAATTCTTATGGAAATTATAATAAGATTCCCTCTGATTTTGAATCTAATATTAAAGAATTTATTTCTTCGCAAAAGAATTCTAATGCTATGATTGAAGAAAAATTGCTTAATATTGATGATTTGGCTAGGAACGTTGATAGAATTGCTCTTGATGTTGATTCTTTGAAACTTAGATCTATTCCAACTAAACATGATATCAATGAGTCTCTCAAAGCCATGAGAATTTCCATTGATGAGTGCAAAGAAAGAACCGCTAGGATGCATGCTAAGAAAGATGCCTTTATAAAAGCGTGTTCTTCTAGTTTCTATGAAAATAATGATGAAGATCTAAAAGTTATTGAAGTTTCCCCTATTAAATCTTTGTTTTGCAATATGAATCTTGATAATAATGGGACTTAATATGATCCACCTTTACCTAGAAGGCGTTCTAAGAATTCAGAATTTGTTAATCTTGATGCTAAATTTGATAAAAGTAGGATTGAAGAAATTAAAACCCTAGATGTTACTAAACCCACTATTATGTATTTCAAGGAATTTAACTATGAAAATTGCTATTTGATTGATTGTATTTCCTTGTTGCAATCCGTGCTAAATTCTCCTCACGCTTATAGTCAAAATAAAGCGTTTACCAAACATATCGTTGATGCCTTGATGCAATTTTATGAAGAAAAACTTGAATTGGAAGTCTCTATCCTTAGAAAACTTTATGATGAGTGGGAACCTACTATTAAAATTAAAATTGAAAATCATGAGTTTTATGCTTTGTGTGATTTGGGTGCTAATGTCTCTACTATTCCCAAAACTTTGTGTGATTTGCTAGATTTCCGTAGTTTTGATGATTGCTCTCTAAACTTGCATCTTGTGGATTCCACTATTAAGAAACCTATGGGAAGAATTAATGATGTTCTTATTGTTGCAAATAGGAATTATATGCCCTTAGATTTTATCGTTCTTGATATAGATTGCAATCCTTCTTGGCCTATTATTCTCGGTAGACCTTTCCTTAGAACGGTTGGCGCAATTATTGATATGAAGGAAGGGAATATTAGATTTCAATTTCCATTAAAAAAGGGCATGGAACACTTCCCTAGAAATAAAATAAAATTACCATATGAATCTATCATGAGAGCCACTTATGGATTGCCTACCAAAGATGGCAGTGCCTAGATCTGTTCTTGCTTGTTATGCCTAGCAAGGGGCGTTAAACGATAGCGCTTGTTGGGAGGCAACCCAATTTTATTTTTATTCCTTGCTTATTGCTCCTGTTTAGTAATAAATAAATTATTTAGCCTCTTTTTTGTTTGTGTTTTTTGTGTTTAATTAGTATTTGTGCCAAGTAGAACTGTTGGGAAGACTTGGGGAAAGTCTTGTTGAACTTGCTGTAAAAAACAGAAACTTTAGCGCTCACGAGAACTGCTGTCATTTTTAGTTGGAAAGTGATATTTAGTTAATTCTTTTTGCAGATTATTAATATATAAATTCCTCACGGCAGAAATTTATTTTAGAATTTTTGGGGTTCCAGATCTTGCGCTAGCTACAGATTACTACAGACTGTTCTGTTTTTGACAGATTCTGTTTTTCGTGTGTTGTTTGCTTATTTTGATGAATCTATGGCTAGTAAAATAGTTTATAATCCATAGAGAAGTTGGAATACAGCAGGTTTAACACCAATATAAATAAATAATGAGTTCATTACAGTACCTTGAAGTGGTCTTTTGTTTTCTTTCGCTAACGGAGCTCACGAGTTTTCTACTTTAAGTTTTGTGTTGTGAAGTTTTCAAGTTTTGGGTAAAGATTTGATGGATTATGGAACAAGGAGTGGAAAGAGCCTAAGCTTGGGATGACCATGGCACCCCCAAGATAATCTAAGGACACCTAAAAGCCAAACTTGGGGATGCCCCGGAAGGCATCCCCTCTTTCGTCTACTTCTATCGGTAACTTTACTTGGAGCTGGGCATCCCCTCTTTCGTCTACTTCTATCGGTAACTTTACTTGGAGCTATATTTTTATTCACCACATCATATGTGTTTTTCTTGGAGCGTCTTTTATGATTTGAGTCTTTGCTTATTAGTTTACCACAAGCATCCTTGCTGTACACACCTTTTGAGAGAGCCATACATAATTTGGAATTTGATAGAATACTCTATGTGCTTCACTTATATCTTTTGAGTTATCTAATTTTGCTCTAGTGCTTCACTTATATATTTTAGAGCATGGTGGTGGATTTGTTTTATAGAAACTATTGATCTCTCATGCTTCACTTAGATTATTTTGAGAGTCTTAATAGCATGGTAATTTGCTTATAATAATAATATGCTTGGTATTCAAGATTTGTAAAACTTTCTTTTGAGTGCGTTGAATACTAAGAAAAAAATTGATGCTTGATAATTGTTTTGAGATATGAGGATGGTGATATTAGAGTCATGCTAGTTGAGTAGTTGTGAATTTGAGAAATGCTTGTGTTAAAGCTTGTGATTCACGTAGCATGCACGTATGGTGGACCGTTATGTGATGAAGTCGGAGCATGATTTATTTATTGATTGTCTTCCTTATGAGTGCCGGTCGGGGACGAGCGATGGTATTTTCCTACCAATCTATCCCCCTAGGAGCATGCGCGTAATACTTTGCTTTGATAAATTCTAGATTTTTGCAATAAGTATATGAGTTCTTTATGACTAATGTTGAGTCCATGGATTATACGCACTTTCCTTCCTTCCACCATTGCTAGCCTCTCTAATACCGCGCACTTTTCGCCGGTATCATACACCCACCATATACCTTCCTCAAAACAGCCACCATACCTACCTATCATGGCATTTCCATAGCCATTCCGAGATATATTGCCATGCAACTTTCCACCGTTCCGTTCATTATGACACACTCCATCATTGTCATATTGCTAGCATGATCATGTAGTTGACATCGTATTTGTGGCAAAGCCACCGTTCATAATTCTTTCATACATGTTACTCTTGATTCATTGCATATCCCGGTACACCGCCAGAGGCATTCATATAGAGTCATATTTTTGTTCTAAGTATCGAGTTGTAATTGTTGAGTTGTAAGAAAAATAAAAGTGTGATGATCATCATTTTTAGAGCATTGTCCCAAGTGAGGAAAGGATGATGGAGACTATGATTCCCCCACAAGTCGGGATGGGACTCCGGACGAAAAAAAAGAGGCCATAAAAAAAGAGAAGGCCCAAACAAAAAAATGAGAGAAAAAGAGAGAAGGGACAATGTTACTATCCTTTTACCACACTTGTGCTTCAAAGTAGCACCATGATCTTCATGATAGAGAGTCTCTCATTATGTCACTTTCATATACTAGTGGGAATTTTTCATTATAGAACTTGGCTTGTATATTCCAGTGATGGGCTTCCTCAAAATGCCCTAGGTCTTCGTGAGCAAGCGAGTTGGATGCACACCCACTTAGTTTCTTTTGAGCTTTCATATACTTATAGCTCTAGTGCATCCGTTGCATGGCAATCCCTACTCACTCACATTGATATCTATTGATGGGCATCTCCATAGCCCGTTGATACGCCTAGTTGATGTGAGACTATCTTCCCCTCTTTTTATCTTCTCCACAACCACCCTTCTATTCCACATATAGTTCTATATCCATGGCTCACGCTCATGTATTGCGTGAAGATCGAAAAAGTTTTGAAAATGTCAAAAGTATGAAACAATTGCTTGGCTTGTCATCAGGGTTGTGCATGATTTAAATACTTTGTGTGGTGTATGAAGACATAATTGCTTTGTTAGTATGCTTCAAGTATTATTATTTTTATGTCAATATGAACTTTTGCCTTGAATCTTTTGAATATGAGTATTCATACCACAATTAAGAAGATTTACATTGAAATTATGCCAAGTAGCACTCTGCATCAAAAATTCTGTTTTTATCATTTACCTACTCGAGGACGAGCAGGAATTAAGCTTGGGGATGCTTGATACGTCTCCAACGTATCTATAATTTTTTATTGCTACATGCTATATTATCTACTGTTTTGGACATTATTGGGCTTTATTATCCACTTTTATATTATTTTTGGGACTAACCTATTAACCGGAGGCCCAGCCCAGAATTGCTGTTTTTTGCCTGTTTTAGGGTTTCGAAGAAAAGGAATATCAAATGGAGTCCAAACGGAATGAAACCTTCGGAAACGTGATTTTCTCATCAGATAAGATCCAGGAGACTTGGACCCTCCGTCCAGAAAGCCACGAGGCTGTCACGAGGGTGGAGGGCGCGCCCCTGCCTCCTGGGCCCCTCGAAGCTCCACTGACGTACTTCTTCCTCCTACACTACAAAAAAATACACTTCCGTGATGATACGTGTTTGTCACAGTAGGTCGCTTTTTTTGTCATGCATGTACATCCATGACAAATTTATGACAGAATCAAGATAGTCATACCTGTGCTGTCATAGAAGTGTTCCATGACATTACCAAAATTATCATCACGGAAGTGTCCACATCCATGACGATAAATCGCGCGTCACAGAAGTGCTTTCATCAAGGGTGACCGACACGTGGCATCCACCATAACGGAACGCCATTAATCTATCGGGTCGGGTTTTGGATCCGATAACCCGTTAACAGCCCGGACCAATGGGGATTTTCCACGTGTAAAATCATCATTGGCTGGAGGAAACACGTGTTGGCTCATCGTTGGGACAGTGTGGGTAACTATAGAGCAATAACAACACTTGTAATGTGCATGACATGAGAACATAACTGTTTATTCAATTGAAACTGAAATCAACATAGAGTAGGTTACAATAGCAAACCAGTTAAAGAAACAGGTTTAAAACATACATGTTGCGCCATTGGAGTTTCAATACCATCCTTCAAATTTGAAAATAGTTGGTATGAGTAAATACAGTCATGCAAGAGCAAAGGAGTATGAACCATAGCTACAGAGCCTGACCTAAGAACAAATCTTCTTCTCCTTTAAGCGTTGAGTTGGGATTCGGAGTGGTGGTCCTCGTGCTTTGGGCGCTGTAGTTCCCTTACTAACTTCTCGTGTTTGGGTGCTCTGTGGTGGAGACGGTGCTGTGTCAACTGGAACTGGGTTACTATCTGCCGGGGTTGGGGTTAGAAGGGGTGTAGCTGGTTCTCTGTCCAACTGGGTAGGGGTACAATCTGTGAGAGTCTAGGTTATGTGTGGTGGATCTGGTCCTTGGGCAAGTACAACCGTGGTTCTATCTGCATCAATTGGTAGCACTATATTTTCTGAAGACCGTGTTTTTACTCCCTTAGATACTGCCATCACGCTCTCCAATTCAAATGGCTGATAAACAAGAAAAGTAATTGAAAGTATAGACATTGTATGATAGACAGGTGCAATGGATAGTGGGGAATAAAAGAGGGCATGAAATAATTCATATTTATGTTGTCTAACCAAACAGGATAGCATGACACAATTTCACATATATGATGGCTAACTAAACAGGATAGCATGACACAATTTCACATTATGATGGCTAACTAAAAAAGATGGAAAGACATAGTTCAAAATATGAGACTATGTAAACAGGATGACATGACGTAACTACATAATGTGTTCATTAAATAGGTTAGCATGCCATAATTCACATACATTCACGGATAGAATGCCATAATTCAAAATATGATGACTGTAAACACTAAACAGGATGAGATGATATAACTATATGATGTCTTTATTAAATGGGTTGCCATGCCATAATTCAGATAGATGATGTGTATGTACTATGTAAACATGATGACATGATATAATTCAAATATATGATTTATATAGTAAGCAAGTAAGCATATGGCAATCTATATATAATGTAAAAACTAAGCAGTGCAAGACAACATGCATGACATGGGTAATATAACCCTGTCAAGTTTGAGCATAGACCTCAGGGGGGAAATAGGACTAGTCATCAGTCTCTGAATCCTCCTCTGAGGAGCTCTCTATAACCAGCAAGATGTCTGCTTCAGCAGGTAGCATTGTCTGCTCTGATTACCTTGTTTTCACTCCAGATACTTCCATCACCACTTCAAATGGCTGATGCACAGGAAGAGTAGTTGAATATACAAATGTTGTCGCCAAATGGAACACGTAATACAAAAAAATGATAGCATGATATAATTTACATATATGATGATTGGCTAAACAGCATGGCATTGCATAATTCACATATATAATGCCTTTGCAACAAGATAGCATTGTATAATTCACATATATAATGTCTTGCAACAAGATCGCAATGCATAATTCACATATATGGTAATTAGACACTGAACAGGTGGCATTCACACAAAGCATGTCTAAACTAATCAAATGACATAGCAATGCGAGACACCATACGCACGATATGAGAAACATAACCCTGCCAAGTTAGAGCATACACCTCGGGGGGGGGGGGGAATAGGACTGGTCATCTGTCTCTGAATCCTCCTCTGAGGAGCTATCTGTAACCAGCAAGATATGCGCTTCGTCAGATGGCATAGTCTGCTCTGAAGACCATGTTTTCACTCCAGAGTTTGCCATCACCGTGTCAAATGGCTGATGCACACGAAGAGCAGTTGAATGTAATAACATTGTTGACAAATGTAATATGTAACAAAAAAAGGATGTCCTGATATAATTTACATATAACATGACTGGCTAAGCAGGATGGCATTGCAAAATTCACATATATGATGCCTGGCTAAACAAGATGGTGTTGCATAATTCACATAAACGATGAATAAACTAAATAGATGGCATTCGCACAAAGGATGTCTAAACTAAGCAGATGACATATTTGATGTATAAAGTAAGCAATGCAAGACACCATATGCATGATATAACCAACATCAACATGCCAAGTTAGAGCGAAGACCTCAGGGGGTAAATAGGAGTTGTCTTCTCCTTCTGAATCCCCCTCAGAACAGATATCTTCCTCTCGATTACAATCCGAAATGCGTGGAGGGGGGCTGCCTTTGCGCCTACCATGGAGCGATGTATACATGAAATTTTATTGCCACACAAGGCTCGTCTCTTTTGCTCTACATGTTCAGTTCCATTGTTTACAATAACTGTCATGCATACGAATAAAACATAGTGAGATTATGTAAGGAGTGCATGCAGAAATCCAGAGTGATGGTAGCAACCTGTGGATAGACCCAAAACCAATAATAGCAGGCAGATAATGGCTTCAGTTAAAAAATACAGATAATGGCTTCTTTACTGTTTGTTTCCCACCCAACATGAAACTCATAGTAGACACCGGAGATTAACCAGATAGTAGATAGATACTATTGATAGCGGCCCCGATATGTACCCCACAATCATTTAAAAACTCAAGTTTGACCATTAGTTTGGAGCTGACTCAGAGTCTAATCGGTGAACAGGACGATAAAGTAGCATGTAATATTAAGCGATGCATAACGTAAGCAGGCACGAAAGAGTGCGACCTCTCTTGCCGACACGTGTAGTCCTCGAGGTCATCTGCTTGGTTGATGATGGTAGTGTAGTTTTCATGGCTGCCAGCGGCGGGGAAGAAGATCTGAGGCGGCGAAAGATAGTCTGGAGGCCGGATCCCTGCTGTGCTGGACCCTTCTGTCGTTGGAGTAGCTGAGCTGGGGTGGGTGACGGTGCAGTAGGAGCAGTACAAACCACGAAAGGTTTTCTTTGACAACTATCTGTAAGAAAAGTAATTCTGTAAGGGCTCGTTTGAATTGGAGGATTACAACAATGCAGGGATAGGAAATAGACAGGAATAGGATAGGAATGCACGTGCAAAATAGAGAATTTAAAAACATAGGATTTTTGCCAATCTGGGTGTTTGATTCACATCAATTGGAAGATCACAGGATGCAAAGAAGCATGGTGAGATTAAGTCAAACCACAAGAAAATGTACGGTTATAATGCTATTATGCTACTATCTCTTAGTCTTGTGCTTCATGAATAGGAATTTGAAAAGGAGGACAAGTGAAAATTAAAATTCGTACGTTTTTTCTTTCAAGGAGACACTAAAGGAACAAATCCGTGTGCTCAGTGGACAATATATATATAACATGTAGAGTAAAAAAGAGATGCAACAAGTGTACAACCTCTTTGGTGAAGCCATGTCGATCTCAGCATGATTGGGTTGGCCGGTGAGGATGCTCTGGCTGACTTGGCTGTCGGAGGAGGGGAAGAAGATCTTAAGCGTCTGGAGATGGAGCCCGAGGTACTGCTCCGCTGTGATGGAGGGTTTCATCGTTGGAGCAGCTCTGGTGAGTTGTACGACGCCGAGGCTGAAGCAGGACAAGAGAGACAACAAACAACGTTAACCTGAGTGGAACTCTAATAGCATCTCCAATACATGACGTAAAATACATAACCACAAAGTGCTAGATGTAAAATACATCAGCCGCTCATCTCTGAACTTAACTGTCGAAACTGAATTTAACTGTCGAAACTGAACTTAACTGTCGAAACAGAACTTAACTGTCGAAACTGAATTTTGCTGTCAAAACTGAATTTTGCTGTTGAAACTGGACGCACTAGCAAGGTGAGGCTACACATCGGTCAACTGACTT
Source organism: Triticum dicoccoides (assembly GCF_002162155.2). NCBI lineage: Eukaryota > Viridiplantae > Streptophyta > Magnoliopsida > Poales > Poaceae > Triticum > Triticum dicoccoides. The sequence continues at coordinate 535,947,002 of NC_041388.1, forward strand.
TTTCATCTCTGGTCAGTTGATTTTGCAGCCGTTGGATACGAAATCAAGGGCATGCGGTTCATCTTCAACCTCCACCCCCCTGAGCCGACCAAACAGTAGCCCCCCGCCGCCCACGGTGCGCCGCCCTGCCCGCCCCGAAAACACTCCCCACCACCGGTCCGTCGCCGCCCCGGCCATCCCTCTAGGCCCCCCCGTGCCGAGTTTTTTCTCCGGCGATCCCCACGCCACCGCCCCGCCAACGCCCCGCCACCGCCGGCGACCACCGCCCCCATCCTGAACCCTAAGATAGATAGTGGGGTACCTCTCCGGCGAGCCCCCCTCCCCGCTGCGGCTGGTTCTTCCTTCACCCCGGCGGCATCGGAGTGAAGTGTAGCTAAATCGGAGCAGCATCGCAAGCAAGAGCAAGAGAGAGAGCAGCAGCGCGAGCAAGAGCAATAGCAAGAGCAGACCAGGCAGGGGACCGAGAGCAAGAGCAGAGCAGCAGCGCGAGCGAGAGCTAAAGCAGCAGCAGGTCCTACTGATGTGGACATCACCGCCGAGGGAGCGACGCCGTGGAGGAAGTGGCCGACAACGCCGCTGTGGATGGAGCCGCGCTGTGTCGGCTCGGGACCGAGCGCCGGCAGCACCATGAGATCGAATCAAGAAGAAAATGCGGCGATTAGTGTACAACCTCTTTGGTGGCGCCGATTAGGCCGCAGCTTCATCCGAGGAAACAATGATGATGATGCTCTTCCGGTGGTGCAGGTGCAGACGGCGGTGTGGGAATGGAGGTGGCGAAAGACGAGGGGAACATCGGGGCAGCTCCTTGGAGGTGGAGGACGGGGTGGCTGAACCGGCGGGACGATGAGATCAACGACGGATCCTCATCCGGTACGGTGGATGAGGGACGTCGAGGTGTTGTTGTGGACGACGTCGTCGGGGAAGAGGCTCCAGCTGGGTGGCGGACGGAGCAGGGTGTGGGGTTTCGTCGCGGGTTTTCGCGGCCTTGGTGTACGAATGGGTGGGCGGATGGGATGGCAGTGGGGAACCATGGCTTAGAGACGCGCTTGTCCGAAATGTGGGGTAAGTTATGAAAGTACCCCCACCAATTTGAGGAGGTTCTTTCGGTTCAGGGGTACCACGGGCATTTCGCGTGTTGGGATTTCATAGGAGGTGGGAGTTTTCACGTGTGTTGTAATTTCGGAATAGCAAGGCGCGGGTTGAGATGGAGGGAGTTCTCGGAGCACAACAAGACAAAGATATATCTTAAATATTTTGGGCTAACAAGGCGCGGGTTGAAATTTCCGGACAAGCCTAACGTGTAGTGTACCAAATCAATGCACCCTACAAATGTCATTCAAAACTTTGAATTCATGTTATGTTCAATTAAAATATTTCGCTATGTGTATAATGCATGCAACCTACTACTCAAATGAACGTTTTAGTGCATTCCAAACGTATATACTACCACTTCAATATGAAGTAAATCTGAATTTGTTTCTCTATTTGAATAAGATCTACAGTAATGATTGTTGTGAAGTCAAAGCATTTGAATTCGTTTCTATGTTTTAATAAGATCTACAATCATCATTATTGTCAAGTTAAAGCATCGTTTGTGTATTATCTTCACAGCACACCACATGATTAGTCTCGAGTTACATATGAACTATGTGTACTATATGAACTCGAACTAGATTTTTTGGATCCACTTTATTTTGATTTCAAATCACATTACATTTCTAGCTCTAGCTAGATCTTCATAATCTAAACCATGTCTCATATGTATAATGTGTTTATCACATTATGTATGGTGCCCCGCCCCCTACGCCTACAAGTATTTAGATGTGAGTTGCAAACACCACACATTACCACAAATCAAAATATGAGAATGTTCGATATATAGTATTGTTTAGATTGGTCGATATTTAGTTGTAAGCTGAAAACGCCACACATTATCACAAATTCAAATAAAATGTGAGATTGTTTGATGTATAGTATGGTTTAGATTGTTCGGCATTTAGCTGTGAGTTGCAAACACCATGCATTATCACATTATGGTATAACATGTGCACAGCACGTGTATCACCGCTATATTCATGCATGCAATGTTTAAAACACTATGATCTCCTATTCAAATATATGAATCCGCTATCATATCAAATTATGATCTTTGTTAGTCTCTTACACCCACACAATCCTCTAACCTTTGTAGCTACCACTAACTTTCTCTCGTGCATGCACACGCCCTCCTCGCCCTCCCCCTCCCTCGGCATTCTATCCACCGGGCACATTCATTTTTTTCTTTAGGTCGTTCTCCCAGAGTCTCCACAACTCCTTTCCGACACACACCGATCGATAAACCTCTCCAGCGATGCCTACCTACAACATACAAACACACCTTCAATCTCCTCCTTTATGTGTCCTTGCCTCGTGTCTCTCATACGGTCAGACACACATGTAAACTCTTGCCCCTCTTTTCATCGCTCTCTCACAACCGCACACTCCTCCCCCTATCTAGCTAGTAGTTGGGCCCCTCGCACCACTTCCTAGCTCTATTCTCTTTGTCTATCCGTCTCGCTGGGCCTTATTAGCCTCTAACAAATGGACGTACACCGACCGATCTCTCGCTATACATATAGCTAGCTAGGTCCTTATAACTCGTTTTTACCCACATGTCAATCGATCTACCTCATTAGTTGTGTCTCTCCCTTCCTCCGACAAACTACAATTGATCTACCGATCTAGTTAGGTTTGCTTACCAAACACATGGTTCCCCTTCATCATCCATGGATGCGTCCCGACAGATCTATCACGCACAGGCACACACAGAAACACATCCCCACTCTTATTGATAACATTGCAGTTCCACCCTCAGTTTGTCTAGTAGGCCTCTCCCACCATCTTCAAGAAGCAACTCCATCACCCATCCAGCACTCTACCCCTCTCCCTCCCTCTCCCTCCCTTTCTCTCTCGTCTATCTCTCTCCCATCATATTTCTCGTCCTTCAGTTATGTATGGATGTCGACCGATCTCCCTCAAGACATAGCTGGGTCTCTCCTTCTCAACACATATACGAGTCATTCTACCTCTATAGTTAGGCCTCTGCCTACCCCTCCCACCACCACCCTCCCTGCCACACACAAACTTGACGTGTGCCCTCTAACGTTCCGGTGGGCCAGTTGCCCTATATCTTTGACTTGTACACACACAATTTCGATGGCTCTCTTCATCGATCTCGCACCCACCCACTTGATCCTCTCTTCGACTCTAACGATAGCTATGACCCCTCCCTCTCTTCTCGTGGATTTCCCGACCCTCTATGTATGATATGGATAGGCCTCCATTTCACACACATTGCATGCAAAATTTTGTTTGAGATGTCATCGACACATATTCCCACAAATAATTCATGAAATCCACCCCCACCCCAAAACAAAAAAACACTCACGAACGCGATTTGTATCTCTCACACACACCCACATAGGTGGGGAACATGCACGAAGAGAAGAGGTGCATGCACGGCGCAAGTACTCCCGTCTCTTTCCCAACCACACCCGCGCGGGTACACGGTGGAGCTCATTTTTGTATGAAAAAGGCGGCCCACGTGGTAATTCGGCACGTGTACTGGTTGTCCACTTGGTGGAGGTAGGATCGTCTACCACGGGTGAACAAACAAATTGCGACTTGACGTGTTATGTTAAAGAAAGAGGCAAACCATGTGGGGCCTACCTTAGAGGCAAGGCTCTATACACTGGAGTACTTTTATGTGTCCCGTCAACTCGCAGAACAAGGAGAAGCTTGCTTAGTACGCGGTCTCCCCCGCCCACGGGCACGGTGGCTCGCAGGATGAGGTGAAGCTTGCTTACTACGCCTTACGCCCGCTCCCTCGCCCATGTGCGCGGTGGCTCGCAGGACGAGGAGAAAAAATTACTACTCCCTCTGTTTACTCCTCGTCCCTACTACCTTGGTTATAGAGATTATATCATATTGTTTGGAATATATATGTCCTTTAGTAGATTTCAATATGAACTACTAGTACATACTCCAAACACTGATGTATACAGACGTATTTTAGAGTGTAGATTCACTCATTTTGCTCCGTATGTAGCACTCTCCCTCGCCCCTCGACCCTCGCCCACGTGGTGGACGTGCAGCAATTCATTCGGTCTCATATAGCCAGAACGATATATACTGCACTACCATTATTGCTCGATTTCCTGAAGAGGCGAAGAGCCAATCGCAAGGTCAACATTTTGGAGATGCCAAGCGCAAGGTTATAGGAGAACGAGTAGTAGGTGCCACATCATTTATAAATAAAGTTTTTTTTCTTCAGTGGCACGTACGCAATATGATAGGTTCATATGGAGAGAAAAGGAGTACATAGTCAGGACGGGCCAGCCTACACAGTTGCTTGCTGGGGTTGCTCTCTTCATACTCTCTCGCACAAAATGACTATGGCCACATCTCTAACATCCCGGCGGATCACACCCGCTTGGGGAAGGGGTGGATGCTTAGTGTAGATGCGGTGGCCGTCGCCGACGGTGAAAACCCACTGTCGGCACGTCCCGATCAGGGGTCCCCGCCGTTCTCTCTCACAAAGCCGGTGAGGTTGCCTTCGTCCCTTGCTCACTGCTGCGACGTGGGCAGTTGCCGCCTCCCGCCGCCCTCCTCAAGGTTGAGCTACGTCCCTCGGGTACAACTCCCTTTACAGCCGGTTTGCACCACTGCTCCAGCTGCCCACATCACTCCCTGTAGATATCTCTCTACTTCTTTGCCCCGCACATACCTCAACTGGCTTCTACGTACTGTATTTGTGATGAGTTTATGTCTCATCAACTAGTCCCAGTAATCTTATTCTAATCACGCTTGTTTAATTTCTTTGCCACAGGGATGCTCATCTCGATTTTGGTGAAACTGCACAAAATGATCCGATGGTCAAAAGGTTGCAAACTTCATTTATTAGGAAGCTCGAACGTTGCCAACAAATTGAAGCCTGGTCAGGGTTCACGGTTCAAGGGCTAGGGACTGCATGGATCGTTTTTTCTTTAGCTGCCTCTGTTCCAAAATAAGTGTCAACTTTAGTAGTAGTACAACTTTGTACTAAAGTTTGCACAAAGTTGAGAAACTTATTTTGGAACGGAGGGAGTACATATTTGCTATGATCTATCAATCATTGAGATGCAATAGCATGCATGTTAGTCTCCTTTGTATTTGATGAAATGTTGCAACGGGCAACCTTGGACGAAAGATACATGTAACAGAAGCTGGAAGCTTCATAGCATTGTACAAATTTATCTCGCTGATAAATTACAGTACGTACTATACTAGTACTTCCTCCTTTCCTAAATATAAGTCTTTGTAGAGATTTCACCATGAACCACATGCGCATGTATATAGATGCATTTTAAGTGTAGATTCATTCATTTTGTTCCGTATGTAGTGGAATCTCTACAAAGACTTATATCTACTAGTAATAGCTAGCCCCCACTACTAGGAATTCTCTATCCTCTCCTTGAGCCACGTCATCAAAATTGATGTAGCCGTTAGATGAAGTAAATCAGTCCATAATAGCCGTCTGATCTTGACGTTGAGAGGCTCCGCACTAAGCCACATGCAAGCATGCAGAAATACCGTGCCACATGCATGTGAGTGGGTTTTAAATCACATCAACATGTCTGCATGCAAGCATGCACCGGTAGCATGCATGTAAGTGAGCTTTTAAGTCCCATTAACATGTCAAAAAGAAAAATATAATCCCATTATGCAGTAGGAGTTCAGGAGTTGGCTGATCTTTTTTCCTTATGTGGGATGATCTAAATGATGATCGGAGTTTATTTAGTTTGGCTACCACATTTGTCATGCGGTTATAGAGTTTTTTTTGTTCTATGAAATCGATAATTTTACGCAGAGAGATATACCGTTGTTCCGCGCCAACGCGCGGGGACTCATCTAGTAATATTTAGGAACTGAGGGAGTACTACGTAAAGAGTTAGGTGTCACACGGTGATAGTAGTGTGAGGTGGGCCATGTAATCACCAAGCCTGCGTGTTTTCACTGCTCTTGCACGCCTCTGCTGTAAGAATGGAGAAAATTGTAATCTAGTAGTAGTATACCTCCTTTCGCCAAAAGCGTGGGACATCCAGCAGTCCTACCACCTCAGTAATAAAGACCAATGAGCCATCAAATCACATAGACCCAGCAGTAAGTTGGACGGACGAAGCAACCATCACTCTTGCACCAGTGAGAGGTCGCGTCCGCTCTACCCGGGCATGAATGCGGCACCGATTCTTTGGAGCGGCGTTGACCGTTTCGGGCAGGAAGCGCGCGCGGGCGATGGAGGGGCTTTGGGTGGGCCAGGCCGGTCAGGAGCGGGCGTGGCAGCAGTCCGCATGTCCCTACCGGACACGCCCGAAAACGAGAGGATGCACCGACTCTCGCGGCTAAAATCGTACACTACACAACATCTCTCTGTAGGAGTAGGTCGATCTGTCGCTCTCTCTAACACACACATGGTGTTAAACACACACACACACACACACACGCACACGCACGCACCTTGGTCCCGTTGCACCTTCTAACGTGACTTATTACACCTAGACGGAGGGAGTAGTAAGTATACGAGATACGGTGGCACACTGACTTAAGTCGAATACAAGTGGCCAAAATTTGTGTGCATGTTATAATAAGGATTCACTTAAAATAGTACGTGAGCGAACAGAGGGATCAATTGGACAGTGTTCCCGAGCAGCAGCGAGATGTGTGAGGTAAGATACACCGCTGGCGCTTTTAGTTTTTCTTATTAATTTGTTTGTTTCACCCTCTGACTGGTGGGACCCAACGTACTACGTGGAGAGAGGTAAGGTGACTAAGGCTGCATTATTTCTGCACCACTGTGGATAGTCTTACCACCAAAGCCACATGACATGATTATGATTGAAATCCCAATGACTCCCACACACAAAAAAACACGGCATGCTTGTCACACAAATGCAGGAATGTATAAAAGGTTATTTCCCTCTCGTTGAACATAACGGGAGGGTTGTGTAGCTGGTTAGCCTGTTCGCTCACTCTCTCACCCTCTCCCGGTGGAGCCTCAGTGCTTGTAATTGCTCTCTTCACACTCTCTCGCCCTCTCCAGATCTAAACAAGACTTTGCTGGCCTCTCTCTCCCCTCACTGCTGCTCAAAGAGCTGGCAGGATCTGTTCGCCGGGAAGGGAAGGAGGCTTAACGTTGTCGCCGTCAGCGAGGGACTGCCGGCGCAGCTGTTCACTTTCCACCCAGCGGCGGCGCGGGAGGGCCTCCGTCCCCTTCTTCTTCGCTGCCGTCCCATTGCCCACCGAACCACGCCCCAAGAACCTTAAGGTATAATTTACTTACTCCACATGCATTGCTCTAGCTGCATGTATACCATGAATCTAGGACGTGGTTCAAAGAGGAAAGGAGTGGGGGAAAGTAGTGGGAAAAGTTGTATATAGCATGAATCTAGGACGTGGTTCAAAGAGGAAATGAGGGGGTAAAGTTGTATAGCATTAATCTAGGACGTGGTTCAAAGAGGAAAGGAATGGGGGAAAGTAGTGGGGAAAGTTGTATCGCATAAATCTAGGACGTGGTTCAAAGAGGAAAGGAAGGGGCGAAAGTACTAGTTAAAAAAGGAAAGGAAGGGACAAGGCTGTAGAGTTTGAGGAGGACTAGATTTGCTGAGCTCACATAGGGAAAGGCGTCTAAAGATAACAAAACTGGGACCAACACAAATATGCTCCTTGGTTGCTTGTTCTTTGTTTCAATAGACTGTGCATGACCACAGTACATCGGTAGATGCACATGGTGCTGGTGCGTCCACTGTCCCGTGCAACTCATTAGTTGTTGTTAATCTAAGGCCCTATTTGGTTAAAAACTCCCTAGTCCCTACCTGCTGGGTTCCAGGGACTAAACATGGACTAGAGGTTATTAAATGACATGCTAAAAGACCATGTTACCCCTAGTAATGAACTAATAGAGACAAGGTGTGATGCGTGGCAGGGGCAACTGTTGGAAAAAGTCCCAAAAAGACTCCCTCGGGGTCTTCTTTCTTTAGTCCCAAATGCCCACTTTTAGTCCCTAAAAGTCCCTCCTCTTTGGTTTAGATGGGACTGACACGGAATTTTTTTAGTCCCTACACCAAAATGTCCCTGTAAACAAACACCCTCTAATAATGCCGCTGGAAAATTGATGCAATGCCACAGTTAAAAGCAAATTACATGTTTAACGAATTTTATTGTTAATATAATCTCTATGTTAATATTAATCAATGCCACCGTTTGAGAAATGCTACTGTCTTGCTTTCTTCCCCATTTAGATAAAGTAGATGCTTCTTTTTGTTGGCTTCTGTTTCATCCACCGTTATTGACCACTAATTGTTTCCTTTGCACCTTTGTGTAAACAGTGTTATCTGCTTCACCTCGTTGCCATTGTGACCTTTTGTTGCACTGCACAAAACACTTTTGTTTTAAGAGTGTTTTGTGCAGTTCAACCAAAATGTCACACCGACAATGTTGCTTGATTGCTTAATCTTAGTGGAACTGCACAAGAGGAGATCTTACTTCCTATCCATTAAGGCGAATTTGGTTCAGATCTTCTTCTTGTGAGTTGTTTGAATTCCGCATCATGAGAGGTCAGTACTAGCCTTCTTTCACATGATTCTGCAGTGTGCATTCATATGTTGTGCTACTTGTACGATAATGTTGCTTGATTTTAGTGAACTGCACAAATGGAGACAAGACTTCCAATCTGTATGTGCACCGTAATATCCCATTGAGGTAAGATAAGGATATTTCACACTGCTGGCCTGTATTTTGCCACTTTCATCAGAAAATTAAGTTTAGTAGTATACTTGTGCTCCCTAATTGACATGCCAAATCTTACATTGAAGGCGAAGCTTGTTTGTTATTGAACCAAGTGATAAAGGGGAAGAACAATGGGAAGAAAAACAAAAATCAACTCCCGGTGCTGTCATGAAAAAGTGGTATTGTCCTTGAGAAGTGCTTCATCTGTGTTGTTTTAAATATTTCCTTTCCTTCTTTTCGAGCAAACAGTGATGCTAGCATTTAGTAGTCTTCTTGTCTTTGCACAACAAGATCATCTTCCTCTGAAGAAGAATATGGAGTACGTGAAGTGACTAGTTCCGATTATGCCAGGATGAAGAAGCCCTGTCTATCTTATCATCAGAAGGAGCAGTTCAAGGATGGTTACATTACTCCCCACAAGACCAAACTAACTTCAGCTCAGAAGGACTGACAAAATCTTCATTTTTTTGCTGTGATGCGCGAGTACAATGTTGTTCTAGGATTCTTTCTGGTGAGTTCCATTTTTCTAAAAGTGTGCTCTACATGGACCATGTATGTGCCTGTTGAAACTGTCAATTCATAGTACAGTTTACTCTATACTAATCACTTTTTTGTATTTGTGCAAACAAGGGTGCTTAGCTTGATTTCAATGGGAACTGCACAAAATGTTCATGAATACATCGAATCATTCATTTCCACCACAATAAAGGAGGTGCCGATAAGTTCAAGGCATTGCAACATATAAGGGCGAAATCATACAAGCTACGCGCAAATTTGGTTGATTTTGGTGGAACTGCACAAAAAGAACAACTGGTTTATTTAGCATGAGGTGCCATGTCAATGTCCGAACTGATGGCAAACCCTGCCCACTCCACAATCGTAGGCATTTGATATTTTGGAATGGGACAACCTTGTCAAATTTTGCTCATTGATTTTACCAAGACATGCGTTTGATATTTTCGAATGGGACGCCCTTGCTGTCAGCAGCGTCGATCAATTTTTTCTTGATTCTTTAGTTGTGAAGTAAATATTGCCTCTGACATGTGAGTCGCTAAGATGCATAATCATCGATTGCTTTGAATGTTCTCTATGAATTGTCAGCCTGTGTGTTTGATTGCAATGTACAGAAACGCTAAAAACCTGCTCAAACTCTTTGTACTCCTTCTGTTCCTTTTTACTTTGCACATTATGAAAGTGCATACTTTTTTGTATAAGATTGGTCAAAGTAGAGATACTTTGACTGCAGACAGAACTTGTATGCAGACTAGAAAGGACCGGAGGGAGTACATGTGAAACTGCTGCAAACGAGGTGATCACCCTGGGAATAATGCTAGTACATATTGTTTTGCATGTTCATCCAATGCCAGTGATACAGGAATTCGAACTAATCGAAATAAATTCATTCATACACGGTCGGATTTCATATAAACATGCCAAATTTCATTATATTTCATACATTCTTCAACTAAAAAGGGGTGCGCTAGAGGTATAATTAATTAACCGAAGCTACCCACATGTGTCCCGCTGAGCCGAACAGAAGCTTCAGTGACTTAACTGCAGGTGCAGTTGCGTAACTGACATGTGGCCTGTTGGGCCCACGTGTCAGTCAGTCAACTGCACCAGCAGTTAAGTAGAAGCAGCGTTATTCTCCAGCAGAACTCCCCGACTCCACGTCGCCGCCAAGAAGCTAACTGGCCGTCAATGGTCAACCCGCCTAGCTTGGCTTCAACAGGAGGGTAGCAGCGGTGGCCTTACTTGGACCCAAGCGGCGGCGACCTACCGTGTTCTACTCTTCCTCGTTTTCTATGTGGCGCAGCCTCGTTGGCAGCGGGGTGGGTCCTCGGCGGAGCCGGCGATGTCCTCTGTCTCGTTGCCGGCGGGTGGCGCCTCAGTGGAGCGGTGGAAATCCTCCCCCGCATTACCGGCAGGGTGGGGCCTCGGCTGAGCTGGCGATGTCCTCTGCCTCGTTGTTGGTAGGGCGGGGCCTCAGCGGAGCCGGCGGTGTCCTCTGCCTCGTTGTTAGCGCCGCGGGGCCTCGGCGGAGCAGGGCCTCGTCGACGCCAGCGGAGCGGGGACTCGTCGGATCCGACATTGTCCTCTGCCTCATCCTCGGTCTCGCCAAATAGCGCCTCGCCCGCTTCATCGCCCTCTTTGCTAGCCTCTTTGTAGGCGGCCGCAGCCTTCGTCACCCGCATGCGCTCCCGCCAGCGCTCGAGGCGGCCCTTGTGGGCGGAGCGGTACGAGTCGAGCAGAGCCTCCTGCTCCGCGACGATCTGCTCCTCTGCCTGCAGATGCTCCTGGAGGAGATGGTGGTTGTAGGCGGCGTCGGCTTGCGCCTTCCGGAACTGCTCCTGATGCATCTGCCTCACACTGTCCACATATTGGGCACGGGCCTTGCCGATGGTCATGGTGCAATGCACTAGCGAGGATGGCGCTCCAGGAGGGGGTTGGCGCCGGATCGTCGACTACCATGTTCTCCATTGGGACGTCGTCATTCTTCGGCTGCCTACCAGCCAGCCGGTCGGCAGCAATGGCTGCCATCACCTTGTGGTCCGTCGTTCGCTCGTCCCGAAGAGCGCTGGAGTGCGAGGAAGCCATGTTGGGAAGTAGTGGTGTGGACAGGAGAAAGGGAACGGATGCGGATGACTGCGGCTATGGCCGGCGCAGCAGTTTATATAGCAATGGTGGGCGGGCGGAGGGACGGACGTGTGGCACCGAAGTAGCCGCCTCAGCAACCGCGTATCATTAATGTGGGCGGCAGATGGACGGACGGATGGCACTTGTGTCGTTTGAAGGCGGAGCAATCGCCTGCACCGGGAAGCGGGGCGGGCGGCGGTGACTGTTTCGGGCGGAAAGCGCGCGCGGGCGAGGAGATGACTTTACTTGGAGAGGATGACAATGAGGACCCACCAGGTCCATAGCCTCACGTACGCAAGTGCCTCCTTATTATTATATATATATATATATATATATATATATGTATAAAACTATACTCCCTCCATCTAGGTGAATAAGTCGTATTAGAAGGTGCATCACGACCTAGGTGCAAGCAGATTGGTGGAAAAGAAGAATATTTCTCTCTTCTAAACACAACATTTAATCATAGCAGTTAAGAGGATGCCTTATTAGCTACCCATGCAGGCCATCATGCAAAGTGCTTTTATTTCTTGCCTAATAACCGCATGGACGTGCTGCATGCATTGGTTCTTGCCCGAGCAAAAAAAGGAGGAAAGGGGTTTCCACGGGAGACAACGAGGCAGAGGTGGAAGCGCTCGCTGGAGTTATTTATTTTGCTTCCCCCTGGTTTCCTGACATCACGGTCCCACACCATTGTCAACCTATGTAGTACTAGCCAATAAACGAGAGAATTGCACAAGAAGCGGCCGACAGCTGGGACCAAGCAGCTCGAGCAGTATTTGTGTTTTTGAGGTGTGAGCACTGCAGAGTTTTTCGATGTTTAGCCTAGATATTAATTTTTATCCTCTGAACAACAACGAAAACTTCGCTGCTTGTATTAACTGGGCGGGTTGTGGCCCGTCTAGCCCAGGCCAGATATCCAGCCCAGATATTTTTTTTTCAAGCTGAAAATGGCTAGCCTAGCTATACTTTTTTTAGAAATACCCAGGCAAGGTCAAGTTGTTATTCTCCGCCCCGCTGGGCTGCAAATCTTTCCTAGGAGGGATGCATTAGGCTTAACAAGAAAATGGGCTTTAAGAAATAATAAATGAGATGTAATTATAAAAACTGGGCAGTAACTATAAAAAATGCACCAAACACGTGATTATTTTATAAAATATTATTTTTGGATATTGAAAATTTTAATTTCATTAATTGTTGTGAGCGCAATGTTTCGTTGCATTTTTACGTAATATAAATTTATATTGAAATTGTATTTAATCTGACTAGAAATTTCGGGATAAAAATATTTCGGATCCCATCAAAATGTGGGAAATTTTATTGAATTCTGTTTTGAACGGTTGGTTGAAATGGGCTGTACTTTTAACAAACTGTAAATGGGCTGTAGTAAATTCCATTAGAATTCAAAAATGGGCTACACATTCTTACAAATCTCAAATGGGCTATAAGTTCTCTGCCACACACTTTTGGCCTTACTAAGTTGACGCGTCCTCTAAAAAAATCGAGTTGACGCGTATGCAAGGCTTTGTCAACTTATAGTCAACACACGGTTCTAGCAGCACTGGACGTTGGATGTCCATCCAATGGATGCCGTGCTTCTTCTTCAATCTCGGATATTCTAGCTTCACCTGCCCAAAAAATGATTCCTCCCCCTGACATCTGGGGTGCACCGTTTCGGAAGCTGACCTGTGGGCCTACTAAGTTCACGTACCAAGGGCTTTGTCAACTTAGTCAATATAAATGATTCTAGCTGTAGTGAACGTACGATGTCCATCCAACGGCCGTAGTGCTTCTTCAACCTCTAGTCTTCTTGCTCCAGCCGCCCAAAGCAGCGCCGGTCGTGCCGCCTGCTCCTGCCTCCCGTGGTCGGTTGTGCTGCCGTGGAGGCCTCACCGCCCCTACTATTCCCACCGCTGGCCAGGCCCTGCGGCGATGACAGCCTCACACCGCAGCCGAACGAGTGAACCCTCATACTCCTCTCCGCGTGGGCATCCACTGCCGCGTCTTCACCGGCTCCGCGTCGTCCCCTTCCTAGGCCTCGCCGTCGTCCACCGCCCTGGTGCTCTCGGCGTGGTGTGGTCAACGTGGAAGGAACGACTTCCATCGGACGTGGACTGTACGTGGAGAGGCTGACAGCTGGGTCCATGGCGACAGCAAGGAAGTGCCTCCTTATTACGCGGAAAATAATAATTCCTCCACCTGACAGCAGGGACCCACCGGAGGGCCACCAGTATTTTGCGAAAAAATCATTTCCCCCTGACTGTTGGGACCCACCGGACGGGCCACCGTATTTCGCGAAAAAACGTTCCCCCTGCTGTCAGCTTGGACCCACCGGAAGTGCCTCCTTATTACGCACAAAAAAATGAATACTCCCCCGGCTAACTGGGACCCACCTTGCTGGGAGGCTGACTCATGGGCCTACTGAGTTGACGAGGACGAAGGGCTTTGTCAACTTAGTCAATTTGAACGATTCTAGCTCTAGTGACCGTACGATGTCCATCCAACGGCCGTAGTGCTTCTTCAACCTCTGGTCTTCTTGCTCCAGCCGCCCAAAGCAGCGCCGGTCGTGTCGCATGCTCCTGCCTCCCGTGGTCGGCTGTGCTGCCGTAGAGGCCTCACCGCCCCCTACTATTCCCACCGCTGGCCAGGCCCTGCGGCGACGGCAGCCTCACACCGCAGTCGAACCAGTGAACCCTCGTAGTCCTCTCTGCGTGGGCTTCCACTGCCGCGCCGTCCCCTTCCTAGGCCTTGCCGTCGTCCATCGTCGTGGTGCTCTCCGCGCGGCATGGTCAACGTGGTCAAAGAACGATTTCCATCGGAAGAGTACTGTACGTGGAGAGGCTGACAGCTGGGTCCACGGCCACAGCACAGTTTTTTTATTTGCCAAGTAAGTCACTTTGTCAGGCCTGTTGGGCTGCAAATCTTTCAAGACGAGGAGAGCTTTCATTCGGCTGGCCGAGAAAATGGCCCATCAGTAATGAGAAATGGGTTATACATTTTTAAAACACATTAAACCGGCAATTAGTTTCAAATGTCTTTTTTTCATTTCAAAATTTTAAATTACATTGATTTTTATGCATGGAGAATTTGTTGGATTTTATATTGATATACATTTATTTTTAAAATCAGTTTGAATGTGAGTCGAAATTTCGGGATTAAAAACAGTTCGGACCGTACCGAAATATGCAAAATTTCGTATAATTTTTTAACCGTTGCCACAATATGGGCTGTAATGCTAACAAAAAGAATACGGGCTCCAAAAAAACCTTAAGAATTAGCAAATGGGCTGTAAATTATTAGAAATAATGGCAGATGGGTTGTATGCTGTTTTCCATAGATTTGAGGCTTTCTTAAAAAAATGTTGACGCACCAGCACTGACTATTGGATGTTCATCTCCAATGGCCGTCGTGCTTCTTCAATCTCTGCTTTTCCTGCTCCAGCCGCTCAAACAAGCGCCGGCGGGACTGCCTGCTCCCTCCTCCTCGCGGCCGGCTATGCTGCCGCGCAGGCCTCACCGCCCGACCGTACTCCCATCGCTGGCCTAGCCATCCCTCTACTCACCCACACCTGCTGTTATTCTCCGGCGACGGCAGACGAACCAGTAAACCCTCGTACAGTCGTACTCCCCTCCGCGTGGATAACAACTGCCGAGTCTTCCCTGCCTCCGTGTCGTCCCCTTCCTAGGCCTCGCCGTCGTCCACCCCCTTGGTGCTCTCTGCGCGGCGTGGTCAACGTGGTCAAGGAACGACTTCCATTGGACGTGGACTGTACGTGGAGAGGCTGACAGCTGGGTCCACGGCCGCAGCAAGGAAGTGCCTCCTTATTACGCGGAAAATAATGATTCCTCCACCTGACAGCTGGGACCCACCGAACGGGCCACTGTATTTCGCGAAAAAACATTCCTGACTGCTGGGACCCACCAGCTACATCTTCGCATGCAAGGAAGTGTGTCCGGGCAAAAAAAATGATTCATCCCGTGACTGCTGGGACCCACCAGCTACATCTTCGTAGGCAAGGAAGTGCATGACAGTCGGGACCCACCTGGTCGAAGCGTACGTAGAGTTGTCATTCTGGTTGCGAACGTGTACGTACATACTGATCGATGATGAGGCGCGCACGTGTCGTAGTAGAGGCGCGCACGTAGCATGTACACGTACGTACAGCGGCCAGGGTGCAAGAAAGAAAATACGGCCACGTATGTGTACATACGGGCGGGGTCTCGAACCCCTACTCGCGCATACGTACAGCCAGGGCTCGTGTACATTGCTGGGTTGGAACGGAGACACAGCGTCATCATCGTGTTCATGGGGAGGCAACGGAATGCGTCGTGTTCATGGGGAGGCCACGGAACGCGTGGGAGCCAACCGGCTGCGTCGGAACGGAATGCGTGGTCGTGTTCATCGGGAGGACTTGGGCGAACAAGCGATGGAAACGAGGCCTGGCGTACCGCACAATGGAGGAAACGGACCTCCTACATTCGGAACGGGGTCCTATTGATAGGGAGGGGTCTGGCGTACCGCAAAACGGAGGAAACGGACCTCCTACGGTCGAAACGGGGGTCCTGTTGATCGGGAGGGGTGTGGCGTACCGCAAAACGGACGAAACGGACTTGTGTTGGAGCGCTACGGTCGAAACGAAGGTCCTGTTCATTGGGAGGGGTGTGGCGTACCGCAAAACGGGACTCCACGGGATACTGTTCATCTCCACCATCGACCCCCTCCAGCCTCCACGAGCTACTGTTCATCCACCGTCGACCTCCTCCAGCCTCCACCTGCGATTGTTCATCCACGGGCTCCTGTTCATCCAGCCTCCACCGCGCGCTACTCCACCGGCTACTGTTTAGCCAGCCCTCTCCACGGGCTCCTGTTCAACCACCCCTCCACGGGCTACTGTTCACCCTGCCCTCCACCATCTACTGTTCATCCTGCCCTCCACGGGGTGGTCCTGTTCACCCAGCCCTCCACGGGGTCCTTTCCCAGTGTTTGTTGAGACCGATGAATTGTGGGTTTATGATCAAGTCTATCTATGAATAATATTTGAATCTTCTCTGAATTCTTTTATGTATGATTGGTTATCTTTGCAAGTCTCTTCGAATTATCAGTTTGGTTTGGCCTACTAGATTGGTTGTTCTTGCCATGGGAGAAGTGCTTAGCTTTGGGTTCGATCTTGCGGTGTCCTTTCCCAGTGATAGAAGGGGCAGCAAGGCACGTATTGTATCGTTGCCATCGAGAATAACAAGATGGTTTTTTTATCATATTGCATGAAACTATCCCTCTACATCATGTCATCTTGCTTAAGGCGTTACTCTGTTTTTAACTTAATACTCTAGATGCATGCTAGATAGCGGTCGATGAGTGGAGTAATAGTAGTAGATGTAGGCAGGAGTCGGTCTACTTGTCTCGGACGTGATGCCTATATACATGATCATACCTAGATGTTCTCATAACTATGCTCAATTCTGTCAATTGCTCAACAGTAATTTGTTCACCCACCGTAGAATACTTATACTCTTGAGAGAAGCCACTAGTGAAACCTATGGCCCCCGGGTCTCATTCTCATCATATCAATCTCCATCACTTTATTATTGCTTTTCTTTTACTTTGCTTTTACTTTTTACTTTGCATCTCTATACCAAAAATATTATTTATCATCTCTATCAGATCTCACTTTCGTAAGTGACCGTGAAGGGATTGACAACCCCTAAGCGCGTTGGTTGCGTTGAACTATTGTTTTTGTGTAGGTACGAGGGACTCGTGCGTAGCCTCCTACTGTATTGATACCTTGTTTCTCAAAAACTGAGGGAAATACTTACGCTACTTTGCTGCATCATCCTCTCCTCTTCGGGGAAATCCAACGCAGTGCTCAAGAGGTAGCATGCATCAGTTGCAATGTCTTCTTCAACATAGCGGGACAAGTCCAGAAACTCCCGCTGATAAGCTTCGACAGTTTTGTTGCCATGGCTGAGGTTGCAGAACTCGCGCTTCTTTCGGTCCATGACTCCCTGAGGAATGAAGCGGGCATGGAAAGCAGCTTGGAAGTCTGGCCAGGTGATGATTGTTCCTACCGGCAGAGTACGCATGTGGCTGTCCCACCATTGAGCAGTGGGTCCTTTCAGGAAGAAGGAAGCAAAGGTCACATAGCTGGCAGGGGCTACATCAGCAGATTCCATCTCATAGGTGATGTCACAGAGCCAGTCATCAGCATCCAGAGGCTGAGTTGAGCTGTCGTACACAGTTGGGTTGAGGCACATGAAATCCTGCAGAGTCACTTGGGCTGGCTGCTGGTTCATATTGGGGCGAGGAAACTAAGCCATAATATTCTCCATGAACTGGCAATTCAGCTCAAACTGTTGCATCATCCCAGCCATGTACTCAGGCGGTGGTGGGGGATGGCCACCACAACCACGACCACCTGGTCTAACCATCCTGCTAATATATAACATGGGTAGTTCAGCATTGAGAATTTGCAAGGACAAGAATCATTCATGATGAAACATGCATAATGAAAGGAACACGATAGATACTACATAGTAGTTGGCATATCTTACAAAAGAGATCATGCATAGAGTTTGGTACACAGAGTTCAGTATATAGACTAAGAACATCATAGGCAGCACGCAGGCTCGCGGTGAATGCATCTAACAATAACAGGCAAGCCTACATCGGTCCCAGGAGGAACTGTGGAGGTAGGTGTAGCCTGACAGCTGGTAGTGACGCGACGGGAAGTCCTCCATGTGAGTAGCCTAGGGTTCGCGGATACTCTGGTGCGGAACCCGACGCGCAGGTGGCAGAAGAGGACCAAGTACGGGAGAATAGCCTCCCACATCTGGCCAGCCGACGCCCTGGGGCATCACGGTCCTGGCAGGGTAGATCACAGAACGCGACAAATCACCAGATCAGACAGAGGGGTGCAATAGCGTCAGAGCACGGTACAAGTGCTGACGGGTGGTATACAACTCGTGGCGAAGAGATCGGTTTGCTCTATCTAGCCCATCAACATGCAGAACCAGGTTCTGATGGTAGAAGGGCTCTCGGGTGACAGTGGAGTAGGAAGCACTGTAGCACCCCTCCGCACCGACATCGGATGAGATAGCAATGTGCTTGAAAGGGGAGGTGTCCAACTCCCGATACTCTCCACGAAGATGTGTCAGAGCAGCATAAGCAACATCATGGACCGCCATGCCGATAGTCACTTCAACACCATGAGCAGTGTGCAGCACGGTAGTGGAGTCATACTCCCGAGAGTAGAGGTGGACGATGGCACGGTATTGCTCCTGGTTAAAGTCCTGGTACTCCTCGTAGACGGTGTACTCAGGGTGCCAGCGATAACCCAGACAGGTCATCATCTCGACCAATACAGCAGGTGATCTTGAGGCACCAATGGCCGTCGTGTGCCGCACGACCTGTCTCGTGGGTTCCATCTGAAAACAAAGATGTTTAAAGGAGTCAAATGACAGTGTGGACAATGTTCAATATACTACTCTAAAGAATAACTAGGGCTTATCCAACTTTGGGGTGAATGTGGTCACCGGATCCTAACGTTAGAGTTAGTAAATTCATTTAACCTGAATAGAAGAGAGTTCAGAGTCCCAGAGTAAAGATCGAGGAGTAAAATATCCTAATACCACCCAAATGGCGACGTGGTCCCATAAGGCACACAGCCATGTTAGTAAAAAGTTTCGTAATGTCTAGACTCAACTTCGGCCAAGGAGTGTGGAAGAGGGATTCCTACAGGCAGTCGGCTCTGATACCAACTTGTGACGCCCCCGATTCAACCGTACACTAATCATACACACAAACGTGTACGATTAAGATCAGGGACTCACGGGAAGATATCACAACACAACTCTACAAATAAAATAAGTCATACAAGCATCATATTACAAGTCAGGGGCCTCGAGGGCTCGAATACAAGAGCTCGGTCATAGACGAGTCAGCGAAAGCAACAATATCTGAGTACATACATAAGTTAAACAAGTTTGCCTTAAGAAGGCTAGCACAAACTGGGATACAAATCGAAAGAGGCGGAGGCCTCCTGCCTGGGATCCTCCTAAACTACTCCTGGTCGTCGTCAGTGGCATGCACGTAGTAGTAGGCACCTCCAGAGAAGTAGGGGTCTTCGTCAACAGTGACGTCTTGCTCCTGGACTCCAAGTCTGGTCGCAGCAATCGGGTATAGGAAGGGGGAAAATGGGGAGTAAAGCAACGATGAGTACTCATCCAAAGTACTCGCAAGCAAGGGGCTACACTACAAATGCATTGTTGGGGAACGTAGTAATTTCAAAAAAATTCCTACGCACACGCAAGATCATGGTGATGCATAGCAACGAGAGGGGAGAGTGTGTCCACGTACCCTCGTAGACCGAAAGCGGAAGCGTTAGCACAATGCGGTTGATGTAGTCATACGTCTTCACGATCCGACCAATCAAATACCGAACGCACGGCACCTCCGAGTTCTGCACACGTTCACACTACACCACAATCTTTGATTGGGAGCAATTAACTGTCGGGGGAAATAGCATCATAAGGGCAGATTATCTGCCAGGAATCTCTTAACTGCCGGTAGAAGTACCCAACGGTATATAAACTGCCGGCAGAACTAAAACAACAATAATACTCGTTGGCCTATGCGCGCGATAACGCCGGAGAGTGCGGGAAGGGCGAAAATTTCCACTCCAAATACTAAAGAAAATCCCCAATCTTTGACTCACGCCAAAATCCCCAAATCGGCCGCCTGACCTAGCCTCCTCCTCGAGCGCCCTCCGCCACCGCCGCCGCCTACCCTCCGCGGCTGCTAACCGCCCCCGCAACACCCCAATGCCACCTCCATCCCCGACCATGCCACCCCAGTGCCATCCCCTCCCGGACCACTCCCCCGAGCTCCCTCCGCCGCCCCGACCACTCCCCCGAGCTCCCTCCGCCACCCCGACCACCATTCACCACCAGCCCTGCCGCTCGCTGGAGATCCTCCATCGAGCAGCGCCTTCGCTTCCAGGAGATCTTGCTCGAGAAGCGCTGCCGCTTCCAGGAGCTGCTACCCCGAGCAGCGTCGCTGTTTCCAGAAGCTCCTTCCTGCGACGTCTTCGTCCCCTCCCCGAAGAGCGCCGACTACATCCTCTCCCCCGAGCAGATGCCGCTTCTGCGTTCTTTCACACGAGCAGTGCCGCGTCTACTACATCGGGGTCTCCTCTACTTCCTCACTCCAACCCGTGAGATTTCTCTTTGTCTTATGAGGTTTATTAGTCTCAGGTATATGTTTTGTGATGTGTGATATGTGGACAGAACAAGAGCTATAGTTTGTGATAATTTCTTGAATCATTAGATAGAAACTACTTAAAATAGAGTTTAAAGAAATAAGGCGAAGAGAGTAGACTCCAAAATGAATGAGATTTAATTGAATCATCAGATGGAAAGTGAGGTACTGAAAGCAGATCGTAACCATATGTGTAGGCGTTTCAGAATTCAATATGTTACTTGCATCTTAGGATTTATGGAATGCAGATTGCTCTGTACTTTTATGAGCAAGTCAGTATTATTACACACTACAGCCTTTTCAGTTAAAGCTAGACCAAGAAAAGCAAGTGGCATCTCTGCCTCTAAATTTTATTTTCCATAGTCAATAAATTAGAAGGGGCTAGTACCTTTAATAACATGAATGCGGATTATGTAAAGCTAGCTAGGCCATACATACACTTCCTATCTCAGTCATACATTGGGCAAACTTTTTGTTTGGATATGTACTGCACTGGTTGTGCTTTGGAAGTCACTACAGAAAATTGTAACAATTGCGAGTTTTGTTCTGAGAAGATTTGTGAATAGTTCGCAGTTCTAGGCCAATTGTTTGGGCTATCTCAAAATATGGCATTTAGCTTGGAGGAGACCGTATCATGTGCAGAATTCTAGGCCCTCTATTCTAATTTCTTCCATAGTTAAGTTATTATTGCATAGATGTGATGTGAACAAGAACTGATGTAGCAATCCGACTCACACCCATGCATGTACAGCTTCAGGATATGAATGTGATTATCCGAGGATCCATGTTTCTTAAATTCTTTCATTTATCATGGTTGTACCGTTGATTTGGTCCTTCAATTTGAATTTTAAATTATGTAATTAGTCTTTGTCTCCTTTGAGAAGCACACCTCCTCCTCGTCCTCTCCACCAAGCAGCGCTGCTTTGACTACGTTGACTGCCCTGGGTAGCACCTCATCTTCATCTTCGCGCCTAAGCAGCGTTGCCTAACCTCTAATTCTTCGCCCAAGCAGCACCGCCTACGCCCTCTGCTTCACCGCCTGATCAGCCCCGCCTCCTCTCCTTCTCAACCAACAGTGAGATTTCTTTGCTATTTCTATTGTTCATCCTTAGTAATTGTGTTATGGGCCCTGCTATGGTGTTGAAATTTTCATGTTAGCCTCAATATCTTAATTCTCTTCACGTTCACTTGATCAACTCAGTGCATGTTAAACTATTTTTATGTGTGTTCCTATTATAAGTGCTGCATTGGAATACGTTCTTTGCCAAAATATAGAGCATGTAGACAATTTTGTGTACAACGAGAGCTTCTCCAATGATTTTTTTGCCAAATGGTACATCTCAAATATTGTATTGGATTATAGATGACATTGTTGCCATACTCTGCTCAGATGATGCTAGACTCATTGTTTGCTTTATGACATGTTCTTGTTCAGGCCATTCCTTGCAGAAAGCCCTTTATTTGACCTTAATCCTTTCAGTAAATCATCCTTATATGCATCTAACTTTGTACAACTTGAAAGAAACTAAGCGTATACTGTAAAATTATCTGTATTTGTATCATACTGAAATAGTGCAGCATGTTGTTTGTATTGGTGTTATTACTCTTTTCATTATAGCAACTGGTTCATAGTTTCAAATTTCAAGTTTGGTTCGTAATGACTGGTCTTTCAAAAAAACTGAGTGCACAATCCAGTGAGCATCCAGTTTCCTATTCGTTAAATGCACAACATACAAAAATTAAACAATGCCTTATCTATGGACCGAGGTTGCATGATTCTGGTTCTAAGCCAAGAGCAGACAGAGATCAGGGCTCTTCTAATAGTGTGTATTCAATGGATCGAATGCAGGCAAGCTGCCAAAGAGAAAGAACAAGATGCCGAGGTCCTGCAGTGGCTACGGTGGGGCGCACTGGTGTAGCCCATGCGAGCGACACGGGAGTGAGCGACCAGGAACCAAAAGATGCTGCCAATATTTAGTAGTCAGGTCAGCAAACCTGTCTTGGTAGTTCCATCACCGAAACGAGGTACCATATGGATTTGTTCTCTCTTCTAGTAGATAATCTAGATTGATATTATCTTTCGCGTGATTTTGTGCTGATGTATGATCCAGAATTTGGACACATACCCATGTGCTAGAAGGATCTGGTGTAGCTTGTTTAATCAATGCTAGACCAGTTTACATGTACTTCTGAATTTTTGATCGGTTGTACTTGCATATTGGAATGAAGGTGCTAAAGTTTAGCAACTCATACATTTTACTTCTTTATTTCTGTAAGTTGTGCCTTTTGGATTTTGAAAGTTGTCGATGGTTACAATTAGAATTGAAGCAATGCTACTTTACTCCCTCCGTGAAAGTAATGCTACTTGTACTGACTTTGTTGGGCGTTGTACTCTTTAGATAAGTGTTGTATCTTGCAGATTGTTAGGAATATGGCTTGAAAACTTATTTCGGGGTAATTAGAAAAACGAACCGCTAAACTGCATCTCATAGATGAACACTGCTATTTACTGTCTCACCCGAGTGAGTTCCTAAGTATAAACATGCTATGCTTGGCATGCAGTTTTGGGGAAAAAGGAAGCATAACATGTGTACAAATTGTTTGACCTTGCATTTTACTACTTAGTATTTACTATACATCCAGAATTGTACTTGGAAGTGTCAAAAAATTTCATTTATAATCATCGATAGTAATATTGCTATAGATATATACACACACTGAAAGTCTGAAATAAATTCTAGAAAAGGTACAGCTATCATATCTTTTGCTTTGTCCTGTATTCAGTTTTTTAATCTTTTCCTGGTTTGATGTTAATATTTTGTTAGTTCATAGATGCTGCTATTTTGTACTTCAAAAATTTTAAACTTGATTTTGTTTTCTCAGCAGTTCAACAAGTTTTTTTTCTCAAGCTTGTAAGTTTTGTCACAAGGAGGAGATTGCTAGAATGCTACAGAACTTTAAGTACATGCATGATAGTAGTTGTACCTGTCAACTAGGATGTCTACATGATGTTTCTTGTATTCGTAGCAACAACACAATCATGCGGGGCGAGATTAAGCTACGATCTTCAAAATCAATGCAAGTTTGGTGATTCTTTGAGAGAGACATGTGGCTCTCTTTGAAGGACACGGTCTCACAGGATGGTGGCGAGTCTGTTATTCACAAGACATCTAATAAAGCCATCCAACAAACGGTTGTGAACAAGCAATTTTTCTTCCTGGACATGCCTGCAGCTGTGCGTCAAGATCAAACCATTTGTATCTTAGTTTGAACAAAAGAAATCTTATTGTCTAATGTAAATTCTGTTTACCGATGTAGTTGGATGCTACTGAATGGATCCATGAATGTTGAAATATTGAATTTTTTTGTCAATATGTGTTTGAGGTCTGCTACCGAATATTGAATCAATTCCTGTATGAATAGAAATAAAAAGAAATATATATGCTACCAAGATCAAGAAAACTGCCGGGGTAAGTAAAAGTCAAGGGCAGACTATCTGCCGGGGCACTATTACTGGCATATACTTCTATCTGCCGGGAAAACAGCGTTTCCTGGCAGTGCAACTGCCGGGAGATCTGTATCTGCCGGGAGATCTATTTCTCGGCAGCCGTTCTTGTGGCAGTTCTATCTGCCGGGAGAAACTCTGTCCTGACAGTTTATCTGCCCTCTTAAGGGCCTTCTCCCGGTAGATTACATGCCATTGCATTCGTGTTGTGGTGTACTGTCAACTCGATGACGTCCCTCGAACTCCGATCCAGCTGAGTGTTGAGGGAGAGTTTCGTCAGCACGACAGCGTGGTGACGATGATGATGATGCTACCGATGCAGGGCTTCGCCTAAGCACTGCTACGATATGACCGAGGTGGATTGTGGTGGAGGGGGGCACCGCACATGGCTAAAAGATCAATGATCAATTGTTGTGTCTATGGGGTGCCCCCCTCCTCCATATATAAAGGGGGGAGGAGGAGAGGGCCGGCGAAGGGGGTGGCGCGCCCTAGGAGGGGGAAACCTACTCTAAGTAGGTTTGCCCCTCCCTTTCCTAATCCAAGAAGGAGGGGGAAGGAAGGAGTGGGAGAGGGGAAAGCCAAGGGGGGCGCCGCCCCCCTTTCCTTGTCCTATTCGGACTCAAGGGGAGGGGGGCGCCTCTTGCCCTGGCCGGCCCCTCTCTCTCTCCAC
>NC_041388.1:535972235-535984242 GCF_002162155.2 Triticum dicoccoides
GGGGGGGGGAGGGGTTCTGGTAACCCTCGGTACTCTGATAAATGTCCAAATACTTCCGGAACCTTTCCGGTGTCCAAACATAGTCGTCCAATATATCGATCTTTACGTCTCGACCATTTCGAGACTCCTTGTCGTGTCCCCGATCTCATCCGGATTCCGGACTACCTTCGGTACATCAAAACACATAAACTCATAATGTAACCGTCATTTAACTTTAAGCGTGCGGACCCTATGGGTTCGAGAACTATGTAGACATGACCGAGACACGTCTTTGGTCAATAACCAATAGCGGAACCCGGATGCTCATATTGGCTCCGACATATTCTATGAAGATCTTTATCGGTCAAACCGCATAATACGTTGTTCCCTTTGTCATCGGTATGTTACTTGCCCGAGATTTGATCGTCGGTATCTCAATATCTAGTTCAATCTCATTACAGGCAAGTCTCTTTACTCGTTCCGTAATACATCATCCCGCAACTAACTCATTAGTTGCAATGCTTGCAAGGCTTATAGTGATGTGCATTACCGAGTGGGCCCAGAGATACCTCTCCGACAATCGGAGTGACAAATCCTAATCTCGAAATACGCCAACCCAACAAGTACCTTCGGAGGCACCTGTAGAGCACCTTTATAATCACCCAGTTATGTTGTGACGTTTGGTGGCACACAAAGTGTTCCTCCGGTAAACGGGAGTTGCATATGAAGGAAATATGCCCTAGAGGCAATAATAAAGTTATTATTTATTTCCTTATATCATGATAAATGTTTATTATTCATGCTAGAATTGTATTAACCGAAAACATAATACATGTGTGAATACATAGACAAACGGAGTGTCACTAGTATGCCTCTACTTGACTAGCTCGTTAATCAAAGATGGTTATGTTTCCTAACCATGAACAAAGAGTTGTTATTTGATTAACGAGGTCACATCATTAGTTGAATGATCTGATTGACATGACCCATTCCATTAGCTTAGCACCCGATCGTTTAGTATGTTGCTATTGCTTTCTTCATGACTTATACATGTTCCTATGACTATGAGATTATGCAACTCCCGTTTACCGGAGGAACACTTTGTGTGCTACCAAACATCACAACGTAAATGGGTGATTATAAAGGAGCTCCATAGGTGTCTCCAATGGTAGATGTTGGGTTGGCGTATTTCGAGAGTAGGATTTGTCACTCCGATTGTCGGAGAGGTATCTCTGGGCCCTCTCGGTAATGCACATCACATAAGCCTTGCAAGCATTGCAACTAATGAGTTAGTTGTGGGATGATGTATTACAGAACGAGTAAAGAGACTTGCCGGTAACGAGATTGAACTAGGTATTGGATACCGACGATCGAATCTCGGGCAAGTAACATACCGATGACAAAGGGAACAACGTATGTTGTTATGCGGTCTGACCGATAAAGATCTTTGTAGAATATGTAGGAGCCAATATGGACATCCAGGTCCCGCTATTGGTTATTGACCGGAGATGTGTCTCAGTCATGTCTGCATTGTTCTCGAACCGTAGGGTCCGCACGCTTAACGTTACGATGACAGTTACTATGAGTTTATGCATTTTGATGTACCGAAGGTTGTTCGGAGTCCCGGATGTGATCACGGACATGACGAGGAGTCTCGAAATGGTCGAGACATAAAGATTGATATATTGGAAGCCTATGTTTGGATATCGGAAGTGTTCCGGGTAAAATCGGGATTTTACCGGAGTATCGGGAGGTTACCGGAACCCCCCGGGAGCTAAATGGGCCTTAGTGGGCTTTAGTGGAAAGGAGGAGGGGCAGCCCATGATGGGCCGCGCACCTCCCCCCTCCCCTAGTCCTATTAGGACAAGGAGAGGTGGCCGGCCCCCATCTCTCTCTCTCTCCCCCTCGCGGAATCCTATTCCAACTAGGATTGGGGGGGGGGGGAGTCCTACTCCCGGTAGGAGTAGCGCCCTCCTCCTGGCCGGCCGCACCCCTCCCCCTTGTCTCCTTTATATACGGAGGCAGGGGGCACCTCTAGAAACACAAGTTGATCATTGAGATCGTTCCTTAGCCGTGTGCGGTGCCCCCTGCCACCATATTCCACCTCGATCATATTGTAGCAGTGCTTTGGCGAAGCCCTGCGACGGTAGAACATCAAGATCGTCACCACGCCGTCATGCTGACGGAACTCATCCCCGAAGGTTTACTGGATCGGAGCCCGAGGATCGTCATCGAGCTGTACGTGTGCTAAGAACTCGGAGGTACCGGAGTAACGGTGCTTGGATCGGTCGGATCGGGAAGACGTACTACTACTTCCTCTATGTTGTGTCAACGCTTCCGCAGTCGGTTTGCGTGGGTACGTAGACAACACTCTCCCCTCTCGTTGCTGTGCATCACCATGATCTTGCGTGTGCGTAGGAATTTTTTTGAAATTACTACGTTCCCCAACAGTGGCATCCGAGCCTAGGTTTTATGGTTTGATGTTATTTGCACGAGTAGAACACTAGTGAGTTGTGGGCGATATAAGTCATACTGCCTACCAGCATGTCATACTTTGGTTCGGCGGTATTGTTGAACGAGACGACCCGGACCGACATTACGCGTACGCTTACGCGAGACCGGTTCTCCCGACGTGCTTTGCACACAGGTGGCTTGCGGGCGACTGTCTCTCCAACTTTAGTTGAACCAAGTGTGGCTATGCCCAGTCCTTGCGAAGGTTAAAACGGAGTCTATTTGACAAACTATCGTTGTGGTTTTGATGCGTAGGTGAGATTGGTTCTTGCTTAAAGCCCATAGCAGCCATGTAAAACTTGCAACAACAAAGTAGAGGACGTCTAACTTGTTTTTGCAGGGCATGTTGTGATGTGATATGGTCAAGGCATGATGATGAATTTTATTGTATGAGATGATCATGTTTTGTAACCGAGTTATCAGCAACTGGCAGGAGCCATATGGTTGTCGCTTTATTGTATGCAATGCAATCGCGATGTAATGCTTTACTTTATCACTAAGCGGTAGCGATAGTCATGGAAGCATAAGATTGGCGAGACGACAAAGATGCTACGATGGAGATCAAGGTGTCGCGCCGGTGAAGATGGTGATCATGATGGTGCTTCGGAGATAGAGATCACAAGCACAAGATGATGATGGCCATATCATATCACTTATATTGATTGCATGTGATGTTTACCTTTTTTATGCATCTTATCTTGCTTTGATTGATGGTAGCATTATAAGATGATCTCTCACTAAATTACCAAGAAGTGTTCTCCCTGAGTATGCACCGTTGCCAAAGTTCGTCGTGCCCAGACACCACATGATGATCGGGTGTGATAAGCTCTACGTCCATCTACAACGGGTGCAAGCCAGTTTTGCACACACAGAATACTCAGGTTAAACTTGACAAGCCTAGCATATGCAGATATGGCCTCGGAACACGGAGACCGAAAGGTCGAGCATGAATCATATAGTAGATATGATCAACATAACGATGTTCACCATTGAAAACTACTCCATCTCACGTGATGATCGGTTATGGTTTAGTTGATTTGGATCACGTGATCACTTAGAGGATTAGAGGGATGTCTATCTAAGTGGGAGTTCTGAAGTAATTTGATTAATTGAACTTAAACTTATCATGAAGTTAGTACCTGATAGTATCTTGCTTGTTTATGTTGATTGTAGATAGATGGCTCGTGCTGTTGTTCCGTTGAATTTTAATGCGTTCCTTGAGAAAGCAAAGTTGAAAGATGATGGTAGCAATTACACGGACTGGGTCCGTAACTTGAGGATTATCCTCATTGCTGCTCAGAAGAATTACGTCCTGGAAGCACCGCTGGGTGCCAGGCCTGCTGCTAGAGCAACACCAGATGTTATGAACGTCTGGCAGAGCAAAGCTGATGACTACTCGACAGTTCAGTGTGCCATGCTTTACGGCTTAGAATCGGGACTTCAACGACGTTTTGAACATCATGGAGCATATGAGATGTTCCAGGAGTTGAAGTTAATATTTCAAGCAAATGCCCGGATTGAGAGATATGAAGTCTCCAATAAGTTCTATAGCTGCAAGATGGAGGAGAACAGTTCTGTCAGTGAGCATATACTCAAAATGTCTGGGTATAATAATCACTTGATTCAGATGGGAGTTAATCTTCCAGATGATTGCGTCATTGACAGAATTCTCCAATCACTGCCACCAAGCTACAAGAGCTTCGTGATGAACTATAATATGCAAGGGATGAACAAGACTATTCCCGAGCTCTTCGCAATGCTGAAAGTTGCGGAGGTAGAAATCAAGAAGGAGCATCAAGTGTTGATGGTTAACAAGACCACTAGTTTCAAGAAAAAGGGCAAAGGGAAGAAGAAGGGGAACTTCAAGAAGAACGGCAAGCAAGTTGCTGCTCAGAAGAAGAAATCCAAGTCTGGACCTAAGCCTAAAACTGAGTGCTTCTACTGCAAGCAGACTGGTCACTGGAAGCGGAACTGCCCCAAGTATTTGGCGGATAAGAAGGATGGCAAGGTGAACAAAGGTATATGTGATATACATGTTATTGATGTGTACCTTACTAGAGCTCGCAGTAGCACCTGGGTATTTGATACTGGTTCTGTTGCTAATATTTGCAACTCGAAACAGGGACTACGGATTAAGCGAACACTGGCGAAGGACGAGGTGACGATGCACGTGGGAAACGGTTCCAAAGTCGATGTGATCGCGGTCGGCACGCTACCTCTACATCTACCTTCGGGATTAGTATTAGACCTAAATAATTGTTATTTGGTGCCAGCGTTGAGCATGAACATTATATCTGGATCTTGTTTGATGCGAGACGGTTATTCATTTAAATCAGAGAATAATGGTTGTTCTATTTATATGAGTAATATCTTTTATGGTCATGCACCTTTGAAGAGTGGTCTATTTTTGATGAATCTCGATAGTAGTGATACACATATTCATAATGTTGAAGCCAAAAGATGCAGAGTTGATAATGAAAGTGCAACTTATTTGTGGCACTGTCGTTTAGGTCATATCGGTGTAAAGCACATGAAGAAACTCCATACTGATGGACTTTTGGAACCACTTGATTATGAATCACTTGGTACTTGTGAACCGTGCCTCATGGGCAAGATGACTAAAACACCGTTCTCCGGTACTATGGAGAGAGCAACAGGTTTGTTGGAAATCATACATACCGATGTATGTGGTCCAATGAATATTGAGGCTCGTGGCGGATATCGTTATTTTCTCACCTTCACAGATGACTTAAGCAGATATGGGTATATCTACTTGATGAAACATAAGTCTGAAACATTTGAAAAGTTCAAAGAATTTCAGAGTGAAGTTGAAAATCATCGTAACAAGAAAATAAAGTTTATACGATCTGATCGTGGAGGAGAATATTTGAGTTACGAGTTTGGTGTACATTTGAAAAATTGTGGAATAGTTTCGCAACTCACGCCACCCGGAACACCACAGCGTAATGGTGTGTCCGAACGTCGTAATCGTACTTTATTAGATATGGTGCGATCTATGATGTCTCTTACTGATTTACCGCTATCGTTTTGGGGTTATGCTTTAGATACGGCCGCATTCACATTAAATAGGGCACCATCAAAATCCGTTGAGACGACGCCTTATGAACTGTGGTTTGGCAAGAAACCAAAGTTGTCGTTTCTTAAAGTTTGGGGCTGCGATGCTTATGTGAAAAAGCTTCAACCTGATAAGCTCGAACCCAAATCAGAGAAATGTGTCTTCATAGGATACCCAAAGGAGACTGTTGGGTACACCTTCTATCACAGATCCGAAGGCAAGATATTTGTTGCTAAGAATGGATCCTTTCTAGAGAAGGAGTTTCTCTAGAAAGAAGTGAGTGGGAGGAAAGTAGAACTTGACGAGGTAACTGTACATGCTCCCTTATTGGAAAATAGTACATCACAGAAAACTGTTTCTGCGACATCTATACCAATTAGTGAGGAAGCTAATGATGATGATCATGAAACTTCAGGACAAGATACTACTGAACCTCGTAGATCAACCAGAGCGAGATCCACACCAGAGTGGTACGGTAATCCTGTTCTGGAAATCATGCTGCCAGATCATGATGAACCTACGAACTATGAAGAAGCGATGGTGAGCCCAGATTCCGCAAAATGGCTTGAAGCCATGAAATCTGAGATGGGATCCATGTATGAGAACAAAGTATGGACTTTGGTTGACTTGCCCGATGATCGGCAAGCAATTGAAAATAAATGGATCTTCAAGAAGAAGACTGACGCTGATGGTAATGTTACTGTCTACAAAGCTCGACTTGTCGCAAAAGGTTTTCGACAAGTTCAAGGGGTTGACTACGATGAGACCTTCTCACCCGTAGCGATGCTTAAGTCTGTCAGAATCATGTTAGCAATTGCCGCATTTTATGATTATGAAATTTGGCAGATGGATGTCAAAACTGCATTCCTGAATGGATTTCTGGAAGAAGAGTTGTATATGATGCAACCGGAAGGTTTTGTCAATCCAAAGGGAGCTAACAAAGTGTGCAAGCTCCAGCGATCCATTTATGGACTGGTGCAAGCCTCTCGGAGTTGGAATAAATGCTTTGATAGTGTGATCAAAGCATTTGGTTTTATACAGACTTTCGGAGAAGCCTGTATTTACAAGAAAGTGAGTGGGAGCTCTGTAGCATTTCTGATATTATATGTGGATATAGAATTTCTGGATAGCATAAAGGGATACTTGAATAAGAGTTTTTCAATGAAAGACCTCGGTGAAGCTGCTTACATATTAGGCATAAAGATCTATAGAGATAGATCAAGACGCTTGATTGGACTTTCACAAAGCACATACCTTGACAAGATTTTGAAGAAGTTCAAAATGGATCAAGCAAAGAAAGGGTTCTTGCCTGTGTTACAAGGTGTGAAGTTGAGTCAGACTCAATGCCCGACCACTGCAGAAGATAGAGAGAAAATGAAAGATGTTCCCTATGCTTCAGCCATAGGATCTATCATGTATGCAATGCTGTGTACCAGACCTGATGTGTGCCTTGCTATAAGTTTAGCAGGGAGATACCAAAGTAATCCAGGAGTGGATCACTGGACAGCGGTCAAGAACATCCTGAAATATCTGAAAAGGACTAAGGATATGTTTCTCGTATACGGAGGTGACAAAGAGCTCACCGTAAGAGGTTACGTTGATGCAAGCTTTGACACTGATCCGGACAATTCTAAATCGCAAACCGGATACGTGTTTACATTAAACGGTGGAGCTGTCAGTTGGTGCAGTTCTAAACAAAGCGTCGTAGCGGGATCTACATGTGAAGCGGAGTACATAGCTGCTTCGGAAGCAGCAAACGAAGGAGTCTGGATGAAGGAGTTCATATCCGATCTAGGTGTCATACCTAGTGCATCGGGTCCAATGAAAATCTTTTGTGACAATACTGGTGCAATTGCCTTGGCAAAGGAATCCAGATTTCACAAGAGAACCAAACACATCAAGAGACGCTTCAATTCCATCCGGGATCTAGTCCAGGTGGGAGACATAGAGATTTGCAAGATACATACGGATCTGAATGTTGCAGACCCGTTGACTAAGCCTCTTCCACGAGCAAAACATGATCAGCACCAAGGCTCCATGGGTGTTAGAATCATTACTGTGTAATCTAGATTATTGACTCTAGTGAAAGTGGGAGACTGAAGGAAATATGCCCTAGAGGCAATAATAAAGTTATTATTTATTTCCTTATATCATGATAAATGTTTATTATTCATGCTAGAATTGTATTAACCGGAAACATAATACATGTGTGAATACATAGACAAACGGAGTGTCACTAGTATGCCTCTACTTGACTAGCTCGTTAATCAAAGATGGTTATGTTTCCTAACCATGAACAAAGAGTTGTTATTTGATTAATGAGGTCACATCATTAGTTGAATGATCTGATTGACATGACCCATTCCATTAGCTTAGCACCCGATCGTTTAGTATGTTGCTATTGCTTTCTTCATGACTTATACATGTTCCTATGTCTATGAGATTATGCAACTCCCGTTTACCGGAGGAACACTTTGTGTGCTACCAAACATCACAACATAAATGGGTGATTATAAAGGAGCTCTACAGGTGTCTCCAATGGTAGATGTTGGGTTGGCGTATTTCGAGAGTAGGATTTGTCACTCCGATTGTCGGAGAGGTATCTCTGGGCCCTCTCGGTAATGCACATCACATAAGCCTTGCAAGCATTGCAACTAATGAGTTAGTTGCGGGATGATGTATTACAGAACGAGTAAAGAGACTTGCCGGTAACGAGATTGAACTAGGTATTGGATACCGATGACCGAATCTCGGGCAAGTAACATACCGATGACAAAGGGAACAACGTATGTTGTTATGCGGTCTGACCGATAAAGATCTTCGTAGAATATGTAGGAGCCAGTATGGACATCCAGGTCCCGCTATTGGTTATTGACCGGAGATGTGTCTCAGTCATGTCTGCATTGTTCTCGAACCGTAGGGTCCGCACGCTTAATGTTACGATGACAGTTACTATGAGTTTATGCATTTTGATGTACCGAAGGTTGTTCGAAGTCCCGGATGTGATCACGGACATGACGAGGAGTCTCGAAATGGTCGAGACATAAAGATTGATATATTGGAAGCCGTTTGGATATCGGAAGTGTTCCGGGTAAAATCGGGATTTTACCGGAGTATCGGGAGGTTACCGGAACCCCCCGGGAGCTAAATGGGCTTTAGTGGGATTTAGTGGAAAGGAGAAGGGGCAGCCCATGATGGGCCGCGCACCTCCCCCCTCCCCTAGTCCTATTAGGACAAGGAGAGGTGGCTGGCCCCTTCTCTCTCTCTCCCCCTCGGGGAATCCTATTCCAACTAGGATTGGGGGGGGAGTCCTACTCCCGGTAGGAGTAGAGCCCTCCTCCTAGCCGGCCGCACCCCTCCCCCTTGGCTCCTTTATATACGGAGGCAGGGGGCACCTCTAGAAACACAAGTTGATCATTGAGATCGTTCCTTAGCCGTGTGCGGTGCCCCCTGCCACCATATTCCACCTCGATCATATTGTAGCAGTGCTTAGGCAAAGCCCTGCGATGGTAGAACATCAAGATCGTCACCACGCCGTCGTGCTGACGGAACTCATCCCCGAAGCTTTGCTGGATCGGAGCCCGGGGATCTTCATCGAGTTGTACGTGTGCTAAGAACTCGGAGGTACCGGAGTAACGGTGCTTGGATCGGTCGGATCGGGAAGACGTACGACTACTTCCTCTACGTTGTGTCAACGCTTCCGCAGTTGGTTTGCGTGGGTATGTAGACAACACTCTCCCCTCTCGTTGCTGTGCATCACCATAATCTTGCGTGTGCGTAGGAATTTTTTTGAAATTACTATGTTCCCCAACAGCATAATCTCATAGTCATAGGAACATGTATATGTCATGAAGAAAGCAATAGCAACAAACTAAACGATCAAGTGCTAAGATAACGGAATGGGTCAAGTCAATCACATCATTCTCCTAATGATGTGATCCCATTAATCAAATGACAACTCAGGTCTATGGTTAGGAAACATAATCATCTTTGATCAACGAGCTAGTCAAGTAGAGGCATACTAGTGACACTCTATTTGTCTATGTATTCACACATGTATTATGTTTCCGGTTAATACAATTCTAGCATGAATAATAAACATTTATCATGATATAAGGAAATAAATAATAACTTTATTATTGCCTCTAGGGCATATTTCCTTCATGCATGCATTGGTATCAAATGGAAAAGGGATAGCATATGTGGACTGGACTGCAGAATGCCGGAATAAGAGGGGGGATAGCTAGTCCTATCGAAGACTACGCTTCTGGTAACCTCCATCTTGCAGCAGAAGAAGAGAGTAGATGGTAAGTTCACCAAGTAGCATCGCATAGCGTAATCCTAACCGATGATCCTCCCCTCGTCGCCCTGTGAGAGAGCGATCACCGGTTGTATCTAGCACTTGGAAGGGTGTGTTTTATTAAGTAACTGATTCTAGTTGTCATAAGGTCAAGGTACAACTCCGGGTCGCCCTTTTACCGAGGGACACGGCTATTCGAATAGATCAACTTCCCTGCAGGGGTGCACCACATTTCCCAAAACGCTCGATCCCCTTTGTCCGGACACACTTTTCTGGGTCATGCCCGGCCTCGGAAGATCAACACGTCGCAGCCCTACCTAGGCACAATAGAGAGGTCAGCACGCCGGTCTAAATCCTATGGCGCAGGGGTCTAGGCCCATCACCCATTGCACACCTGCATGTTGTGTACGCGGCTGGCGTGCAGACCTAGCCTCCCTTATACAAGAGCAGGCGTTCCAGTCCAACCCGGCGCGCGCCGCTTAGTCGCTGACATCACGAAGGCTTCGGCTGATACCACGACGTCGAGTGGCCATAACTGTTCCCGCGTAGTTGGTTAGTGCTTATAGGCCAATGGCCAGACTCAGTTCAAATACCAAGATCTCGTTAAATGTGTTATTTTGAAATAACCACGGACGCCGACTAGGGCCAGGCTCACCTCTCTCCTAGGCGGTCTCAACCTCCCCTGTCGCTCCGCCACAAAGTAACAGTCGGGGGCCGTCGGGAACCCAGGCCCACCACTACCTGGATGAACCACCTGCCCCTTCAACCCCCAACATCGAGATCACTTGCGGGTACTCAACGAGCCGATCCGACTTTAGTCACAACATGTAATATGTATAAAGTATATAATATATACCCGTGATCACCTCCCGAGTGATCACGGCCCGATAGTATAGCATAGCAGACGGACAAGAATGTAGGGCCACTGATGAAGTACTAGCAACCTACACTAAGCATTTAGGATTGCGGGTAAGGTATCAATAACAGTTGTAACAATGACAGGCTATGCATCAGGATAGGATTAACGGAAAGCAGTAACATGCTACACTACTCTAATGCAAGCAGGAGAGAGAAGAGTGGGTGATATCTGGTGATCAAGGGGGGGCTTGCCTGGTTGCTCTGGCAAGAAAGAGGGGTCGTCAACAGCGTAGTCGATTGGAGCACCAGCAGCGGCGTCAGTCTCGTAGTCTACCGGAGAGAAGAGGGGGAAGAAACAAAGAATATAATGCAAACAGATGCATAGCGATGCATGACATAACAAGTAGCGGTGCTAGGGGTGCCCTAACGCGGTATGAGGTGATACCGGTGAAGGGGGGAAACATCCGGGAAAATATCCCCGGTGTTTCGCGTTTTCGGACATATGGATCGGAGGGGGGAAGTTGTGTGTTCACTATGCTAGGGATGCGTGGCAGACGAATGGGCTGCGAATCCGAATTCGTCTCGTCGTTCTGAGCAACTTTCATGTACAAAGTTTTTCCAACCGAGCTACTGTTCATTTTATATTGATTTTAAAAGATTTAATTTAATTTTAGCATTTATTTAATTATTATAATTCAACATTATCCAGAACAATGCACGCTAATGTCAGCATGACGTCAGCAGTCAATAGAGGTGTTGACTGGTCAACTGACGTGTGGGTCCCGTTTGTCATTGACTAGACTAACTAATCCTGATTAATTAGTTTAATTAGTTGTTAGTTTAATTAATAAAAATTAATTAGGTTAACTAATTCTTTAACTAATTAATTAATTTTATTTTTATTATTTTATTTTTATTTTTAAATTAATTCTTTTTAAAAAAATCGTTCTCAGGGGCGTGGGCCCTGTTGTCATTGGCCCACAGGGGCCGATGCGGGTTAGCGGGCGCTATAGGCGCGTGTGCGGGCGCTCGCCCGCAGGGAGCGGCGGGCCGAGGCCAGAGGTCAGGGCGGCCACGATGGCCAATGGCGCGGCGGCGGCGGTGGCGCAGGGGATGGAGTGCGGGGCCGGCGACGAGCAGGCCCGCAGGCGGCAGAGGAGCAGCAGCAGGGGGTGCAGCGGCGCGGCAGCATGGCGCGGGGAGGGGTCGCGGTCGCGGTGGCGGGCGCCGGCTGTGGTGGCGCGGCCGGCGGGGCGACAGCGGCGCAGTAGGCGATGCGGAGC
>NC_041388.1:535984467-535987238 GCF_002162155.2 Triticum dicoccoides
CGCGGGCGGCGGTGTGAGCACGGGCCGGGGCGGTGGCAGCGCACGGTGGGCGCGCGCGGGCGTATGGGGGGCTGCGGACGGTGCCGTGGCGCGGAGCAGGGGCAAGCGACGGCGGTGATGGCAGCGCGTAGCACGGCGAAGCAATAGAGTGGCATCGGAGGCGGGGAGCGAGGCGAGGGCAGTGGGGAGCGGTGCGGCAACCGCAGGTGGCAGTGGTAGCAGCAGCAGACGACGGCAGGTGGGGCTGCGCGGCGCGGGCGGTCAAGGCCGTGGCCCCAGTGAGGGCACGCGCGAGCGCGCGCGGCGGGCAGGGGCGAGCAACAGCGCCGAGGCGCGGCCACGGTGGAGGAGGGGGCCCGGCGAGCGCGGAGGGCAGAGGGGAGGGAGAAGGCGGCTGCTCACGGCGAGGAGTAGGGACGGGGCAATGGTTGTCGAGGGGGACGACGGTGACAGCGCGACGAAGAGGAGGCAGACCGGTGAGGGAGGTCCGAGAAGGCGACGTTCCGGGCAGAGGTGGACGGCGAAGGGTGATCCGGGCGGCGGCCTCCTCCTCCGATCCCAATCCAATCGGGGGAGAGAGGTGGGAGATATTTCAGGGGAGTGTGGGGGAGAGTGGGTGTCGGTGGAGTGGGGAGGGGGTTGTGGAATGGGACTGGGCCGGCCGGTTGGTTGGGCCAGGTGGGCCGGTGCCCTGCTGGGCCGGAGCCCAGTAGGGGGTGTTTTCCTTTTTTTGTTAGTTTTGTTTTTCTCTTTTCTATTTTCTTTTCTGTTTTAAATTATTTTAAATTATTTAGGCATTTTATAAAAATGTGTTTATTACACCATATTTACATATGCAAAATATGGCACCTCCCGAACATTTTTGTTTTAACTTTTGGAAAGTTTGATGTCTGACTTTTAATTAAACTTTTGAATTTGAAATATTTTGATCCAACGCGAGATTAGCAACAGTGACCGGGG
Source organism: Triticum dicoccoides (assembly GCF_002162155.2). NCBI lineage: Eukaryota > Viridiplantae > Streptophyta > Magnoliopsida > Poales > Poaceae > Triticum > Triticum dicoccoides. The sequence continues at coordinate 535,985,428 of NC_041388.1, forward strand.
TGACGTGGCACCGTTAACGTGAGATTACTGTAGCATGATTATCCGGGCGTTACATCAAACTGCGGTCATCACCGGTAGTGGTCCCGATTATTGTCACTTCGGGGTTAAGGATCATAACACATAATAGGTGACTATAGACTTGCAAGATAGGATCAAGAACTCTCATATATTGATGAAAACATAATAGGTTCAGATCTGAAATCATTGCATTCGGGCCCTAGTGACAAGCATTAAGCATAGCAAAGTCATAGCAACATCAATCTCAGAACATAGTGGATACTAGGGATCAAACCCTAACAAAACTAACTCGATTACATGATAAATCTTATCCAACCCATCACCGTCCAGCAAGCCTACGATGGAATTACTCATGCACGACGATGAGCATCATGAAATTGGTGATGGAGGAAGGTTGATGATGACGATGGCGACGGATTCCCCTCTCCGGAGCCTCGAAGGGACTCCAAATCAGCCCTCCCGAGAGAGTTTAGGGCTTGGCGACGGCTCCGTATCATAAAACGCGATGAATTCTTCTCTCTGATTTTTTTCTCCCTGAAAGTGAATATATAGTCAAGGTTGAGGTCGGTGGAGCGTCAGGGGGCCCACGAGGCAGGGGGCGCGCCCCCACCCCCGTGGACAGGGTGTGGGCCCCCTGACGTGGACCTTTCTTCCAGTATTTTTATATATTCCAAAATAATTCTCCGTTGATTTTCAGGTAATTCCGAGAACTTTTATTTCCGCACAAAAATAACACCATGGCAATTCTGCTGAAAACAACGTCAGTCCGGGTTAGTTCCATTCAAATCATGCAAGTTAGTGTCCAAAACAAGGGCAAAAGTGTTTGGAAAAGTAGATATGACAAAGACGTATCAGCGACCTCCACCAAAGAAGGTTCGGATCAACGACGGGCTAGCTCCTCACCAAGCTGCGCCGCTCGGAAGGTAGCACCTCCCAGTACCAACCCGGCGGAGCCCAGTCCCGGACATGGCTCCTCACCAAGCCCAGGCCTCCTCCGTCGAGTCGACGATGAGGATGCGGGATAGGCATCGTCGACGCCGATGCGGGAATAATTGCTTTAACTAAAAAAATAACAACGAATGTGACACCTAAAACACCTAAATTCTATTAACTACACCTAATTAAAAACCTACATTTTGAACATAATTCGATCATAACTAGGGTTCATACTATATTATTCTAAGATTAAACACCTAAAATACCTAAATTAAATTAACAACATGGGGTGGTTGCTCTCACCTCGATCGAGGTTGGAGGGGGTCGGTGATGGGGACGACGGCGGGGATGATGCAGGGGCTCCTTGATTTCTGCAAAAACAAAATATAAACAAAAACATTATTATCGTCATCTTAGGACTTGGTGAAACTCCATAATCTACATTAAATTATTCTATTCAAATTTACTTATAATTTCCTATTCTATTCAATTTTACTTATTCAAATTTTCTAAAAATTTCCTATTCTATTCAAAAGACCTACATTTACTTATTTTTTCAATTTCATATTTTATTCTATTCAAATTTACTTATTCAAAATTTCTAAAAAATTCCCTATTCTATTCAAAAGACCTACATTTACTTATTCTTTTCAAATTACTTATTCAAATTTTCTAAAAACAAAACATACTGAAAACCTACATTTACCAAAAACAAAGACCTACATTTAACAAAAACTAAAACCTATTTACAGAAAAGGGGAGGAGGTGTGGGAGGAGGCCAGGAGGAGGAGGAGAGAACATGAGGGGAGGAGGAGAGAGGAGGGAGGAGGAGGAGGAGAGAGCAGGAGAGGGAGGAG
>NC_041388.1:535987659-536018886 GCF_002162155.2 Triticum dicoccoides
CGCCGACGGAGAGGGAGAAGGAGGAGGGGGCCGCCGACGGAGAGGGAGGAGGAGGAGGGAGCCGCCGCCGGAGAGGGAGGAGGAGGAGGGAGTGATCGACCTTGGGATGGAGGAGGAGGACGGCGACGGCGGCGGCGAGGGCGACGGAGGCGACTGAGAGGCGACGGAAGCGACAAAGAGTGTAAGGGGGAGAGTGAGAGGATGCACGGGCCGGTTAATTTGGATAAGGGCCCTTAGTGGTAGCGCTTGTCCGTAAAAAGCGCTACTGCTAAAATCTGTAGCAGTAGCGCTTTCTGAAAAAAAGCGCTACTGCTAAAATCAATAGCAGTAGCGCTTTTTGTATAAAAGCGCTACTGCTAACAGTAAACATGTAATTTTTTTCAAAAATACATTAATCATCAATGATCTTTTTATGTAGAATCTAAATTGTCAATAGAACCGGAGAAGATTTCTATTGCGGCCACAGATCCTACAAATAGAGTTTAATAAAAGCCAAGTGGTTGTGATGGTTTGAGAAGCACCATATTTAAGGTGGTAAAAATTCTGTTCGCGGAGTGAGGTGGGACTAAACTTTGGTCTTATTAGGAGGGGACTGAATATATCAGTAGCGCTGGTAAAGGGAAAAAGCGATGTTGCTAAGATCAATAGTAGTAGCGCTTTTTTCCATGAATGCTACTAGTATCCCTAGCATATCTGGAACTGTTAGTCAGTTTTAGTAGTAGCGCGTTTTTCATTTCCAGCGCTACTGCTATGCCTATAATAGCAGCGCTTGTAGTGCAACAGAGCTACTATTAAGTAGCAGCAGCGTTTTTTCTTTTCCAGCGCTACTACTATGCTACTGTGTATAAGCATTTTCTAGTAGTGCAAGGTCATAAAAAGCATGCACCTCTCAATATCAGGCAACGGATCAAGGACACGAGGCAGCCACTGCTTACCTATATTTCTAATAGCAGCCTAGTCAGGTAAAGTATTTCTAATAGCAGCCAAGTCATGTAAAGTCCAAACCACTGATATTGTTGACCATAATTCGCGAGAAGGAGTGCAACAACAGAGGGGATAGAAGTTATCTTCCAGTTCACCCCAAATCTCAAGTTGATGGAGAAAGGTGACCTATGCATTTATATGTCGACACAATTGTCAAAGTCTTCCTCATACTTTCTCCTGGGTCTATGCTTGACAACATTAAATTCATTTCCAAGCAAACTTTTCCAGGAATTAACTGATGGATTTTGATCTTTGAAAATCCTTGAGTTCGTTACATCCAAATGTTAAAACACCCCATGATGATATCATTTAAAAAATCAAATATATATAAGGGCACTATGATATAGATGATACTTTTTAGACGACACATAGACGATGTTTCCCATCCTGCCATTTCTACTTTTGATACTAGAGCACCCGACAGTGCATGGCATTTATCGGATGTTGGTCGGGCACATAACGTTGTGTGTGCATCAATTCCGTATATATAATAGGCCCATTTTTCAGGACGTGGAGTTTCTACACCCAGGAACAAATGCTCCTGGTGTGAACAGTAACATCAAATAAATTTAAAAATAATTCAAAAAATTCTGACATTTTTTTGTGACATACTTTCATAAATGTTTGTTGTGCATGCAAAAATTCGTCGCAAAATCACATTGATGGAAGGTATGGTAAAAACAAAACCGATACTCTGAAAATGTTACTTACAAAAGCATTTTGGAGCTCTGATTTATTTTTTTCGGCATGCCTTCCACAAATGTGATTTCGCAATGAAATTTTACATGCGCAACAAACATTTGTGGAAATATGTCACAAAAAAAATTCAGAATTTTTTGACTAATTTTTCTATTTTTTTATGTTACTGTTCTCACCAGGAGCATTTGCTCCTGGGTGTTGAAATGTACTTTCACATTTTTCATCCACATATGTGTTTTTAGGTAGTCTACAAATGAAGAGATATAGACGTGGAATTTTATTTACATAGCTCGCATATTTTGATATTTATGTATATCTTGAACTTACTTTTAAATTTTTAGATTTAAAATATTGTTTTGGTTACATCTAGTTTGCACTTCTGGTGTTTCCATCCGTAAAAAAATAAATAAATAAACGCAGAGGGTATAATTGTCAGACCTCGATCAGGCATGACCCAGCCGAAGTCTCGGGTCACTAACATGTGGCCGAGTCCTGGATAACATATGTAGAAGTTAATTTATCCTAAGTATATATACACATCGAAAGCATGAAGTAAGTGCCACTATATACAATAATAGCATGTAAAATGCTGCGAGACATGGAATATATTATTTTGAGAAAAGGGTTATAACTCCCGGCCCATGCATCCTAGGATACATAAAACCATCATTTTATCAAATACTTCCTCCGTCCCAAAATTCTTATCTTAAATTTGTCTATAAACAAATATATCTAACACTAAAACGTAACTATATACATCCGTATTTAGACAAATATAAGACAAGAATTTTGGGACGAAGGGAGTATAAGGGAAAGCCATCAGGACAGAATACATGCAATGGTTACCAAAGATTGATTAAGTCATCATCTTCTACAACAGAAGCTTTGAAAAGAAGAGAGTACATATTGGCGATGATGTCCCCGATTCCAGCCTAAAGCTAAGACCAAGATTGCCATCCTAAATACCTTCAACACCAAGATGACACATGTTTGTCCTTTTTCAGATCTAACCAATGAAGGCAAGATCACAGGTTTTCACCTCACACCTAGAGAGGCGTACCGACCATCGCCTTGATGTTAGATCTTCCAATAGCTTCCCCACTCATCCCTCTTGAGCGAACCACCATGGTGCCCTCCCGAAATAGCCACTAATGGCTACCAGCTTCAACTCTTCCGCTGCCAGCCCAATCACGCGTAGAGAAGAGCCATCAAATGAACTGAACTTAACACTAAAAGGAGACACTAGCGGTGATGAACACCGGCACCCAAGATTTATGCGAGGCGAATTCGGTTGGCTGATAACCACGTCATACACCGAGCCACAACGCGTTGACAATTAATTGACCCACCACCCCTTTCCCACCCAACCAAGTATGTGTTAGGGTGTCTAAAAAAAGTGTGTGTTAGGGTGGAGGCAAGTGCCAAATCTGCGATGGACCACTTGCCTGAACCTGGCAAGAAACATCATCTCCCCTACATCTGGTTTACTTTTGATGAATTTTGGCGAAATCCTATTTGGTTCCTTATGCGCTAGTTAAAGGGCATTTTGCAATTTACACAAACCCCCGCTCCACCTTGGGCTCGGCTCATATAAGTTTTTTTGCCTTTTTCATTAGTGTAAAATTTGAATGTTCGGCCTGTTTTATTGGGCGACATTTTTTATTTTATTTTCCAACCATGGATTTTGGCCGGTTTACTTTTTCTGTTTCTTTCTTCTTTCCTTTCCTTTTTCTTCCTTTTTTTTCTCCAAATCCGTGAACTTTTTCGCAATTTTGGGGACTTTTCTCAAATTTCGTGAACCTTTTTCATTTTATCTTTTCCCCTTTTTTAATTACCTGAATTTTTCTCAAATTTGTGAACTTTTTTCCAAAATTAAGAGCTTCCTTCGATATTTGTGAACTTTTTCTCAAATTTGTGTACTTTTCCAAAACCTGTGATTTGTTTTTCAAATCATTGAAATTTTTCCGCATCCACGAACTATTTTCAAATGCATGAACATTTCCAACTCTCCAAACATGTTCTCAAAATCTAGGTAATTTTTTTCAAATCCGTGGTTTTTTTAAATCCTTGAAGTTTTTTTGAATTCGTTTTTCCCAATCCATGATTTTTTTAAATGAATTTTTCATAGACGGGAATTCTTTTTGAAATTTTTTAACTCTTTTAGAAGTCCATGATTTTTCGAAACTCTTATTTTTTCCATCATCCGGGAACTTTTTTGAAAATTTGAATTCTTTATATACATGATGATTGTTTTTTGAAATTTATGAACTACTTTCAAATCTGCGATTTTTTTCAAATCATTTTTTGGACAGTCAACGGTCAACAAGTGAAGCTGGCCAGCAGTTAAGTTTACCCCTGTCAAAATGGTGAATGGTCCATCCGTCAACCTGTCAGGCGTAGCGGGGCCGGCCAGTTTACCCATAAAAAAATGCTGGGCCGGCTAGCACGCGCGCGTGGCCTAACTGGCGCTTTAGGTGCCAAAAAATTGGCAGTTAGGGTATGTTTGGTTTACAACCAATGGTCACCCTACCAAAAAGTTGGCTGGCCCATAAGATTTGGTCATCACTTGGATCGGTGCCAAATATTTGGCGCGCCCAGCCCGCCCAGGTCGCTCCCGTGTAAAAACTGCCAAATCGCAGGCGCGGCAGGGGCGCAGAAAACCCGCGCCAAAAAGTTGGCAGCGTTGCCCTCGCACGCTTTTCATTGTCTTCGGTGATTATCAAACGTAATTAGTATGGCAGATTAAATGGCTGGGCAAATCAACGTACGTACCTACCATACCTTTGGATCAATTAATCCCGTCTAGCGGCCGGTAACCAATCCTGCTCTCTTTTTTACAGGGGAACCAATCCTACTTAGCACAAGCAAAAAAACAATCCTGCTTAGTAGTAGTACCAAACCGTACCAAACACTTAAGTTATCGCAGTTTAACCAAAACATCGTGGGGAGCGCTGGGGCAGGTATGGTTCTCAGGGACGAACATGGAGCTACCATCTTCTCTTCTAGCCGAGAGTTACGGCAGTGTATCTCCCCGCTGGAGTCTGAACTTGCAGCATGCATGGAGGGCATTTCCCTAGCCTCACAATGGTCTGCACTACCGATTGTTGTCCAAACCGACTGTCTAGACGTGGCCAAGCTGATTAATGAAGGAGGAGAGAACCGGTCTGAGCATATGATGATGGTACGTGAGATCACTAAACTTCTACAGGACCGTGGGGAATTTCTAGTCAAGCATGTAAGGAGAGAACAAAATGTTGTTAGTCATTTTTTAGCAAACTATGGCAGAATAAAAAAGCACACCGCGGTGTGGCTTCGATCTGGTCCGAGGTGCCGGACCTTTGTAATGCAGACATGGCTGCTGGTTGATGAATGAAATATTTTTTCCTCGCAAAAAAAAAAAACATCGTGGATTAAAATGAAAGACTGTCTGGATGTCAACGTTCTTTGCACGGACATATGTGATGCGCATGTGTACTTTTATACACGCCCGTTTTCCACTTGGCACATTGTAGTTAATTAAGTGTTTTTTAACACATGTCCCTTTTTTTGTTATTAAAACTGGATTGCAATCAAACCAAACACTGATCAATCCAAATTCCCAAAGTGCGCCAAGTTAGTTGGCTGCAAACCAAATGGAAGCCTACTGATTTTGCCAAAAAATGGCAAGTACAATGGCTCTAAACCCAAAAATTGGTCATGCCCTAGCTTTGGTCATGCCAAAAAATTGGTGGGGTTAGTTGGGGCACAAACCAAACACACCCAACCTCAAAAAAAAAATTGGCACTTGAAACTCTGGTTCGGAGCTCTCCGAATTTTGTGTATCTACTCAAGAGCGAGAGAGATAGGGTTTCTACCCAACGGAAATTCTGTTGGGGTCCCGGATTCTACTCCTCTTATCTTATGTAATCCATCCAAGCTTCCAGGTAACTAAATTCAGATGCAATTATGCAATCGCACTCTCCGTCAGGGTTGCATCCAGAAGGACCTAGTAGCAATGTCAGGCGACACCAAACGCTGCCGCCAGCCCGCCGCCGCGCGCCTCCCGCGAGACGTGATTGCCAGCATCCTGGTCCGCCTCCCCGCGATCGAACTCCGCCGCCACTGCCGCGTTTGCAAGGAGTGGCGCCATGTCATCTCCGACCCAGCGTTCATCAAAGCGCACATGGTCCAAGGACCGCGGGCCCCGACCCACACCTACGTGTTCGTGCCCTCCTCAGGTCGGTGCGGCGGCTGTGCCTTCCTCTTCGACGAGCACTGGCGGCTCACCGCCAGGTTCATCGTCGGCGATTCGGATGTCATGATAGGGACGTGCAACGGCCTGCTCTGCTTCCACGACCAACTCAAAGGCGTCATCAAGGTCGTAGAGCCATTCACCACTGAGTGGATGGCTGTGCCGGTGCCGACGGATTCGTCACGCCGGCGCGTCACCCGTTCCTACTGCTTCGGCTTCGACGCCACAAGGAGGCAATTCAAGATCGTTCACAAAGGCAAGCCCCGTGGCCAGCCCAATATTCCGGGCGTGCGACATCCTCAGCTGCAGGTGTTTACGTTCGGAGCAGACAAGGACTGGAGGACTCTGAGGAGCATCGCGTCGTGTGGCTCCAACTCCAGCGACGAGCTAGCTTGCAACGGCGAAGCCGTGCACTGGAGTTACACGGACAAAGAGGAGCGGATCCCAAGTACGCGCACTTGGACCTGACGACGGAGGAGATCACGTCGGTCGAGTGCCGGCTGGTCGACAGACGGCCCGTCTTTTGCCATCATCGCCGGTGGCAGCGCCGTGAGCCATGCATCATCGGAATAAGGTGGTTGGTGGGAGAGTCAAATGGCGGCTACTGGCCAAGTAATATGGACGCCATGGCGCTTGACGTCGACGCCGTGAGCCTGCCGCAGGGGCGCCGCCTCCCATGGCCGCAGGCCCTGCAACGGGGACACCTGCTGCTACAGGAGGAGAACGGGGATCTGTACGCTCACAGGATCGTCAGCAAAAGCGTTCACGGACTTGACCTTGGGCGCGAGAAACTGCTGAGTGGGGTTGGCGTGGAGGAGGAGAGCTCGCCGACCGGCCAGTTCGTTCCGGCTCAGGGTAGCAGATGGTCGTGGACACAGCAGGATATAATAAGCACGTTCGCCTACGCCCCGACAGTATGTCCTGCTCCCTTGGCGCTGTATTTAGGCACACCCATGACCACTGCACTTGCTGCTTTGCACGTTCCACCTACAGCTGACAAGTTGGACAATCATAAACACGAATGAATGAAGGGTCCATTATATATCCGTTGGAGATTGAGAGTTCGTTTTGCTATCGTTTGTGCAAGTTGTATCTGATATTAGCAGCGATATTCGAGGTTGCTATGCGGCCACAGTTACTGAGATCAATCTCAAAAGGAGTCAATTTCTCTGTAATCTTACTTTCAAAGGTCAACGTGGAAGCGCACAGTCTGGCCAAGTTTTTATTGTCGTTAGAGCCGGGATGCCACGTCTGGTTTGGCCAAGCACATGAAACAACTTGTATCCCATTTGTTGTGGCTTTTGATGAATAAACTTGGTTTTACCCCTAAGAAAGAACTAACTTTTATATATGTTCCTTTTTTTGTGTTTTCTTCTTATAATTGTTTTGTTTGTTTACCTTTTTCTGTTTTTGAAATACATAATTTTTGAAATGTGCGAGCACTTTTCATAATACACAAAACATTTATTAAAGATACCACTGATGGAGTCAGTATGTACACTGATATATATATATAGTGATAATGGCAGGAATAGATTTTAGGCATGGTGAAATTTATGAAGGCGAAAACCATGTAGCTAGTATCTCTACTACTTAAAAAGAACATAAGGTTTTCATTTTACCTTTCTTCCCACCACCCCTTCGTCCAACCTTTCATGTATATGATAATCAATCACCTTAATTTATCTATCTTCCGAACCAACTCTATTTTAATTTACTTATCAAACTTCTAATCAAAATATAAGGTAATTCACGGTTAGAATTTGATAAATATTTATTTACACAATCACATTATTATTGACACATAAATCAGGAGCTAACGTACTAGAATTTTTATATCCCGTTGAAATGCATGGGCATCGTTCTAGTACTACTATATATGTACTCCTTCCGTCCCGGTTTTCTTGTCGTGGAGGGAGAACTACAGTATTCCCAGCGATCCATATTAGTTGTCACTAGAACAGATGTATCTAGACGTGTTTCAATATTACCTACATCCATTTGAGCGGCAACTAATATGAATCGGAGGGAGTAGTACAAATCGTCTATACAAAATGATGACAACAAAAACGAGGACAGGCAGAAACATGGGTTGGTCGCCCGAAAGGGATCATTTTGCAAATTCAAGTTAGATATGCTCACATCCAACTGAGATGGTTGAGTTTCTAGGAGTGAATAGCATAAAACAATCGCAATTTGGGCTAGGGTTTCAGAAACTACCACTTTTTGAAACTTCTTTGAAACCTACCACAAAGTTGGTTTTTAATTTTTTAAAAACCTAAATGACTATGTGGTTTAAAATTGATCCGGTTTATGACAGGTCAGGCCCGTTCCTAAATAAATAGTTTGTTTGATTGTTAACTTTCATGTGGGGGCCACATGTAAGCTATCTCTTCCTTTCTCATCTCTTTCTCGTCCCAATCCCCTCCCCTGATCTCTCTCTCGCCCCCCTCGCACCTGTTCCCACCGGATCTACGCCTACCTCCTCCACACGAGCCACTGATGGCCACAACTATGAGTGTTGTTGCCAACGAGCATACACCGAGCCACGTGTGTCGCTGCCACTACTAATGAGCCACAGTCGACCACCACCACTGCCACCTCTACTAGACTAGCTCGTTAATCAAAGATGGTTAAGTTTCCTAACCATAGACATGTGTTGTCATTTGATGAACGGGATCACATCATTAGAGAATGATGTGATGGACAAGATCCATCTATTAGCTTAGCATAATGATCATTTAGTTTTATCGCTATTGCTTTCTTCATGACTTATACATAAAGATGCTCTACAGGTGTCTTCGATGGTGTTTGTTGAGTTGGCATAGATCGAGATTAGGATTTGTCACTCCGTGTATCGGAGAGGTATCTCTGGGCCTTCTCGGTAACGCACATCACTATGAGCCTTGCAAGCAATGTGACTAATGAGTTAGTTACGGGATGATGCATTAAGGAACGAGTAAAGAGACTTGCTGGTGACAAGATTGAACTAGGTATGATGATACCGATGATCGAATCTCGGGTAAGTAACATACCGATGACAAAGGGAACAATGTATGTTGTGAAGGAAATATGCCCTAGAGGCAATAATAAAGTTGTTATTTATATTTCCTTATATCATGATAAATGTTTATTATTCATGCTAGAATTGTATTAACTGGAAACTTAGTACATGTGTGAATACATAAACAAAAAGAGTGAGCATCAGGACAAGGACTTAGTGAAAAACTAAGTCCTTGAAATCAGCATCACTGAATAAGCTACTTTGCATGCTTGTTCTAGTCACCACAAAGATCAAAAAAATACATGGCATACACCCCTATAAAGATGGCATGGCATATAACAAAACACATGTAGAGCTCAGGATCATAGCATGCACACATTAATCATGGCAAAAATGACAAAAGGCCATTTGCTGAAACAGATCTAACATAATCATCATATAGCCCTCTTCCAACAGCATTTTCGGGCATCAAGATGAGCTCAAATGAAAATGATGCAATGAGATGAAATGATGTACTCGTCTAGAGGAACATTTTGATATGCTACACGCACAAATCAGAGCTACGGATGCAGAGTTATGATGCGATGAAAAATGCTAAAAATACTGGAAACTTCGGGGACTTGGTGAAAATTACTCAATGAAAAGAGTGAGCGTTGGATAACTATACTTCGCACGGGCGAGGGATAAGAGAGGCTCACCCTGGGCCTCGGCCCAGACGCGGGGAGGAGGCAGACGGGCCGAAGGAGATGGGCCGGACTCGGGGCCCACGCGGGAGAGGCTGGGTGGTCGTCGTCCTCCCGATCCTCACGGGCAGGAGGCCATGGCGGCGGTGCAGAGGCCAAGGAACTCTGGTGGCCGCATGGTGGCTACTCCGGCGACGGCGGCGGGCACGGAGGCCGGGAATGGGTGCGGCGGAGCGTGCTGAGGGCAGATCCGGGCGCGGGAGGTCGGCGGGGCTCCTCCTTGGGTCGGATCGAGGCGGAGGCGGCCTGAGTCGGCGGCGGGGAGGCGCTGGGGCGACGAGCTCGTACTCCGGCGAGCTCCTGCCGGAGCAGTGGCGAGGTCGAACGAGGGAGCGGGATGGCGTGGAGCACCCGCGGGAGGAGAGCGGCGCGGGGCGAAGTCCATGGCGCTGGAGGCGGCGCGTTCGTCGGCTGGAGACGCGAACGGCAATTCCGGCGAGCGGCGCGTGGTGATTCCGGCGAGCGGCACGCGGCGATTCTGGTCCGGTGAGCGGCGCAGACGAGGGCAAGGGCGACGGAGCAGCTTGGCCCAGATCGGCCCATGGCGGGTCGCGGATGGGCTCTAGCGGGCCCGGCGAAGTGGGAGGGTGGAGAGGCGACATGGCGGCTCTGGATAGGCTGCGGGCGGTGGCGGTGATGATGTGTCGCGACAGGATTGGTGGAGGTGAGGTGGCCGGCGGCGCGGACATGTCCGGCGCGGCGGGAAGTTTTGTCCGGCGGCGGAGTGGGAAGTTTAGCTAGGGTTTGTACCGCGAATTTGGAAGGGTTGCACATATATATAGGTAGAGAGAGCTAGGAGAGTCCAAATGAGGTGCGGTTTTCGGCCACGCGATCGTGATCGAACGATCAAGATGATGGAGGGGGTTTAGCTGGGCTTTGGGCCACCTTGGAGTGGTGTTGGGCTGCAACACACACGAGGCCTTTTCGGTCCCTCGGTTAACCGTTGGAGTATCAAACAAAGTCCAAATGGCACGGAACATGACAGGCGGTCTACCGGTAGTAAACCAAGGCTGCATGACAAGTCTCTGTCCAATCCGAAAACGTTTAATACCCGCACATGAAAAAGAGATAGAAAGGAACACCGGGTGACATAGGAGCGCCAGAATGCAAAACGGACAATGGGAAGAATGCTCGGATGCATGAGACGAACATGTATGCAAATGCAATGCACATGATGACATGATATGAGATGCATGACACACAAGCAATGACAAGGCAACAACAGCGAATAACTGGAAGACACCTGGCACATCGGTCTCGGGGCGTTACAAGGGGTGGGAGGGCGGCCATACCCTTGCACCTGGCGCAGCCCCTCCCCTCCAATACCTCTCCTCCTCCGCGTGAGCTTGGCGAAGCCCTGCCGGAGAACTGCCACTCCATCACCACCACGCCGTCGTGCTACTGTTGGACTCTCTTCCTTAACCTCTCCCTCCTCCTTGCTGGATCAAGGCGCGGGAGACGTCTCCGTTCCGTACGTGTGTTGAACGCGGAGGTGTCGTCCGTTCGACGCTAGGATCATCAGTGATTTGGATCACGACGAGTATGACTCCATCAACCCCGTTCTCTTGAACACTTCTGCTTAGCGATCTTCAAGGGTATGAAGATGCACTCCCTCTCTCTCATTGCTAGTATCTCCTAGATTGATCTTGGTGATGCGTAGAAAATTTTGAATTTCTGCTACGATCCCCAACACACAGACCTCGTCCAATCACTCGTGGTAAGTCTTCAGGTGACTTCCAAACCTTCACAAACTTGGTCACTCGGCGATCCACAATTCCTCTTGGATGCTCTAGACCATGACGCCTAACCATCTGGAAGAAGCATAGTCTTCAAAGGTAACAAGCGTCGGATCCACGCAGGATCAATCTCTTCAGTGATGCTAAATCACTTGGGGTTTGTAGGTGTTTGGGTTTTGGGTTTTTCCTCACTTGATAATTTTCGCTCAAAGTCCTCGGAGGATGGGTTGCTCTCAAATGACAAGTGTCAGTTTCTCTCGGAGCAGCCAACCAACTAGTGGTTGTAGGGGGCGGCTATTTATAGCCTAGGGAGCAGCCCAACATGATAAGACATAAATGCCCTTCAATGATATGATCGTTAGGTGGATAGATATTTTGAGACAACTGGCGCATAGCACAACAACGGTCGGAATTTTGAGTAGCAAAATCCTCAGGGCTATCATGTTCCTCACTGTGTAGGCAATCCGCACTAGCGAATTCCTAACTCCTCAGTCAGGACAAATACCGGAGGAACACCTTGTGTGCTATCAAATGTCACAACGTAACTGGGTGATTATAAAGATGCTCTACAGGTGTCTCCGATGGTGTTTATTGAGTTGGCATAGATCAAGATTAGGATTTGTCACTCCGAGTATCGGAGAGGTATCTCGGGGCCCTCTCGATAATGCACATCACTATAAGCCTTGCAAGCAATGTGACTAATGAGTTAGTTACAAGATGATGCATTACGGAACGAGTAAATAGACTTGCTGGTAACGAGATTGAACTAGGTATTGAGATACCGACGATCGAATCTCGGGCAAGTAACATACCGATGACAAAGGGAACAACGTATATTGTTATGCGGTTTGACCGATAAAGATCTACGTAGAATATGTAGGAACCAATATGAGCATCCAGGTTCCGCTATTGGTTATTGACTGAAGATGAGTCTCGATCATGTCTACATAGTTCTCGAACCCGTAAGGTCCGCACGCTTAACGTTCTGCGATGATTTGTATTATGAGTTATGTGATTTGATGACCGAAGTTTGTTCGGAGTCCCGGATGAGATCAGAGACAAGACGAGGAGTCTCGAAATGGTCGAGACGTAAAGATTGATATATTGGAAGGCTATATTCGGACATCGGAAAGGTTCCGAGTGATTCGGGTATTTTTCGGAGTACCGGAGAGTTGCAGGAATTCGTATTGGGCCTTAATGGGCCATACGGGAAAGGAGAGAAAGGCCTCAAGGGTGGCAGCGCCCCTTCCCCATGGACTGGTCCGAATTGGACTAGGGAAAGGGGGCGCCCCCTTCCTTCCTTCTCCTTATCCCTTCCCTTTTTCCTATTCCATGGGGGAGGTGGAATCCTACTTTGGGCGCGCCCTATGAGGGCCGGCCTCCTCTTCCCTCCATCCTTTATATACGTGGCCAGGGGGCACCCCATAGACACACAAGTTGATCATTGATCACTTAGCCGTGTGCGGTGCCCCCCTCCACCATAATCCATCTCGGTCATATCGTCGTAGTGCTTAGGCAAAGCCCTGCGCCGGTAGCTTCATCATCACTGTCATCACGCCGTCGTGCTGACGAAGCTCTCCCTCGACACTCTGCTGGATCGTGAGTTCGTGGGACGTCACCGAGCCGAACGTGTGCAGATCGCGGAGGTGCCGTACTTTCTATATTAGGATCGGTCGGATCGTGAAGACGTACGACTACATCAACCGCGTTGTCATAACGCTTCCGCTTACGGTCTACGAGGGTACGTGGACAACACTCTCCCCTCTCGTTGCTATGCATCACCATGATAGATCTTGCGTGTGCGTAGGAAATTTTTGAAATTACCGCGTTCCCCAACATGTTGTTATGCGGTTTGACCGATAAAGATCTTCGTAGAATATGTAGGAACCAATATGAGCATCCATGTTCCGCTTTTGGTTATTGACCGGAGATGTATCTTGGTCATGTCTACATAGTTTTCGAACCCGTAGGGTCCGCACGCTTAACGTTTGATGACGATTTGAATTATGAGTTATGTGATTTGATGACCGAAGTATGTTCGGAGTCCCAGATGAGATAACGGACATGACGAGGAGTCTTGAAATGGTCGAGAGGTAAAGATCAATATGTTGGAAGGTTATATTCGGACACCGGAATGGTTCCGAAGTGTTCCGTTTATTTTTTTGGAGTACCGGGAGGTTACCGGAACCCCCCGGGGAAGTAGTGGGCCTTAATGGGCTTTAGTGGAAAGGAGAGAGGGGCCTCAAGGGGTGCCCCCCTGGTTGGTCCGAATTGGACTAGGAGGGGGCGGCGCCCCCCTCTTTCCTTCTCCCCTCTTCCTCCTTCCCTCCTTCTCCTTGTTGGAATAGGAAGGAGGGCGAATCCTACTTGGACCGGGAGTCCAAGTAGGACTCCCCCTTGGCGCGCCCCCTGTCGGTTCTATATCCGGTGTATCTTGTAGTAGGGGTCCTAAGCTAGGCGTCTTAGAGCGATGGTAACATGGACACAGAGTCTTACCCGGGTTCGGGCTCTCTCGAAGACATAATACCCTACATCCTGTTTTTGATTGTATTGATATGAGTGTAGTACAAAGTACATGTATCTACCACGAGATGATAGTAATGAATATGAGATTATCTATTGACTAGCCTGGCCTCGGTTTATATAACACAACGGAGGCCTAGGGTTTAGGAGAGTCCTCGTCTTGGGTGCCAAGTCTTGTGGAATCTTCCTCGTATGCGGCATGGGTTGTCCGAAGTGGCCCATGATAGAACCGCCACGGGGGTCCTCGGCCCGATCCACCTGATGACGTGCGTTCTAACGGGATATAAATATTCTAGTACGTTAGCTCGTGATTTACGTGTCAATAATAATGTGATTGTGTAAATAAATGTTTATTAAATTCAAACAGTGAATTACCTTATATTTTGATTATAAGGTTCGTAAGTAAATTAAAGTGGAGTTGGTTCAGAAGATAGATAAATTAAGGTGATTGATTATCATATACATGAAACGTTGGACGAAAGGGTGGTAGGAAGAAAGGTGAAATGGGAACCTTATGTTCTTTTGAAGTGGTAGAGATATATGTACTCCTTCCGTCCCGGTTTTCTTGTCGTGGAGGGAGAACTACAGTATTCCCACCGATCCATATTAGTTGTCGCTAGAACGGATCTACCTAGACGTATTTCAATATTAGATACATCCATTTGAGCGGCAACTAATATGAATCGGAGGGAGTAGTACAAATCGTCTATACAAAATGGTGACAACAAAAACAAGGACAAGTAGAAACTTGGGTTGGTTGCCCGAAAGGGATCATTTTGCAAATTCAAGTCAGATATGCTCACATCCAACTGAGATGGTTGAGTTTCTAGGAGTAAGTAGCATAAAACAATCACAATTCGGCCTAGGGTTCCAAAAACTACCACGTTTTGAAACTTCTCTAAAACCTACCATAAAGTTGGTTTTTGATTTAAAAAAACCTAAATGACTATGTGGTTTAAAATTGAACCCGTTTATCACAGGCCAGGCCCCTCCTAAACAAATAGTTTGTTTGACCGTTATCTTTCATGTGGGGGCCACATGTAAGCTATCTCTTCCTTCCTCATCCCTTTCTTGTCTCCCTCTCCTCCCCTGATCTCTCTCTCCCCCTCGTGCCTGTTCCCACCAGATCTACGCCGACCTCCTCCGCACGAGCCACTGATGTACACAACT
Organism: Triticum dicoccoides; assembly: GCF_002162155.2. Taxonomy (NCBI): domain Eukaryota; kingdom Viridiplantae; phylum Streptophyta; class Magnoliopsida; order Poales; family Poaceae; genus Triticum; species Triticum dicoccoides. The sequence continues at coordinate 536,002,750 of NC_041388.1, forward strand.
ATGAGCGTCGTCGCTGACGAGCATACACCGAGCCACGTGTGACACTGCCACCACTGACAAGCCACGATCGGCCACCACCACCGTTGGCGGTGCTGGGAGAAATAAGAGGAGCCGGAGTCATTAGCCCGGGGTGTGGTGGCTACCATGGTAGAGGGTGGCGAGGTGCCCAAGTCTTTCATCGCTGTCGGCGGGGATCCACCCTTGGCATTGCTCCAGCGCCAGCTTGGCCAAGGTAGCTGACGCCCCGAAGCGATGGTTGTTCTCCTTCAACATGGGTGTCCCTGGCCACCCACCCACCGACGAGCACCACCTCCACAGGGGCGCGATTGCTTTTTAAAAAACTTAGAGGCACCCAATTGCTTTTAGAAAAAACTTATAGGGACCTGACAGTTTTTTAAACTTATAGGGATCTGATTGCTTTCTTTAAAACCTAAAGGTATCGGAATGCTTTTAAAAAACTATGCGTGAACGACACAAATCAGTGGTGAAGTGTCATGTAGTCGACGTTCACATGACACCACTAGGGGGATGACAACATACATCTCATCAAAATATCGAACGAATACCAAATTCACATGATTACTTATAGCAAGACTTCTCCCATGTCCCCAGGAACAAACATAACTACTCACAAAGCATATTCATGTTCATAATTAGAGGGGTATTAATAATTTAATATGCATAATGGATCTGAACATATGATCTTCCACTAAGTAAACCAACTAGCATCAACTACAAGGAGTAATCAACACTACTAGCAACCCACAGGTACCAATCTGAGGTTTGGATACAAAGATTGGATACAAGAGATGAACTAGGGTTTGAGATGAGATGATGCTGGTGAAGATGTTGATGGAGATTGACCCCCTCCCAATGAGAGGATTGTTGGTGATGACGATGGTGATGATTTCCCTCTCCCGGAGGGAATTTTCCCCGGCGGAACAGCTCTGCCGGAGCCCTAGATTGGTTCCGCCAAGGTTCCGCCTCGTGGCGGCAGAGTTTCTTCCCCAAAGCTTGCTTATTATTTTTTCTTGGACGAAAGACCTCATATAGCAGAAGATGGGCATCGGACGGCCGCCAGGGAGCCCACGAGGCAGGGGGCGCACCCGCCACCCTCGTGGCCAGGGTGTGGGCCCCCTCTGGAACTTCTTTCGCCCAATATTTTTTATATATTCTGGAAATAACTTCCGTGAAGTTTTAGGACTTTTGGAGCTGTGCAGAATAGGTCTCTAATATTTGCTCCTTTTCCAGCTCAGGATCCCAGCTGCCGGCATTCTCCCTCTTCATGTAAATATTGTAAAATAAGAGAGAATATGCATAAGTATTGTGACATAATGTGTAATAACAACTCATAATGCAATAAATATCGATATAAAAGCCTGATGCAAAATGGACGTATCAGCGTCGTGGGCGAAGAGAGAAGGGGCAGGCGCCAGCGGGCGAGGTGGTGGCCGGAAGGGGGAGACAGGGCCCGGGGCCGGCGGGGGGAAACGGGGATGGGGCCGGGCACGACGGCGTCGGGGCCGAAGAGAGAAGGGGCCGGCGCCGGCGGGCGAGGTGGCGGCCGGAAGGGGGCGACGGGGGCCGGGGCCGGCGGCCGACTGGGGCGACGGGAGACGGGGAGCGGGGTCCGGTGTTCTGGGTCTAGAGCATAGGCGTACGAGAGAGAAGGGAGACAGATCGTGGTGTGGGTGGCTCTCAGGAGGATAAGGGAGAGAGAGTGGGTGGTGGGGGCGTGGGATGGGCCGCATCAGTTTTGCGTTGTGGAGATGCATGTGTGGAGCAGATCGTGCCATGTCATTGATCCGTGTGATCGATCCGCGTGGTGTGCTTTCTATTTGCCATCTTTGTCGTCCGCCAGCAGACGGCAAAGAAACAGGCCGTTAGGTCGTTCTCGTAAGCCCACCACCTGCCCTCTTTGCCGTCAGCTAGCAGAGGACAAAGATATGGCTGATGGCAAAGCCTACCTTTGACACCCGCTGCCTCTTTGTCGTCCGCTTTCTGGTAGCTGATGGCAAAGCCTTTCTTTGTTGTCCGCTAGCTGACGGCAAAGAGTCGGCAGACGGCAAATCTGCTGATTCCAGTAGTGTAACATCGCTATTCATCATTGAATTTGTTTTTTTATAGCTCACATCCCGTAGTTTGTTTCAACTTGAAATTTTTCATGTCAATAGAACATCACCCTTTTAACATCCAGTATTTTTTCAGATTTTTTCCAAAATTTTAAATGTGGTTTTCACGAAGTGTTCTTTGAATGCTAGTTTCCATGTGATATTCTCTCAGAAATGACCCTCTTCAACATGCCACCATGCATGAGAATTTTGATTGCATTATGCTACTTATGTTCAATATAATTATTTTCCAACTATACAATACAATAAATCATATGTATTTTAAATTTCAATTCTCATATTATTAATTCAAACATTCATTTTCCATGCACAATAATTTTATTGAAATATAAAACAATCAATTCCCCAGCAACGCGCGGGGTATTATCTAACTTAGCAAGTTTATCATGGCATTGTTGTTGGTGAAACAAGGATGCACCTAATGAAGAAAATAAGTATTACAATTTACATGTGAAACAACTTTTATGCACCTATACAATAAGTAAATCCAAAGCGCATCAAAATCATCACAGCCTAAATCGTGCGCTTTTTCACATATGCAACATTTTGAGAAGCACATGTGACATACTAAATTTTGACCTAGATTTAAGCACTATATTTCCCCCACCTTGGTATTATATTATTTTTTTCAACTTCAATAGAAATTTGAAAAAAAAAACGTCCAAGTACTCACACTAATAGTTGGAGGAGTGATTTACTTTTTCTTTTAGGGGGGGGGGGGTATATGTATTCAGATGACAAGGAAAGCAACAATAAATCGTACAAAGTTTGATTCAGAAAGGCCCAATCGAGAAACTAAAAGGAAAAAAACTAGAAGCCCATCTTGCCTTGCATGCTCCAATCCACGTTGCTGCTCACCGTCCTTGTCTCCTGAATAATTGCCTAGGTCCCCACCAACCCAAGAATAACAAGATTATCAAGGACCTCGTGGGGAATCGATGAACTTGAGTTTTGCTTTGCTGGATTTGTAGACCGGGTGTTCCTCTTGCTCTCTCTAAAATATGGAATGGATTGAGTGCTAGAGGCTAGAGAGGGAGGAATCCAAGTTTAAGCTTTCGATCAATGGAGGAAAGAGAGTAGGAGTTGTCAGTCGTCACCCTCCTTTGGAGAAAAGGGTGGCTTATATAGTTCCACCAGATTTTTGCCCCGTTATGCACACTACGCAGAGAAGTAGTCGGACATCCGACATGTCGGATTATCTGGCCTAGCCTCCAACATTGTATCCAACACTATCCAGAGACACTGGGCAAAGTTGGACCCGAGGTCGGAATATATGTCGAATAGTCCGACATAAGTCGGATAATACGATCTAATCCAGAGAACGACAACAACACAAAATGTGAAAAACATGGTGCTCGTCCACATTATGGCTGGTCATGGTTTTGTTTTCTTCAAGATTCCCATATAGGATTTATGGTGTATCCCCTCTTAATAGTATGACATACCTACGACTCAAAAAGGGTATATCATCGATAGAAAACCGACATGTCGTCTTCTTTTATGCTTTTAGCTTAGGGGGGTTGCCGACCAACTTTACGTTCCATGATGTGTATACAAAAAACACACTCGAAGCATAATTAGTTGTTTAATCAACATTGTCATTAATACCAAAACCCTCCTTAGGGGTGGATGTTCTTTCAATGAGGCTAGCGAAATCCACGTCTTCATTTGATGGTACATAACTTAGGGGAGTTTCATGCTCCCATCATGTGATAAAACCACTCGCACTCAAAAGTGACCTTCTCCGGCTTTGTCGTGTACTCCCTCCATTCCTTTTTTTCTCTGCACTTAATTTCTTTTCAATTTTTCCCTATACGGTCTACGTCTTCCTCTTTTGTCGTGCCCATTTCTATGCCCCGCTCGCGCCAGAGTAATTTCAGGCTGCCCACAACGAGAGTACCATAGCTAGTATCATGCATGCCAATTAGGCAATTTTGATGAGGTAACATAAAATTAGTAATAAAGAAAGAGAGGGTTGAGTATCATACCATGCTACTATATCATAATAAATACAGTACTAATATATGTCTTGCATATTACTCTATGATACTATGCATTGCGGAGGTAGTATTATAAACTAATATCATATGTGTGATAATAACTTATGATACTACCCACTACGGGGATCTTAAGTGCACATGCATTATGTAGGGGGCGTTCCTTGTCATCCGTGTTACTAGTGATGCGCGGGAAAATAAACCGGGAGGGGGATTATAGAATGAGTGTTTCTTGGATGGTTTTGATGCCGCTGACGGCCTGGCCTCATAGTAGGCCCTATCTGTGGCCACTTAGCTTGGTGGTCTGTTTCTATAATTTTTTATACTTTCCTTGGGTGTGTTCGTGTTCTTGTTGAATTTGTAACTCTTGTATGGACGTGATATTGACTTAATTTGTAAAGCGGGGCGAAAGCCAATTTCAAGAAAGATCATGACCTTGTCTTTGCTCAACCGTGAGTCCTCCGAAGAGAGTCGGTTCTTCTTTCGCTATACGAAGTAACCCAAATTAAGGTATCAATTAAGACAAGAGAAGGAAGCCTATGAAATTAATGTCATTAGATTCATATATACTCCCTCCGTTCCTAAATACAAGTCTTTTTAGAGATTCTACTATGGACTACATACGGAGCAAAATGAGCGAATCTACACTCTAAAATGCATCTATATACATCCATATGTAATCCATAGTGAAATCTCTACAAAGACTTATATTTAGGAACGGCGAGAGTATTTCAAAATGCTTCTTTTATTATTCATTTTTTACTTTAAATCTCAAAACTTACATATGAAAAGTGTTACTATTTGTCAAAGACTTGTCATAAGCGAGACCTAATATACAACGTGATTTGAAACAGAGTATTTACCTACCAGGGTCAAACCAACGGATGAATCATAAGGGTACAAATGTACAAACAGTAGTAAAAGGAACTCGTAAACCCCAACTCAAATGAATATATTAGTTGTTGAAGAGATGAAGTAGAACCAAGGTCTATTTTCTTGTTGACCATTCATTCCTGTTTAACATTGTGCAACTTGTGAGCAGGAGGGACATGGAAAGCACCAAGTGCACCGGCCAGAGGTGCGCCTACGTATAGCGCCAAGGGGGCTGGGGCTACTGTGGGGACGTAGGCGAACGTGCTTATATCCTGCTGTGTTCTCCACCGTCGGCTGCGCTGAACGCCAATCCCGTTCAGCAAACCAAGATCAAGCCCGTGAACCCCTTTGCTCATGATCCGGTGAGCGTACAGAGCCCCGTTATTCTCCTGCATCAACAGGTGCCACCGCTGCAGGGCCTGCGGCCCTGGGAGGCGCCGGCCGGCCGTCAGGTGGACGAAATCGACCTCGTACGCCATGGGTTCATGTTATGCGGCCAATAGCCGCCCGTGGACTCACCGCCGTCACCGACCAACCACCTTATCTGGATGATGCACGGCTCACCGCGCTGCCACCACGAATGATGGCAAATGATCGGCTGACTGTCCACCCGCCGGCTCTCGACCGACGTGATCTCCTCCGTCGCCAGGTCGAAGCGCGCGTGCTTAAGGATCCCGCCGTGATCATTGTCCTCGTAACTCCAGTATACGGCTCCGCCGTTGCACGCCGGGCCGTACTCGTACCAGGAGGCATGGGCGATCTTCACGGTCCTCCACTCCTCGTCTGCTCCGACGGTGAACACCTTCAGCTGACGCTGGTAGCCTTTGTGGACAATCTTGTATTGCGTAGTGGTGGCGTCGTAGCCGAAGCAGTACTGCAGTGCGCAGCGGCTCCACACCGGTTCTTTCGGCACCGGAACGGCGATCGACTCGCCGGTGAAGGGTTCTACGACCTTGACGGCGCCCTGGATTTCGTCGTGGAAGCAGAGCAGGCCGTTGCACGTCCCTATCAGGACCTGTGATTCGCCGGCGTTAAACCTCGCCGTGAGTCGCCACTGCTCGTCCAAGAGGAAAGCGCGGCCGGCACGCTGCTCGGAGGAGGCCGCGAACACGACGGTGTGGGTTGGGGCCCGTGGTCCGTGCGCCATGTGCGCTTTGATGAACGATGGATCGGAGATGGCATCGCGCCACTCCTTGCAGACGCGGCGGGAGCGGCGGAGGTCGCTCGCCGGGAGGCGGATCAGGATGCTGGCGATCACGTCTCGCGGGAGGCGCGTGGTGGCGCTCGCGCTGGCACCGCAGGACATCACTTGGTTCTGCCTATGGATGGAACCGCGACGGCGTTGCAGTTGCATCACCATGAATAAGAATGTTGATTGCCTGGGAGGAGACTACATTAAGACGATGAGAAAGTAAACCGAGTACGAGTCCGGGTATGCGCCGTCCTTTTTCTTTTTATATGTGTCGTTCAACCAACGAATACGTAGTTCAGCTCAGTATACGCTTCCTCGTACACAGCGGTGATGTCCTTTACGTGTTTTCTCCGGACACGACTCCAATAGAATTTTCGTTATTATGATTAAGACGCTGTTTCCAATTTTTGGAGGAAATTGCTTTCAAAAAAAAGATGGGAGGAACTTGCAAAAACAATCCAAAATTTCCACATATATATGCCCCCTCTAGCCTTAAAATTGGTGTGCCCTCATACTCATCAAGAAATGGTCATCGTATGAGCTGAATGAGTGAACTAGGCTATAGGGGTCATCCTATCAGTCTGATGAGATTATGAGAAGGCGGGTAAAATTTTGGCTGGTCGCATCATGCATCATTCGATTCGGGTGATCGTAGTCGATCGTTCCCCTTATCCCTCCCCCTCCTCCACCACTTCACTTTGTCCTCTGGAAAAGCATGGTGCATGTCCCTCACATGCAGACGCCAGGCAACCATGGTTGCATCCGTGCACCCTCCCAGTGAGCTAGCCGCGTCACGGCCATCGACCCCACATCACACCCTGTCGACGAGCTCCTCGGCGCGCGCGGTTGCCGATTGCAGCAGTCGGTTGGATCTCACCCTCGCCCCCACCATTGGATGTTGCAGCACCACTGTTGCAGGGCTTGCACAGTGTGCGCCTCCTTCGACAGAGCATTGGCCACTGTCGTCGCTAGACTTTAGGAATTGCTTGCCCACGGTTGAAGTACCCACCCCACCGGTGCCATCAGGTGATGTTCGAGACAGATTCAATGGTACTAAAACAGGCTATCACTACTACAGAGTATGATCTCTCAGAGTTAGGCTCTTTGTTTCAGGATGTTAAATTTCAAATGCGTGTGGGCTTAAATGTTGTAGCTGTTGAATATTGTAGTAGAGAATGTAACCAAGTGGCGCACACTTTAGCTGTGCATGGTGCGTGTATGAGGAATGGTCGTCTAGAAACCTCGCTGGGCCAATTCCCGGAGTTTGTAACAGAAGTTGTAGCTGGCGATATGCCCAACGTGTTAAGTTAATTAATGGAATGTTGTGTGTTCCTTTCAAAAAAAAAGAAGTACCCACCCCACGTCAGCACCTCCCGTAGCTTCGCGGGCTGCGGTTGCAGCTTTGCCAGACTGTGGTTGTAGTTCCACCAGCCCGTGGATGTTGCATCCTACGCAAAATGTCCTCGACCCTTGTAGCACCGCCGCACCACGGTCATATAGCTTCACGTGACACCGGTTGCAGCTCAGTCCATCCCCTTTTGTAGCATCACATGATGCTGGTCCCAGCACCCCAAATTGTTGGGTCCACCATCGACGAGGGCAGTCCCCAGCCATATTCAATATGTTGTTCCGACATTGCTGGGGCAGCCCTAGCATATCCACTAGGATGTCCCGCATTGCCAAACACGGGTTCTAGCATCTTGGGGTGGAAATAGCCATCCTCCTCTACCCCCATTGCAGTATCCTGGGGCGGCATGAGGCGGTATCCTCGCCTACACGGGGCAGGGGTGCTTGGGTTAGGCCATGGCTGGCGGCGGCTACAGCGGCATGCAGGGTTCTCGACGGCGGTGTAGTAGATCTAAGGTTAGGTTGTGCGGGACTTGTGGGTTGGACTGATTCTGTCCCATGGAGGCCCTTCGCTCCGGCGGTCCATCTTCGAGGGCTTCCCAACGACTATGCTGGCTGGTTCATACAATCTATGCCCCGACTGAGGTGGGGCTCCTGGCGTGTGGGCAGCTATCGGAGATGTTGGTGATGGGTCCTCCATCTTGGATGCGGGAGCGGCAACCTTGCATGGTGAGGTTGCAAGTCTGGTTCTGCTGTGAGCAGCGCATCTGCGGTGGTGGCATCTCTTCTTGACTACTAGATGACATGTTGCACCATTGGCGCAAAGCCCAACTAGAGCCAAGAAACGAAGTAACTTATGAACATCTTTTACGAATGATGAGCAACAAGCGAAGCAACTGTGCCATTGGTCTTAAGACCAATTACAGCCAAATAAATGCAACCAAATGGGAAGATGAACTATTCCACCTGTTGCACCCCATAAACAAGACCAAGCCATGTCCGCTCATGAGAAACGTAACTTGAGCGTGCGCAATCGGTTTGGGTAGACATGGCAAACTTGGCAGACGGCCGACACAAAGCCAGTTGCCTATGATGCAAAGACCAACTGCAGCTAGGAAGTTAAGCAAGCTCTGGATGGCATGCTTAAACTATTGTTCATTGTATGTATTATCCCTAGAGGACATTACCATGAATAAAAATATATGTGTGAATGAACGCGAAGAACCAATGGATATGCTAACAACCACAGATCATTGCCTCTAGATCATGGCAAGCAGCTGTTTGTACTGGCCACAACTGCACAAGATCTCGGTACCGAAGAAGCCAGGCGTGAACATTGGCATGGGCGGCGAGGGAAGAGCAACACATAATAACAAAGGCAACAGACAACAGAGTCGGTCTGGTGATGCACGTCCCTCTACGCCAAGACCATTGCACATATGGGTTCGATCCAACCGAGAAATTGGTTAGGTCCGAGCCTTTTGAGTTGCCCGGTCTTTATAACTCCTAGACCTGGACCCGGGTCCTTCGAATTAGTTTGATGCAGTGCCTCGCGGAACCGGGCCCACACGGCAGTGCTTCTTCTTCGAGTTTATCTTTCGGGTTCCGATCCTCCTTGAGTTCGCCTGTTTGCACGTAGTCGATGAAGTCTCGGCGTAGATTCTTACCGTTTCCTTAGGGTGATGAGGTTAGGTTTCTCGTCACGGGGCGAGATTTGGTGTCACGTGTTTTATATCTATGCAAGGATTAAACGGTGACGACTACAGCTCTGGCGCACTAATCCTTAGGGGCATGTGCATCAAGACTTTCCGGTTGTCATTGACAAGGTCAAGTCGACTCCGATAAGGGAGCGGCGACAGCGGCGCGTTCTGGACGGAGTAGGGGTCGTTCCTTTGTCTTGAAACCTTGATGTAATTTTTATTTTGTTTGAGATGATTTGTACATTTGGTGTATTTTTACAATAAATATGATATTTTTCATAAAAAAATATAGTAGTAATCACAATTACCTGAATTACATTTTTGAAAGTGTTTTCTGTACAAAGTAAAGGCCCTCTAGAATTTCCCATCCGTTATTTGTGGCTTGATATATGCATTCATGATGTTCCTCCCCTGAGTTAAGTAGCCTTCATTTCTTTTCCCGCAAAAAAAGGCATATAGCCTTATTTCTTTCATCCACAATTAAGAAAACTTTTAAATTGCTAGGCATAAAGACCGAGTAAGTCGGTTTGAAAGTTGAACTCCTCTAGCACGTCGATCCGCCATGTCGGTTCAAAGTTCAAACGACGGCCCAGATCCGCCCTCGTTGCTCCTCCCTCCCACCCATATAGCCAACGAGCCACCAGATCGATCGCGACGAAACCCACCAAATCTTCTCCTCCCTCCCCCGAGTTCGACTTCGACCCCTCAAACGAAACCATGGCGATCGAGACGGAGCCCGCCGCACCGCCCGGCCTCCTGGGCCCTCTGGTAGTGCGCAGCGCGCGCCCGCCCGCCGACTCAGCCGCCGACCCCGCGTCGCACCCCTTCCTCGACCTCCTCGACGCGGCCTTCAACGCGCCGTCGGACGCGGAGATCAAGGCGGCGCCTGCGCTGACGCTGACGCCGTGGAGGGCGCTCACGGAGAACTGCTCGCCGCCGCCTGGGCCCACGACGCGCTCACGGCGCTCAAGCTCGCCTGCAACCTCCGCGGCGTCCGCGGCACCGGCAAGTCGGACAAGGAGGGCTTCTACGCCGCCGCGCTCTGGATGCACGAGCACCACCCCCGGACGCTCGCCTGCAACGTCGCCGCGCTCGCCGAGTTCGGCTACCTCAAGGACTTCCCCGAGCTGCTCTTCCGCCTCATCCACGGCCCCGACGTGCGCAAGGTCGCCAAGGCGGCCGCCGAGGCCGAGAAGGCGCGGAAGAAGGAGAAGGCGCTCGGCGGGCGGCGGGCGGCCCTCCGCGCCAGGCTGGCCAGCCGGCGGAGAAAGAGAAGGTTCGTCTGCGTGGACGAAGACGAACTGGACTCTGTTCCACTGCCACCGCTGCCACCCAAGCCCACCTTCGGCGATTTCCTCGCCGCTGCGCTCTACAACCGGACTTTCAGATCCCGGGTGTCTAGACACCCCGTTATCTGGACCGTTCGTCCAGTCTGGCTGCGTTGAGATTTGTGCCAAGCTATCTAACCAATGAATATAATAACAGGTCTGTTTCTTGATTAGGCGGTGGCCGTTTGACGCAATCAATATAAACTAGTCTAGTATAGCTCTACTGTTACGCACCTACACCGACCTACAACCTATGAATATTGGTACATGATATGACATGTCTGCCTGTCAGAGTACTCAGAGGTAGATATACGTGTCGGCCGGTGTTTCAAACGAGCCACTGGCGATGAGACGTGTCGTCTACAACCTCCCCACGTCTTGGTTCACTGCTACTTGCCACGCATTCTCGGTGCATAGCGTCCTTGATATTGCAGCAGGACTAGCAGCCGGACTAGCTGCGGGACTCACCGGCGGATGGTGCAGCTGGACATGCTCACTTGCCTGCCCGACATGCCGTCCGCCATCTGCTCCGGCCAATCCATCCGCCATCAGTTGTGTTACTTCCCCAACCGCGTTCACCTCCGGCTCTCTGTTTCTTCGAGTTGATATCTGTGCGGCAGCATACCTCGCCGTGATAGCACGCGCGCAAAAGATGCACCCCTTACCGGTGCACTATGCAGACCACATGCGTGTTAGATGCAGCGGGAGATGCAGAGTAGCTGGATGTCTGATATATCATCTGAGAACAAGAAATCTTACCGCCACTGGCGGCTTACGAAGAACATGAGATCTCTCCGTCGACGCTGATGAAGAAGCGGACGACGATGCCTCCCCTTGTAGGTGGATTGCAATGCCAGGTTGGACGTTGCCCATCTCATACATACAAAACTCCCCCAGAACTCCCCCGCCGGCGGCGTTGTCTGCTAGAAAGAACCACACCGGCCGCTACTCTCTCCGGTGACCAAGAAAGCTCACACTGGTGACAAATGAAAAGAAGGGATGCAGACTGTGCGCAAGGGGATATCATGTCATGCAACTGTGCGCATGCATCGTTCTCCCTCTGCTGTCATCTCAATAAACACCGCCCGTGGACAGCAATATCTTTTCCAGCCCGATTCCTGACATGCCTCACTCCTCCCGAGGCTGACAGACCTATACTTGCAGAGCCTATTCCTGCCATGCCTCTCTCCTCCCGTCGCTATTTGTCTCTCTGATAAAGCCTGCTAATCATACTAGTACTGTACAAGCGTCTGTACCCGAAAGCTACACGGCACGAATCTTTAACTCATTCGACGGACAGGATAACCGGGTGCCGGGGCACCCGGGTGTCGTCACACCTTTTCGACGAACTGGATGCCGGTGTCATTGAGGATTCCGATGCCGGCGGAGGCGAAGTTGGCGCCGACGAGCAGGTTCTCGCCGTCCAGCTCGGGGCTAAGATACGGCAGCACCGGCACGGATCCTATCTGCTCGCCTGCGTGCAACATTGTTAATCAATCATTAGTTAGCCAAGCCCTCTAAATACCACCGACGGCTGGTGAAGAGCATCCATGAACGCACGAGCTTGCTACTCAACTGATGAGGTCGACGACGTTCTTGCCATTGGAGAATCTCCCCGTGGCGCGGTGGTCCGGGGTGTCGATGCCGTAGGGCCACGAGTCGGCGCGCGCCGACGTCATGAGGTAGTTGTTGTTGCCGTTGTCCACCGGCGAGTCGCCGAAGATGAAGAAGGCCCGGGCCGCGCCCGCCGCCGGCAGGGCCGGGAGCACGCAGACCGCGACGGCGAGAAGGGCCACTTGCCACGAGGAGGCCGCCATTGCTGCTATCGCTCCACACTCACTTGCCAGTTGCCACTGAAAGTGAGACGTAGTAGCTAGTGTATGCGTGTACACTTGGTGGATGCACTGAAACGTTGCGTGCAGTCGCCATTTATAGAGCATCTATCCGTCTAGGTAGGCACTTGTGCATCCATCTAGCTAGTGAGTGAGTGAGTGGCCTCTTGCTTGGATCATGTCGTCGTCGCCGGAATTTACTCCGCGTGGCCCGGTACGACGTGTGGTTGGTGCACTGCTGTGCTGGTCACAGTGCCTGCGCGTGGACCTTTAATTCTCCGGTAATTATGTCCCGCGGTTTACTGTCAATTCCTTGCCGGGTTTTGGGGTTTGGTTGGTGTGTGCATTTTCAGACGCGCATTGGATCTTTGCAGGCTGTTTCACATGAATGATGAGCTGCCTCTGACTGAGCCAAAAATAGATTTCTTGTTAGTGTGTGCTGCAATTAATCACCTTTGTGAGAGCACTTCTGCTTGCCCTCCGAATAACAGTTGGTTGATTAGGGAGATATTTCATTGTTCAGTACCACTGGTATGCAAGCGGGCACGCAACTCGGTTCAATTGCGTGTGGCGGGACGATTTCGAGTACCGTAGGGGTGAATGAATTCCGATCTATCCGAATATGTGCACACCAGATGAATCTTAGTGCAACTAGTACTCGTCATCAAGTCGAGCTGCAATAAAACATGAAATGTCCCTGCGTTTCAGTTATGAAAGAACAAAGTGCTTATGAATTTCACAGAGTACTGTACTCTGGAGAAGTTTTATTTTTCGAAAATCGAAATGGCATACTCTGGAGAAGTGAGTGAAGAGATGATGGTCTATCCATTTCGTACGGTTGTTTATTCACAGTGACCTAAGGCAACTTGTTATTCATTCAAGAGGGCAGTTGGATCTATCTCTATCTAACATCTACGCAATGACGCCTAGATTCAGGTGAGCTGTATGCAGTAGCAGTAGCAGTAGCAGCTGCTATAACCTTCCCAATGAGAAGCAGATCTTAATTACAACAGCCCACATGCACTTCCATCACTAGAGTGTGGTTTGCACTAACAATCCAACCTAACAATGTTCAAATCAGCCACTATGAGCTTGTCAGTTACAGTTATACTCCACACTCCACAGTATCCATCTCAAGATTGCTACTCCGGTGCTAAACCAAACCGGCAGAACAAGCACCATCAATATGGAGATCAACCAACGGTTAGGTACCACCTTGATCGATCAATCGATGAGTCGACAAGCACCATTCCACCGCCTCGTCATATAATTGCATGTCTCCTCCCCTCCAGGCTCTAGGACTCTAACTAGCAAGGGATTATGGTTCAGGAAGCTTCACTGTGGGTCGACAAGTGGAACCCCATCCATATATATGTAAAATTAGATGGATCTGTGCCCAAGCAGTACTGCATTGTAGCAGTAGTACAATGCCGTAGGCAGGGGCCCAATCCATCCCCAACCCTCAGCCGCGCGGCATTTACTCAAGAATTCAGGTACGTGTGTCTCTGAGCAGCAGTTAAGTCTAGGCATGCAGCCAAGCATTGGTGAAATCATTTGCCAAGCTACAAAGAGTTTATTATTTATAGTGTCCATAGATGAATTCAGGTACGTGTGTCTCTGAGCAGCAGATAAATCTAGGCAGGCAGGCAGGCATGGGGTTGAAATGAAAATCTGCCAAGCTACAGACAGTTTAGAGTAGACAGATGAACCTTCGAGCTAGCAGGTGCACATGCCCTGGGTTTTACAGGGTGGGCCGGCGGGGCTCAGTCGACACTCGACAGAGGAGTACTCTGCCATTACGGGAGGGTGAAGTTAATAAGCTGCCGCTGGATGGATGGGTGGATCCAAGGTTGGTTCACTCACCTTCTTATGGAGGCCATTGAATTCCTGTGTTCCCTCCCCAGAGAGACACGATGGAGGATGAAATACAGAGTTAACTCTGAGATGGGATGAGATAAGATGAGATGGATCGGAGCCGAAGCAGCAGGTCAAGTACATGGATTTCGACTTGGCTAGCTTCCTCCTGCCGGCTCCGGCAAGTTACTCGATCGGCCAAGTACAGGGGTCACTGTATGCTGGTTAATTACCACGGGGAGTTACCCACTGCCGGCGAGATGTTTTTGTGTACCTGCAGCTCATTGAAACCTGCATCTGCCTTACGGCTTGTATGTTCCTAGTGAGTACTAGTATTATAATACAGTACGTACGTGCGGCTGCACGGTGCACGTACGCGTGTGCTCCTGAACTGTCGGCTCCTCCGTCTGAATTCGAGCTTGAGTATGTGAACATTTTCTCCAAGTTTCAGAAATGAGGCGCGCGTTGGCACATTTCTCTGAACATTCCCAGGTAGGATCGGGGTAGCACGTCGACGTCGCTGCATGGGTGGAGGTAGCTGACTACTCCTGCCTACCTACAACGAAAACGACGGTTTATGAGGTCTCGGGCCTTAATGCCAATTACGTATGCAGCTAGTATCAAATTGGCGCCATCAATCAATTCTTGTACCCTTTTGGTGCATACGACGTTGCCGCAACATGCATATACCGACGAGCAGCTGTCGTCGAGCGATGGACGATGATGAGGTTGATGGGCGTCACTGTCTAACTAGCGGAGCATCATGCGCCGACGAGAGTGATGTTAGCCGTGGGGCGCACGTACGTAATTAGATGTTCATATATAGAAAGCAGAACCATGCTTATATTGGTCACTGATGTTACGTACGCCGTGGTCTGTCTAGCTATTTTTCTTCTGGCGTCCCGAAATATTGGGATCCTAACTAATTACACGCCAACTTTTAATTTGTCCACATCCGCTCGGTATATATGTACGTGAACGACTGAAATGACCAGCCTATATGCGTACGTGCGTAGTACGTATGTGGTAGTGATGGCAGTAGCAGTGAGATCCACGGGCTGCACGTATGTGGCCCTGTATCCGAGAATCTAGCCGTACGTAGTTATGTTGGTCATTCACACACCAACCGCGCCTCATGCTCTCATGCTCTTCCACGCCTCGCACCAACTCTCGTGGCTTTTTAATTTCATGCCGTTTTTACTGCAAAAAAATATGCACTCCGAGGTTACTCAACTACCATGCGTGTTCCTGGTTCAGACAGAGCACTGGCTAGCTAGCCTGCAGGTGAAACGAAGGTAGGAGTAGCGAATTAAGTTGGTGAGTTCGACGGGACAGATCGAAGCCGTTTCACCGGCTATTTATGGTCGGGACGGTGGTAAGGCCAACTCCACGGCACGACCTAAACGAATGTCCGTTTTGTTTGAATTTCATTCGTTTGAGGTGACAATGGAGACAAATACGGACATGTGTGTCCGGCTGGTGTTCTAGGCGCCCACCATGGCGCCCAACTTTAAAACTTCCGCTGCGTCCGCATGCGCTGACCGCGCCAAAAGCCGATGCCGCTCGCCGCGCTTCTCCCTGCGCTCGCCACCTGCGCCCCGCTGCCCGCCCTGCCGCGCCCGTGGCCGCCTCGCCGCCCGCGCACGCGCTCCTCCCTGCGCTCGCCGCTCGCCGCCCGCGCACGCGCTCCTTCCTGCGCTCGCCGCCCCGCACCGCAGCGCCAGCTCGCCGCCGCGCCCCGCCATGGTCGTCCCGCCGCACCAGCTCGCAGCGGTGCCCCGGCGCCCGCAGCCCCCTGCGCGCGTGCCCGCGCCATGGCGGCATGCAGCCGTGCCCAGCACCCGCGCCATGGCCGCCCGCAGCCGCGCCCCGCACCCGCGCA
>NC_041388.1:536019096-536066995 GCF_002162155.2 Triticum dicoccoides
CTGTGCCCGTGCGCTCCTGCTCGCCCGCTGGCCCTCCCCGCCTCACATCGCCGCGCCCGCCCGTCCGCCCGCCTCGCCGCGCTCGCCTCGCCGCCGGCCATGCCTCGCCACGCTCGTCCACGACGGGATGCTGTCGGTGCTCTCGTCACGGGCGGAGAGAGAAAAGGAGGAGAGAGAGATGTGGGGCTGACACATGGGGCTGGCGGACATGCAGCAGACGAGGACGCCACAAAGACGTCCGTTTGTGTCCGCTTTTACCCCAAAGCAAGCTCAAGTTTGGGTCGCGAATGGGGTCGAACGGAGAGAAAACGGACAGAAAAATAAGATGGGGTCGCGCAGGGGCGGACCTAGAAAAAAACTTGAGAGGGGGCAAGAATGTATGGCGATATACCAACAAAATATGCACCCATATGAACTACCACATATGCCGCTATCATACAATGCAACACAATGCAATGTCCTCTGCCTCGTTGTACCGCAACCAATTACCACGTATTGATCATGCTAATCGCCATTAAAATGTTGATTGATCTTCCAACCCATCACGTTATAGGATGAGGCTCGCGAGTGGCGACCCCCTACATTGAGTATTTTCTTCTTATATCATCATACTGATTGGGATTGTAATATGCAATCCTTTTCCTTTTAAACAAAACTCTAAAAAGATTGTTTTTTTTAGAGAAAAGCTATACCCGGCTTTATAAATAAAGCAACTCTAGAAAGATTGTTCAAATCAACTAATTCATGTATCTTGGTAGTTGTTAGATTTTGAAAGAAAAAAAACCCACTATGGCTGTGCCAAAAAGTGAAATGTTAAATGAATTCCTAAAATTACCACACATCATACATGAAGTTGAATCGTCTTAGGGACTAGGAAATATGAATAGATCATCCCAATTGAATTGCAGTTGCTCTGGCCGGACTAGCCTATTTTACTCGTCACTAAAATGTTGTTTATACAAAATTTGTATGTTTCAAGAAAAATGTTCCAACTGGCTATTCACCCTAATCAGTAAATTATACATATGAATTGGTGAGACTAACATGATTTCTAAGATAGAAATTGCACAAACAAAAAAAATGAAAAAAGAAGAACCTACGTGACGTATACGGCTTACCTTGATGTCAATTAAAATTAGGGAATTGCATATTCAAGATTTAGGGATGGAAGATGTGCTGCTGCGCCTTCATGCAAGACCAGGAAGGATGAAGGACGACAAGTCGGCAATTATCGGCGGCAAGCTGACGGTCGCGTGAACGGCTAGGTGGGCGGCAGCCAGGTTTCCGCCTCCTGCGTGGCGGCGGCGTGCGTGTGTATACAAGTTAGGGATGCAATGAGTCTAATGAAAATCTGCGATCGAGAAGGCAATGTGTGAAACGTGTACAATCTGTGGGCTGTAGCAATTCTTATTCTTTGGTGAGATGATTCCTCAGAGTTTAGTTAGAATCCATGGGCTCCTAAAAATACACGAGAAAATGGGCTGAATGGGGGCAGGGTACTAGCCCAAGTGGGGGCAGACAAGTACACGCACAATCAAGTATACGTGGATGAGAAAATCGAGTGGGGGCAGCTGCCCCCACAACCTCTATCATGCGTCCGCCTCTGAGGTCGCGCGCCCGCCTCTGAGGTCGCGCGCTGGGTCGTTTCGTTTGTCCGTTTTACCTCAAACGGATAGGTCCGGATTGGATGGGGTCGCACGGTGGAGTTGGCCTAAGTACATCTACAGCGACAGCAGGCCGGCTACGGCGACAGCAGGCCGGCCGGCCGGCCGGGCGCTGCCACCGCTCCACGTCTGGCGCATGTCTCGGCGAAGAGTTGGTAAGCGGTGCGATTGATGTGTTTTGATCTGCTCAAATAGAGTAAATTGCACAGAAGTATCACAATTGGGGCACTGGAAACAGATTGATACCAAAATTGATAATTTTTACGTGTCAGTACTAAGATTGGGGCAAGCCGTTGTAAAAAAGACTAAAAGTGTGTTTCATACGTATTGACAGTGTATCTGACCGGCAGGGCCCGCCCGTCAGGTGCCGACGTGGCATGTTTTTTGTAGAAAACCCCCTTACGTTGTATATAATCTCAAAAATACCAAAGCTCCATGAGAGGCATCCTTTTTTGTTCGCAACTTTCCACCACCGAATCTGGATTGGTTTGAAATTTTCCGCCACTTAAACAAATAAATGAAAAAAACAGAAAATCAGGCGAGGCGGGAATCAAACGTGCGACCTGCAGTGGACGGGCGCCACGCGCTAACCACCAGGCCACAGTGCAGCTCGTGTTGAACACAGGCGTTCCCTTTCTTATACCATGACTGAATCGCTGGGCCGGCCCATCAAGGCCTGCATTTTTTTCCGATTCGCACTTAGCTGCCGCTTGTGTTGGGCTCGTTCGTTACCCCGGTTACTATTCGTTTCATTTCTCTTATGCTTTTAGAATGCGCGGTGAACTTTTTGTAATTTATGGTGAACATTTTCTAAATTTATTATAAAAGTTTTAATGCATTTCTTATAAAAGTTGAACAGTTTTAATGCATTTCTAAAATTTATTAAGATTACACAATTTTTTTAATACAGGTTGTCAACTTTTTTCTTTACAAACGATTAACATTTTCTCCATTATAATAAACATTGAACATATTTTAAATGCAAATCGAAGATTTTTGTAATATATCTTGAAGTTTTTCTTAAGATATGATGAACATTTTACATAATGTGCGGTGAACTTTTTGTAATTTATGGTGAACATTTTCTTGATACACGATGAGTTTCAAGAACTTTTTGCCCCGGTTTCTTAATCATTCTTGCAATCAATGCATTAAAAGTTGAACATATAATTTTAAATGCATTAAATTTTAGAAACATGGCGCAGAACATGTATTAAAAATAATTGTGTAATCATAATAAATTTTAGAAATGTATTAAAACTTTTCAACTTTTATTAAAATAATCAAGTGATTCTGGAAATGCAAATTAACTTTACACAATAAGTTTTAATACATACTGAACATTTTGTGAAATACAAAAATTTCACCATGTATTAAGAAAATATTCGCCATAACAATCTTGAAACTCAGCGTGTATTAATAAAATGTCACCATAAATTATAAAAAAAGTTACCATGAATTAAGTAAGATGTTCCTTATCGTAAGAAAATTGAAAAACCTATAGTACAAAAATGTTCAATTTGCATTTCAAATATGTTCAACGGATATTACCAAAGTTTATTATATTAAGAAAATGTTCACCTTTTGTAAAGAAAGGTTCATCGTGCATTGAAAAATGTTCACTATAAACAGAAAAAGTGTTCAGCGTATATTAAAAAAATGTTCACCGCGCATTCTAAAAGCATAAGAGAAATGAAACGAATATGGGCAACGAACGAGCCCAACACAAGCGGCAGTTAAGTGCGAATCGAAAAAAAAATGTAGGCCTCGGTGGGCCGGCCCAGCGATTCAGACATGGTATAAGAAAGGGAATGCCTGTGTTCGAACGCGAGCTGCGCTGTGGCGTGGTGGTTAGCGCGTGGCGCCCGTGCACTGCAGGTCGCAGGTCGTGGGAAATTGCGAACAAAAAAGAATGCCTCTCATGGAGCCTTTTTCCCGCAAAAAAATTAGGCATTTCTTTGATTACATACAACATTAGGGGGTTTTCTGCAAAAAAACATGTCACGTCGGCACCTAACGGGCGGGCCCTGCCGGTCAGATACACCGTCAATACGTATAAAACGCACTTTTAGTCTTTTTTGCAACTGCTCGTCCCAATCTTAGTACTGACACGTAAAAATTATCAATCTTGGTACTAATCTGCTTCCAATGCCCCAATTGTGGTACTTCTGTGCAATTAACTCGCTCAAATAAAGTGGCTAAGCTAGCCTTGATGTCGTGCAACTGGAGTACTTGGGTCATATATTTTACTTATATCGTTGGCATCCCTAAAAAAACTTCTATGGTTCACATGTATTTGCATTCAATTTTGTTTACAGCCCACTAAGATTTACAGCCTATTAGGGATTTACACCGCCGCTTAAAATGACTCTTTCTGAAACTACCTTTTCTCCTCCCTCCACATCTTGTGACTACTCTTCTTCTCCTAGAAAATCCTCCCCTGTCTCCTATCTCTCCCTCACTAACAATGCCTCCCTCTCCTCTATCCTTTTTCGGCAGGCTGGTGTCCTCTACACACCGCCTTCCCCCGCCGTCTTCGAGTCAGCGGCCTACCGGCCCAACATCCAGTGTTGCCCACATCCCTTCCCTGGCAATAGGACGGCCTCGATCTTAGGCACCGTACATAGGAGCAACAACGGGCGTCAACGCATGAGGAGCATTGATGTTGTAGCGCAGTGCCTCTCCACTGCCGGGCATGCCTCCCAGCCACCTTGAATCGCGAGTAACTCGATATCCTTTATGGTCGCGTGCAAAATGAGTCTGGACCACTCTATCCGGACAGATGCAAATGGTCTGAGGGTGTGCTTTGGATATGCCCTTAGCATGTTCCATTTGCTCACAACACAATCTTTTTTACCCTCGTACACATTTTCGACATTTCTTCTCTAAAGTTTCTTACAACAACAAAAGCACTTGAAGTCACAGCTAGGGGGGCCGCGAACGCCTCCTCCTCCTCGGCCGGTGGTCATTGTCGCCGGAGCAGCGGCCCTTGCACGATCGGTGTAGAGTGGGTCAAAGGGAGTGGCCCTCCCCATCCAGATATTGCCTCCGCAGTATGCGGAAACTGATTTTTGTTGTCGGCACTGCCACAGGTGGTGGTATAGTTGACGGTTGAATCTTCGTCCATGGCTTGAGAGGAGGTGCCTTTCTGTGCCGCACAGGTGGGTGGTGTAAGCATGGTTTGGTTGTTGGTGTCGGTGTGCGAGGGAGGGGGGTGTGTTGGGTTCCTAGGCATTGGGCCAACAACCCTAGGTGGTGGTCTGCATGATTGGCTGTCCGGTGAGCATCATGTCGGCAGTGGTGGTTTGTGTCCCTTGGTCATGTAGGTGACAAGAGGTGTAGCGGTGTGTGGCCCGAGCTTGTTGTCTTGCAGCGGTTGTGGTGGCGCCCAGATCAAGATCTGGTGGTATGAACTTGTCTCGAACGTCCTTGTTACCTTGTCGTGACATGGGTGAGGTACGGAGCGAAAGCTTCGCTCTTTGTCACATGTGTTGTTTTCTGCTTGGGGATGTCGTCACGGTTCTCCAGCTCTGCGCTTTCTCGAGTATGAATAAAATTAATTAGCATGATGTGATACATGTTTCCTCTCATTTTTGTTCCCTAACCCTAGGCGGCTAAGTCAATTATCCCTGCAAACTTCACCATCACGCCATGGATTCGCCTCCCCTCTACCTGCCGCTCCAGCGGATGGCGGTGGGGAGGGGAATCTCGGTGCCTCCGCGCTGGTTAGTTTAGGTTAGGGATTTTAGTCCTTGCAGATGCAGCTCTCACTAGTGCAGAACCGGGCAATAGCACCGATTCGTAAGGCCCTTTAGTGCCGGTTTAGGAACCGGCACTATTATTTCGGCACTAAAGCCCCCCCCCCCTTAGTACCGGTTCAGCACGAACCGGTGCTAAAGAGAAACCACGTGGCACGAGCCAGCTCCGGGGGCCGGGAGCCCTTTAGTATCGGTTGGTAACACCAACCGGTACTAAAATGTTTGGGGGTTTTTTGGTTTTATGATTTCTTTTTCATTTAATTTTGTGTTTTCCATTTTAATTCTTTTTCGTTTGCTGGTATTTTACGGTACTAAACATTGTACACATTATGCACATATATAAATATATATATATATATATATATATATATATATATATATATATATATATATATATATAAATAGAATTTCTAGTAGAACCAATCATATATATATCATCAATGTCTCACAAACCACCATATTAATTTACACATACATACATGTATAGCTATATACAATTTCTCCTACATATGCATGTTGCCTTCGGAGCCAGTGGCATTAGCCTAATTGGTGCCTTCGGAGCACGATGACAATTGGAAGTGGTTCATGACCTGGTCGATGGGGGCGGTAGCGGGTAATAGTATTCTTCCTTTGGATTTATGACCTGGTCGAGCAAAAATCCCGCTATTTCCTCTTGAAGTGCTTCTACGCGCTCCGTTTCTAGGAGCTTGTCCCGCACCTCTTTGAACTGTTAAGAAGGAGATCAATATGCATGTGTATTAGTTGTGTGACTAGATATCGATAATGGTGTAAAAATTGTGAATAGTGTTCTGACAAGCGTACCCATTCCTGTCTTTGAGATCTGCTCCTTTCGGACGTCATCATGCGAATGTTCTCGCAAACGCAGTATGCACACAGATTAGTCCCCTGCGCCTGCTTCAGGGCCTTTATTACGAGAATGGAATTTAATTTGATCAGATAATAATTAATCAAGCATGATAATTAAAGAGATGGCAGCTAGCTAGCTAGCTAGTACTACTTAATTACTTACCTTGGATCGAAACCATTTCAGCTGTGGTTTCCATTCGCCTTCCGTGACGCTGATGAACCTTGCCCAAGCCCTGCCCGCCGACAAAGAAAATGAATAAAGGGTTATTAAATAGTTCATATCATGAAATGACGAACTAAATAGGCCGAGATATATAGTTAATAATGATTGAAATTACCTGTTGACTATCCCATACAAGATGTTGTAGTCACTATTTGCTTTGAGTAGCGAGTCCAGTATTTCAACTGTTCCGGCGTCAACTTTAATGATACACAAGATCCAGTGAAATCTGCATGCACACACGTTTGCATGTCTTAATTAAGCGGGCATATGTAAGCAAAAACATGTAGCTAGCTAGTAGGCAAAAACAGAGAATTTGTAGTACAAGAAAGTGTGACTCACTCGAAGTTGTAAGGAAGTAGTATATCTTCATTGTATTTGAGGCGCTTCAAGAACTCTAGCATGCTGTCCTCTACCTGCTTTTCATAATACTTGCTCATTTTCCATGTGTATTGATTAACAGTGTTTGGGTCAATGAACCCAATGCCATAGCGTCCACCTTTTCTCATTTCATACATTTTCATCCTGCATAATACCACAGAAAAGAATATAGTGAGGATAATTACAGGTAATGATTGATCAAAAGGATCACTACAACTAGCTTGAGACTTAAATTACAGAAAGAAATCACTTACAGAGAATAGCAACTGACGATAGATTTGTCGAGTGCGTCTTGATTGTATAACTGAAACAGTTCAGAATACTCAACGGCCACAGCTTTCTCATGGTAGTAATGATCCTTCTTGACATACACCATGAGGGACTCTCGATCGGATCTCTTGATAATGTCCATGTACCATTGATGCAATTCATACATTCTCGTTGGGAGCTTCTTGACATCTTCTGGCTCGACCAAAGGTTGGCCCCGGACATATTTCCGTTTTATTTCCTCCTCTGTAATCCCAGGCATGTCCTCGATCTCGAGGAGTTGTCCAATAGTGATCTTGAGTTATTCAACTTGCATTATATGCTCCTGGGTTATTACCACATCGCCCACCTCGGGAACGTAAACTGTTTGGCCACAATAATATTGGGCGCGCGTACTGTCACGTGTTGTTGGCGGCACAACAAGCGGGGGGATCGATTGCGCCGCCTGTTCTCCCATCTGGGCAACGGTTTTCCCGCATTTTTCGACATTTGCTTGTTGTTTGCTCGAGCTCGAGCTCGCCTCCTTCTGTAGACGTTGTCGATGTAACTTCCTAATGTGGCGCTCATAGTCTGTGTCAACAGGCTTAGGAGCTGGTGGTTGAGCCATACGAATGAAGTGGTCAACTACTTCCACAGGCACTTTCTCCCTTGGCGGCGGTGGCGGTTTCGGTCCAAAATGGGCGTCGACTTCTGCCCGCACTATGGCATTGGTTTGCTCCTCGGTCCTGTCGTAAGCCCTCACAGGAAGAGGAGTAGTGAGGTTTGGACCATATTTATATCGCTTGCCTCCGCCTGTACTTCCTATACTATGACCTCGACTGGTACCGCTACGCACCATAGCTGCGGGGTGTCTCTTCTGCGATTGCTGAGGCGGCGGAGACGGCTGACGGGGCTGAGTTGGATGAGGAGGAGTGGCCTGAAGCTGTGCCGGACTTGGAGGAGGAGTGGCCTGAGGTTGTGCCAGACTTGGAGGAGGAGTGGACGTCTGACGCTGTGTCGGACTTGGAGGAGAAGTGGCCTGACACTTTGCCGGACTTGGAGGAGAAGGAGTGGCCTCACGCGTTGGTGGACTTCGAAAAATGATGCAATCCTTTCTCCATAGGATGATACGATGTTTGGCATCTCCGAGTGTGTGCTCCTCGTCACCTCCAGGAATGTCAAGCTCTAGCCCCGAATATTGGTCCACCACCTCATCAACCAAGACACGAGCATAGCCCGCTGGAATCGGGTTGCAATGGAAGGTTGCCTCGGGGGAATTTGAAAAAGCAACGGCGTCCGTCACCTTCATGGATATGTTCTTCATTTTGAAGTGTAGCTCGCAGTTAGTGTTCTCCGTGATGTCATCCACGGGGTATCTATCCAGCACTCCTGCGTCGCCCGGGGCGGAACCCACGCTGCTTCTCGGCATGGATGGGGCGGTGGTATCCAATGCTGGATCATCCGCTAGCTGCTGCAGCTGCTGAGACCCCCTTTGCTGGCTAAGTGAGTCGATCTGCTCCTGCTGCCGCTGGAATTTAGCTGCCAATTCCGCTTGACTTGCTTCTAGGCCATGAAGGCGTTCATAGTCCCGCTTCCTCTGCTCCTCCTCCATCTTCCTCTTCTTGTCCTCCGCAATCTTCTTTCTCGCACGGGTTCTGTAGTCGGCGTTCCAGTCCGAAAACCCCTCATACCACGGAATAGCGCCCTTGCCTCGTGTTTTTCCCGGGTGTTCAGGATTTCCCAGGGCACGCGTAAGCTCGTCGTTCTCTCTGTTGGGCTGGAACACCCCCGATCGAGCCTCTTCTATTGCAACAAGTAGCGCATCGTCGGCTCCGTTCAGACATACCTTCGTCGAAACATTGCCTGTCTTCGGGTCCAACTCCCCCCATGCGCATAGAACCAAGTCCTGCACCTGGGGGGCCAGCTCTTAGTAACCGAAGTGACACTTGCATCCTCCATCTCTTTCTCAGACTTATCCCACTTAGGCATTGCCACCGCGTAGCCACCTGGCCCCAGCTTATGGAACTTATCCTTTTTTTCGGCATTGGCCTTGTTTATTCTCGACCGTTCCTTAGCTAATTCTGAATCCTTGAATTTCACAAAATCGTCCCAATGAGCACTTTGATTCTCTAGTATCCCCTCGAATACTGGAGTCTTCCTTCCTCCCTTGACGTACTTCTCCCACGTCATTCTCTTGTGGTTCTTGAATGCAACCGCCATCTTCCTAAAAGCAACGTCCTTGACTTTCCGCACATCTGCTTCTGTGATATTATCTGGTAGGGTGAAATGTTCCATGAGAGTATCCAAAGCAGTTTTTTTATTCTCGTCGACAAAAGTAACATCTGGATGTGGCTTTGCTGGCTTTCCCCATTCTTGAAGGGAGATCGGGAGTTGGTCCTTCACAAGAACTCCGCACTGACGAACGAACTTGTCCACAATCTTCTTAGGCGCTAATGGTTCACCATTAGGTTTGAATGCCTCGATATTGCACTTTACGCCCTCCTTCAACTTTTTGTTCGGGCCTTGTTTCGTCCTTGTGCCTAAAGATTTGCTCGATCCAGATGGCTGAAAGAAGAAAGATCGATTCGTTAATATATCTTCAACTCATTTAAAACATGCGATGATCACCAGATTCCTGCTTATATAAATATATATACCTCGCCGGTGTTTGTTGTTTCAGGATCAACATGTTCTTCGTCGTAGTTCATGACTTCATCTTCTCGGTCGTCGCGATCGAATATCATATCACCCTCTCCGGCGTTGTTTAGAAATTCAGAGCCGTCAAAATCTTCTTCATTCTGATCATCATCTGGCCCGCGTATGATATCGAACATGGTCTGTTCTCTCTCTCTGTCGGTATTGTCCGCCATAGCTTTTATTTAACTATGCCAAAAGAAATATAAAACAATTTAGTATAATCTCGAATAATAGATATAATCTCGAATACATTGTCTCGAATAATAGATATAATCTCGAATACATCGTCTCGAATAATAGATTTAATCTCGAATACGTCGTCTCGAATAATAGATATAATCTCAAATACATCGTCTCGAATAATAGATATAATCTCGAATACATCATCTCGAATAATAGATATAATATTGAATACATCACTAGCTAGCTAGCTAGCAAGCTAATAAAGATCGAATACTACAGAGTAATCTAGGCCACTCACGGTTCCTGAGGTGCGGGCGGTGGACACCCAAAGAGAAGGAACCATCACTGGATCATAGCTCGGGTGATCTCCCCAAAGAACCTGCCAAGTATTGGAGAACCTGACGTCCATAGCAGCCATGTAGCGATGGATGTGCTCATCCTCCTCCCTGACACAGCGACGTACCACCTCCGGCGGGGCCGGCTCCCTCCGCACCGAAAGTGGCCCACGCGAATGCCACCAAAGGAGATGAGGGTCGATGACGGGACCTGGGGGCGGGTTCCTCACCAAGCGTCGCGCCCCTGAAGGTAGCACCTCCCAGTGCCAGCCCGGCGGAGCCCAGTCCCGGACATGGGTCCTCTGAAGCAGGACGTCGTCACGGACGTGTCGACGGCGAGGATGCGGGCCGGCACCGTCGACAACAAAATACTATATGCCGCAAAAGTAAAGTAACATTTTTTAAATGATGGATTGTGATGATTTCATATATGCAAATTCTAAATTTTATAACTAAAAATATAAGAAACTAAAAAAACATCGATCATTGTCTAACAATTTGAAATTAATCTAATTCATCTAGCTAGCTAAAACTAACATTTCCAAAATTTCTAACATTTCTATATAACTAACATTTCTATAACATTTGACATTACATATATTATAACTAACATTTCTACATACTATTTGACATTAATCTAATCTAATTAATTAATTCATCTAAAACTTTGTATGAAAAACAGAAAAACAGAAAAAACTAAAAGCTAAAAACAGAAAAATTGTGTGTGTGTGCGCGTCTAGTGTGTGTGTAGTGTGTGTGTGTGTGTGCGCGCGCGCGTGTGTGTGCGCTACGGTCGGCGCCGGCGCCGGCGCCGGTGTGCACTACGATCGATTAGAGGGAGGAGAGGGGCCGGGGGAGGGGCTCACAGCGCGCGCGGGCAAGGTCGAGGCGACGGCGACGGCGAGGCGAGGTCGATCCAAAGGCGACGGCGACGGCGAAGCGAGGGGATCGGCGACCGGGACGGCGACGGGGGTGCCGTGGAGTCGACGAGGACGACGCGACGAGGACGGGGGCGTCGCGGAGTCTACGGGGACGGCGCGACGGGGGCGGCGACGGCGCGGGACGGGGCGGTGGCAGAGAGAAGTGGGAGATGAGAAACTGAAAATTTTCGAAGTGTTTCTTATATAGGGGACACCTTTAGTACCGGTTGGAGCCACCAACCGATACTAAAGGCCTGTTTTGGCCAGGCCAAGCGGGGGGAAGCACCCCTCTTTAGTACCGGTTTCTGGCTCCAACCGGTACTAGGCGAGGGGCGCAGAAGTTTAGTCCCACCTCGCTAGCCGAAGGGCGCTCACACCTGCTTAAAAGCCCCGCCGCCGCTGCTGTCTCGAGCTCCTCTCTAAAGCAGGCCTTCTGGGCCTACCTCTGCTACTCTGCCCTGTGGGGCCTATTGGGCTTGCGGGCCTGCATCCTGGCCCAACCACAGGTTGGGTTTCTAGTCGTATGCAGGCAGCTGTGGCCCGGTAGGTGGGCTTTTTTCATTTAGTTTTTTCTTTTCTGCTTTATTTATTTTGTTTTGTTTATTTTTAGTTGTTTTTTGCTGTATTTAGAGCTTCTTTGTGAATATTTTTGATAGTTTTTAGAAACTTTCAGTTAGTGCCGGTAGTTTTTAAATTTGAATAGTTTAAATTTTGAATTATTTGAAATTTGTGTGAATCACTAGTTTGTGAATAACTTAACTTTAAAAATACATTTTTCAGTGATTCTTTTTTCTTATGTTTAATATTAGTGTGTTTTATCATTATATTCAATTTGGTAATGCTTAAGTTATTTAAAAAATAAAATGCCTTTGTAACAGATGAGTTTTCGTCCGAAACCCTGATACTTCGAAACAGATTGTCCATTTTGTACACGAAGTGCATCCAGTTTTTGCGGTAACCCTCTCTACTTTTTTGCACATGCTATGTGGGTGAAATTATGATACCATGCCAACTTTCATCCTTTTCTGAGTTCATTTGAAATGCTTTTCAATTTCAGGGTCATTTAGCTGAAAAAATCAGTAAATGCATGAAAGAATTTGCTTGCACATAAAATTTCTTCGCGTTTCAAATGCCAAAACACATAACTAGCTAGCCTAACTATTACAGAGATTCCCTCCTGGGTGTGAAACACAGAAGAAAGTGATGATAGTTAAGCCGATCACATCCCAGATCTTTGGGTGTGAAACTTTTTCTTCACGTGTGTCCCTTTGCATCGTAGCCATGGAAAATCTTCATCATTTAACGGGATGCTCGGGTCAATATTCACTGTGAATGGAGCAATTTCATCAAACTTTTCATAATATTCTGACTTGTCTGTCTTGTCATCCACTCCCACGATGTTTCTCTTCCCAGAAAGAACTATGTGCCGCTTTGGCTCATCGTACGATGCATTCGCTTCCTTATCTTTTCTTTTTCTTGGCTTGGTAGACATGTCCTTCACATAGAAAACCTGTGCCACATCATTGGCTAGGACAAATGGTTCGTCTGCATACGCAAGATTGTTGAGATCCACTGTTGTCATTCCATACTGCGGGTCTTCCGTTACCCCGCCTCATGTCATATTGACCCATTTGCACCGAAACAAAGGGACCTTCAAACCACGTCGATAGTCAAGTTCCCATATATCCTGTATATAACCATAATATGTTTCCTTTCCCGTCTTGGTTTCTGCATCAAAGCGGACACCACTGTTTTGGTTGGTGCTCTTCTTATCTTGGGCGATCGTGTAAAATGTATTACCATTTATCTCGTACCCTTTGAAAGTCATTATATTCGAAGATGGTAACTAGGACAGCAAGTACAAGTCATCTTCAATAGAGGTGTCATGCATGGTACGTGCTTGCAACCAGCTGGCGAAACTCCTGGTTTGTTCACGTGTAATCCAGTCATCAGACCGCTCCGGGTGTTTGGAGCGTAGCAAATTCTTGTGTTCATACATATACGGAGCCACCAAGGCAGAATTCTGTAGAACTGTGTAGTGTGCTTCAGTGAGAGAATGTCCGTCCATACATATTATTTGTTCCCCTCCTAGCGTGCCTTTTCCATCTAGTCTGCCCTTATGCCGCGATTCAGGAACACCAATCGGCTTAAGGTCAGGAATAAAGTCAATACAAAACTCATGACCTCCTCATTTTGACGGCCCTTGGAGATGCTTCCTTCTGGCCTAGAACGGTTATGAACATATTTCTTTAAGACTCCCATGAACCTCTCAAAGGGGAACATATTGTGTAGAAATACAGGACCCAAAATGTTAATCTCTTCGCATAGGTGAACTAGGACGTGTTGGAAATATGCCCTAGAGGCAATAATAAATTAGTTATTATTATATTTCCTTGTTCATGATAATCGTTTATTATCCATGCTATAATTGTATTGATAGGAAACTCGGATACATGTGTGGATACATAAACAACACCATGTCCCTAGTAAGCCTCTAGTTGACTAGCTCGTTGATCAATAGATGGTTACGGTTTCCTGACCATGGACATTGGATGTCATTGATAACGGGATCACATCATTAGGAGAATGATGTGATGGACAAGACCCAATCCTAAGCCTAGCACAAGATCATGTAGTTCGTATGCTAAAGCTTTTCTAATGTCAAGTATCATTTCCTTAGACCATGAGATTGTGCAACTCCCGGATACCGTAGGAATGCTTTGGGTGTGCCAAACGTCACAACGTAACTGGGTGGCTATAAAGGTACACTACGGGTATCTACGAAAGTGTCTATTGGGTTGGCACGAATCGAGACTGGGATTTGTCACTCCGTGTAAACGGAGAGGTATCTCTGGGCCCACTCGGTAGGACATCATCATAATGTGCACAATTTGATCAAGGAGTTGATCACGGGATGATGTGTTACGGAACGAGTAAAGAGACTTGCCGGTAACGAGATTGAACACGGTATCGGGATACCGACGATCGAATCTCGGGCAAGTATCGTACCGCTAGACAAAGGGAATTGTATACGGGATTGATTAAGTCCTGGACATCGTGGTTCATCCGATGAGATCATCGTGGAACATGTGGGAGCCAACATGGGTATCCAGATCCCGCTGTTGGTTATTGACCGGAGAGTCATCTCGGTCATGTCTGCATGTCTCCTGAACCCGTAGGGTCTACATACTTAAGGTTCGGTGACGCTAGGGTTATAGAGATATTAGTATGCGGTAACCCGAAAGTTGTTCGGAGTCCCGGATGTCACGAGGAGTTCCGGAATGGTCCGGAGGTAAAGAATTATATATAGGAAGTGCTATTTCGGCCATCGGGACAAGTTTCGGGGTCACCGATATTGTACCGGGACCACCGGAAGGGTCCCGGGGGTCCACCGGGTGGGGCCACCTGCCCCGGGGGGGCACATGGGCTGTAGGGGGTGCGCCTTGGCCTATATGGGCCAAGGGCACCAGCCCCAAGAGGCCCATGCGCCAAGAATCAAGGGAAAGGAAGAGTCCTAAAGGGGGAAGGCACCTCCGAGGTGCCTTGGGGAGGATGGACTCCTCCCCCCCTTGGCCGCACCCTTCCTTGGAGGAAGGGGCAAGGCTGCACCCTCCCCCTCTCCCTTGGCCCTATATATAGTGGGGGGAAGGGAGGGCAAACATACCTAAGCCCTGGCGCCTCCCTCTCCCTCCCATGACACATCTCCCTCCTCCCACAGCGCTTGGCGAAGCCCTGTTGGAATCCCGCTACTTCCACCACCACGCCGTCGTGTTGTTGGATCTCCATCAACCTCTCCTCCCCCCTTGCTGGATCAAGAAGGAGGAGACGTCGCTGCTCCGTACGTGTGTTGACCGCGGAGGTGCCTTCCGTTTGGCCCTAGGATCATCGGTGATTTGGATCACGACGAGTACGACTCCATCAACCCCGTTCTCTTGAACGCTTCCGCGCGCGATCTACAAGGGTATGTAGATCCACTCCTCCCTCGTTGCTAGATGGCTCCATAGATAGATCTTGGTGACACGTAGGAAAAATTTGAATTTATGCTACGTTCCCCAACAGTGGCATCATGAGCTAGGTCTATGCGTAGTTTCTATGCACGAGTAGAACACAAAGTAGTTGTGGGCGTTGATTTTGTTCAATATGCTTACCGTTACTAGTCCAATCTTGATTCAGTGGCATTGTGGGATGAAGCGGCCCGGACCGACCTTACACGTACTCTTACGTAAGACTGGTTCCACCGACTGACATGCACTAATTGCATAAGGTGGCTAGCGGGTGTCTGTCTCTCCCACTTTAGTCGGATCGGATTCGATGAAAAGGGTCCTTATGAAGGGTAAATAGCAATTGGCATATCACGTTGTGGTTTTTGCGTAGGTAAGAAACGTTCTTGCTAGAAACCCATAGCAGCCACGTAAAACATGCAAACAACAATTAGAGGACGTCTAACTTGTTTTTGCAGGGTATGCTATGTGATGTGATATGGCCAAAAGGATGTGATGAATGATATATGTGATGTATGAGATTGATCATGTTCTTGTAATAGGAATCACGACTTGCATGTCGATGAGTATGACAACCGGCAGGAGCCATATGAGTTGTCTTTATTTATTTATGACCTGCATGTCAACATAAACGTCATGTAATTACTTTAGTTTATTGCTAACTGTTAGCTGTAGTAGTAGAAGTAATAGTTGGCGAGACAACTTCATAAAGACACGATGATGGAGATCATGATGATGGAGATCATGGTGTCATGCCGGTGACGATGATGATCATGGAGCCCCGAAGATGGAGATCAAAAGGAGCAATATGATATTGGCCATATCATGTCACTATTTGATTGCATGTGATGTTTATCATGTTTATACATCTTATTTGCTTAGAACGACGGTAGTAAATAAGATGATCCCTCACTAAAATTTCAAGAAAGTGTTCCCCCTAACTGTGCACCGTTGCGACAGTTCGTTGTTACGAAGCACCACGTGATGATCGGGTGTTAGATTCTAACGTTCACATACAACGGGTGTAAGACAGATTTACACACGCGAAACACTTAGGTTGACTTGACGAGCCTAGCATGTGTACAGACATGGCCTCGGAACACAGAAGACCGAAAGGTCGAGCATGAGTCGTATGGTAGATACGATCAACATGAAGATGTTCACCGATGTTTACTAGTCCGTCTCACGTGATGATCGGACACGGCCTAGTTGACTCGGATCATGTAATCACTTAGATGACTAGAGGGATGTCTATCTGAGTGGGAGTTCATAAGATGAACTTGTTTATCCTGAACATAGTCAAAAAGGATTTTGCAAATTATGTCGTAGCTCGCGCTTTAGTTCTACTGTTTAGATATGTTCCTAGAGAAAAAAATTAGTTGAAAGTTGATAGTAGCAATTATACGGACTAGGTCCGTAAACTGAGGATTGTCCTCATTGCTTCTTAGAAGGCTTATGTCCTTAATGCACCGCTCAGTGTGCTGAACCTCGAACGTTGTCTGTGGATGTTGCGAACATCTGACATACACGTTTTGATAACTACATGATAGTTCAGTTAAACGGTTTAGAGTTGAGGCACCGAAGACGTTTTGAAACGTCGCGAAACATATGAGATGTTTCGAGGGCTGAAATTGGGATTTCAGGTTCGTGCCCACGTCAAGAGGTATAAGACCTCCGACGATTTTCTTAGCCTGCAAACTAAGGGAGAAAAGCTCAATTGTTGAGCTTGTGCTCAGATTGTCTGAGTACAACAATCATTTGAATCGAGTGGGAGTTGATCTTCCAGATAAGATAGTGATGTTTCTCCGAAGTCATTACCACCAAGCTGCTAGAGCTTCGTGATGAACTATAATATATCAAGGACATATATGATGATCCTTGAGATATTCACGATGTTTGACACCACAAAAGTAGAAATCAAGGAGCATCAATTGTTGATGGTTGGTGAAACCACTAGTTTCAAGAAGGGCAAGGGCAATAAGGGATACTTCATGAAACGGCAAATCAGCTGCTGCTCTAGTGAAGAAACCCAAGGTTGAACCCAAACCCGAGACTAAGTGCTTCTGTAATAAGGGGAACAACCACTGGAGCAGAATTACCCTAGATACTTGGTAGATAAGAAGGCTGGCAAGGTCGATAGAAGTATATTGGATATACATTGTGTTGATGTGTACTTTACTAGTATTCCTAGTAGCACCAGGGTATTAGATACCGGTTTGGTTGCTAAGTGTTAGTAACTCGAAATAAAAGCTATGGAATAAACGGAGACTAGCTAAAGGTGAGCTGACGATATGTGTTGGAAGTGTTTCCAATGTTGATATGATCAAGCATCGCACGCTCCCTCTACCATCGAGACTGGTGTTAAACCTAAATAATTGTTATTTGGTGTTTGCGTTGAGCATAGACGTGATTGGATTATGTCTATCGCAACACGGTTATTCATTTAAGGAGAATAATGGTTACTCTGTTTATTTGAATAATACCTTCAATGGTCTTGAACCAAAAATGAATGGTTTATTGAATCTCGATCGTAGTGATACGCATGTTCATGCCAAAAGATATAAGATAGTAATGATAGTACCACCTACTTGTGGCACTGCCACTTAAGTCATATCGGTATAAAACGCATGAAGAAGCTCCATGTTGATGGATCTTTGGGCTCACTCGTTTTGAAAAGTTTGAGACATGTGAACCATGTCTATTGGTGTATATGCATGAAGAAACTCCATGCAAATGGACCGTTTGGACTCACTTGATCTTGAATCACTTGAGACATGCAAATCATACCACATGGGCAAGATGACTGAAAGCCTCGTTTTAGTAAGACAGAACAAGATAGCAACTCGTTGGAAGTAACACATTTTGATGTGTGCAGTCCAATGAGTGCTGAGGCGTATAGTGGATATCGTTATGTTCTTCACAGATGATTTGAGTAGATGTTGAGTATATTTACTTGATGAATCACGAGTCTGAATTATTGAAAGGTTCAAGTAATTTCAGGTGAAGTTGAAAGATCGTCGTGACAAGAGGATAAAATATCTATGATATGATCATAGAGATGAATATCTGAATTACGAGTTTGGCACAGAATTAAGACATTGTGGAAATCGTTTCACAACTAATACAGCCTGGAACACCATAGTGTGATGGTGTGTCCGAACATCATAACTGCACCCTATTGGATATGATGCATACCAGGATGTCTCTTATCGAATTACCACGATAGTTTATGGGTTAGGCATTAAATACAACCGCATTCACTTTAAATAGGGCACCACGTAATTCCGATGAGATGACACCGTATGAACTATGGTTTAGAGAAACCCAAGCTATCATTTCGTAAAAGTTTGGGGCTGCGACGCTTATGTGAAAAAGTTTCAGGCTGATAAGCTCGAACCCAAAGCGGATAAATGCATCTTCATAGGACACCCAAAACAGTTGGGTATACCTCCTGTCTCAGATCCGAAAGCAATAAGGGATTGTTTCTAGAATCGGGTCCTTTCTCGAGAAAAAGTTTCTCTCGAAGGAATTGAGTAGGAGGATGGTGGAGACTTGATGAGGTTATTGAACCTTCACTTCAACTAGTGTGTAGCAGGGCACATGAAGTTGTTCCTGTGGCACCTACACAACTGAAGTGGAAGCTTATGATAGTGATCATGAAACTTCGGATCAAGTCACTACCAAACCTTGTGGGATGACAAGGATGCGTACTACTTCAGAGTGGTACGTAATCCTGTCTTGGAAGTCATGTTGCTAGACAACAATGAACCTACGAGCTATGGAGAAGCGATGGTGGGCCTGGATTCCAAAATGGCTCGAGGCGATATAATCCGAGAGAGGATCCATGTATGGAAACAAAGTGTAGACTTTGACAGAACAGCTCGATGGTCGTGAGGCTGTTGAGTACAGATGGATTTTAAAAGGAAGACGGACAATGATGGTAAATGTCACCATTAAGAAAGCTTGACTTGTCGTTAAGATGTTTTCTGACAAGTTCAAGGAGTTGACTACGATGAGACTTTCTCACTCGTAGTGATGCTAAGAGTCTGTTGGAATTATATTAGCGATTACTACATTATTTATGAAATCTTGCAGATAGGATGTCAAAACATTGTTTCCTCGACGTTTTTTTTGAGGAAAGGTTGTATGTGATACAAATCGGAAGGTTTTGTCAATCCTGAAAGATGCTAATAAGTATGCAAAGCTCCAGCAATCCTTCTAGGGACTGGAGTAAGCATCTCGGAGTTGGAATGTATGCTTTGATGATGATCAAAGATTTTGGGTTTATACAAAGTTTATGAGAAACTTGTATTTCCAAAGAAGTGAGTGGGAGCACTATAGAATTTCCGATGAGTATATGTTGTTAACATATTGTTGATCAGAAATGATGTAGAATTTCTGGAAAGCATGCAGAGTTATTTGAAAAGTGTTTTTCAATGGAAAACCTGGATTAAGCTACTTGAGTATTGAGCATTAAGATCTATAAGCATAGATCAAAACGCTTAATAGTACTTTCAAATGAGCACATACCTTGACATGATCTTGAAGGTGTTCAAGATGGATCAGTCAAAGAAGGAGTTCTTGCCTGAGTTGTAAGGTATGAAGTTAAAGCTCGACCTCAGCAGAAGAAAGAGGAAGGACAAAGGTCATCCCCTATGCTTTTGTCATAGGCTCTATACGGTATGCCATGCTGAGTACCGCACCTGATGTGTGCCTTGCCACATATCTGGCAAGAGGGTACAAAGGTAATCTAGGAGTAGATCACCAGATAGCGGTCTAAATTATCGAATGAGGATATGTTTCTCGGTTATGGAGGTGATAAAGAGTTCGACGTAAAGAGTTACGTCGATGCAAGCTTAACACCTATCCAGATAGCTCTAAGTAGAGATACCGGATACATATAATGGAGCAACAATTTGGAATAGCTCCAAGTAGAACAGTTATTTGAAATGGCTCCAAATATAGCGTAGAGATTTGCGAAGTACATACGGATCTGAATGTTGCAGACCCGTTGACTAAAACCTCTCTCACAAGCAACATGATCAAACCCAGAACACATTGAGTGTTAATCACATAGTGATGTGAACTAGATTATTGACTCTAGTAAACTCTTTGGATGTTGGTCACATGGCGATGTGACCTGTGAGTGTTGATCACATGGCGATGTGAACTAGATTATTGACTCCAGTGCAAGTGGGAGACTATTGGAAATATGCCCTAGAGGCAATAATAAATTAGTTATTATTATATTTCCTTGTTCATGATAATCGTTTATTATCCATGCTATAATTGTATTGATAGGAAACTCAGATACATGTGTGGATACATAAACAACACCATGTCCCTAGTAAGCCTCTAGTTGACTAGCTCGTTGATCAATAGATGGTTACGGTTTCCTGACCATGGACATTGGATGTCATTGATAACGGGATCACATCATTAGGAGAATGATGTGATGGACAAGACCCAATCCTAAGCCTAGCACAAGATTATGTAGTTCGTATGCTAAAGCTTTTCTAATGTCAAGTATCATTTCCTTAGACCATGAGATTGTGCAACTCCCGGATACCGTAGGAATGCTTTGGGTGTGCCAAACGTCACAACGTAACTGGGTGGCTATAAAGGTACACTACGGGTATCTCCGAAAGTGTCTGTTGGGTTGGCACGAATCGAGACTGGGATTTGTCACTCCGTGTAAACGGAGAGGTATCTCTGGGCCCACTCGGTAGGACATCATCATAATGTGCACAATGTGATCAAGGAGTTGATCACGGGATGATGTGTTACGGAACGAGTAAAGAGACTTGACGGTAACGAGATTGAACACGGTATCGGGATACCAACGATCGAATCTCGGGCAAGTATCGTACCGCTAGACAAAGGGAATTGTATACGGGATTGATTAAGTCCTGGACATCGTGGTTCATCCGATGAGATCATCATGGAACATGTGGGAGCCAACATGGGTATCCAGATCCCGCTGTTGGTTATTGACCGGAGAGTCATCTCGGTCATGTCTGCATGTCTCCCGAACCCGTAGGGTCTACATACTTAAGGTTCGGTGACGCTAGGGTTATAGAGATATTAGTATGCGGTAACCCGAAAGTTGTTCGAAGTCCGGATGAGATCCCGGACATCACGAGGAGTTCCGGAATGGTCCGGAGGTAAAGAATTATATATAGGAAGTGCTATTTCGGCCATCGGGACAAGTTTCGGGGTCACCGGTATTGTACCGGGACCACCGGAAGGGTCCCGGGGGTCCACCGGGTGGGGCCACCTGCCCCGGGGGGCCACATGGGCTGTGGGGGGGTGCGCCTTGGCCTATATGGGCCAAGGGCACCAGCCCCAAGAGGCCCATGCACCAAGAATCAAGGGAAAGGAAGAGTCCTAAAGGGGGAAGGCACCTCCGAGGTGCCTTGGGGAGGATGGACTCCTCCCCCCCTTGGCCGCACCCTTCCTTGGAGGAAGGGGCAAGGCTGTGCCCTCCCCCTCTCCCTTGTCCCTATATATAGTGGGGTGAAGGGAGGGCAAACATACCTAAGCCCTGGCGCCTCCCTCTCCCTCCCATGACACATATCCCTCCTCCCACAGCGCTTGGCGAAGCCCTGTTGGAATCCCGCTACTTCCACCACCACGCCGTCGTGTTGTTGGATCTCCATCAACCTCTCCTCCCCCCTTGTTGGATCAAGAAGGAGGAGACGTTGCTGCTCCGTACGTGTGTTGAACGCGGAGGTGCCGTCCGTTTGGCGCTAGGATCATCGGTGATTTGGATCACGACGAGTACGACTCCATCAACCCCGTTCTCTTGAACGCTTCCGCGCGCGATCTACAAGGGTATGTAGATCCACTCCTCCCTCGTTGCTAGATGACTCCATAGATAGATCTTGGTGACACGTAGGAAAATTTTGAATTTATGCTACGTTCCCCAACAGGACGTGCGTCATGATGTTGAAGAAGGATGGTGGGAACACCAACTCGAAACTGACAAGACATTGCACCAAATCATTCTGTAACCTTGGTATGATTTCTGGATCGATTACCTTCTAAGAGATTGCATTGAGAAATGCACATAGCTTCACAATGGCTAATCGAACATTTTCCGGTAGAAGCCCCCTTAATGCAACCGGAAGCAGTTGCGTCATAATCACGTGGCAGTCATGAGACTTTAGGTTCTGGAACTTTTTCTCTGCCATGTTTATTATTCCCTTTATATTCGATGAGAAGCCAGACGGTACCTTAATACTGAGCAGGCATTCAAAGAAGATTTCCTTCTCTTCTTTGGTAAGAGCGTAGCTTGCATGACCCTGATGTATGCTGTCTTTTCCGTGCATACGTTGCTGGTCCTCCCGTGCCTCAGGTGTATCTTTTGTCTTCCCATACACGCCCAAGAAGCCAAGCAGGGTCACACAAAGATTCTTCATCACGTGCATCACGTCGATTGCGGAGCGGACCTCGAGGTCTTTCCAATAGGGCAGGTCCCAAAATATAGATTTCTTCTTCCACATGGGTGCGCGTCCGTCAGCGTCATTCGGAACAGGTTGTCCACCAGGACCCTTCCCAAAGACCACCTTCAAATCCTTGACCATATCATGTACATCAGCACCAGTACGGTGGCGAGGCTTCGTCCGGTGATCCGCCTCACCTTTGAAATGCTTGCCTTTCTTTCTTACGGGATGCCTGCTCGGAAGAAATCGACGATGTCCCAGGTACACATTCTTATTAGCCAAATATATACTGTCGGTATCGTCCAAACAGTGCGTGCATGCGCGGTATCCCTTGTTTGTCTGTCCTGAAAGGTTACTGAGAGCAGGCCAATCATTGATGGTCACGAACAGCAACGCCTTTAGGTCAAATTCTTCCCCCCATGTGCTCATCCCACGCACGTACACCTGTTCCATTCCACAGTTGTAAGAGTTCTTCAACTAATGGCCTTAGGTACACATATATGTCGTTGCCGGGTTGCTTAGGGCCTTGGATGAGCACTGGCATCATAATGAACTTCCGCTTCATGCACAACCAAGGAGGAAGGTTATACAAACATAGAGTCACAGGCCAGGTGCTATGGTTGCTGCTCTGCTCCCCAAAAGGATTAATGCCATCTGCGCTTAGACCAAACCATACGCTCCTTGCGTCATCTGCAAACTCCTTCCCGTACTTTTTTTCGATTTTTCTCCACTGCGACCCGTCAGCGGGTACTCTCAACTTTCCGTCTTTCTTACGGTCTTCTCTGTGCCATCGCATCGCCTTGGCATTCTCTTTGTTTTGGAACAAACGTTTCAACCGTGGTATTATAGGAGCATACCACATCACCTTGGCAGGAATCTTCTTCCTGGGGCGCCGGCCCTCGACATCATCAGGGTCATCGCGGCAGATCTTATAGCGCAATGCACCACATACCGGGCAAGCGTTCAAATCCTCGTACTCACCGCGGTAGAGGATGCAATCATTAGGGCATGCATGTATCTTCTGCACCTGTAACCCTAGAGGGCAGACAGCCTTCTTTGCTTCGTACGTACTCTCGGGCAATTCGTTGTCCTTTGGAAGCATATCCTTTATCATTACCAGCAACTTTCCAAATCCCTTGTCAGATACACCATTCTCTGCCTTCCATTGCAGCAATTCCAATGTGGTGCCCAGCTTTTTCTTGTCACCTGCGCAATTCGGGTACAACAATTTTTTGTGATCCTCTAACATGCGCTGCAACTTCTTCTTCTCCAAATCACTTGCACAATTTCTCTTTGCATCGGCAATGGCCCGACCTAGATCATCAACGGGCTCATTTGATGCCTCTTCTTCAGCTTCTTCCCGCATTGCCGGCTCAGCTTCTTCCCGCATTACCGGCTCAGCTTCTTCTCCCATTGTTGTATCATCGTATTTAGGGAACCCATGGCCAGGATAGCTGTCGTCGTCCTCTTCTTCTTCATTGTCTTCCATCATAACCCCTCTTTCTCCGTGCTTGGTCCAAACATTATAATGGGGCATGAAACCGGACTTAAACAGGTGGACGTGAATGGTTCTTGACGTAGAGTAATTGTGACCATTCTTACAGCGAGCACATGGAAAAGGCATAAAACCATCCACCCGCTTGTTTGCCTCAGCCGCAAGCAGAAAAGTATGCACGCCCTCAACGAACTGGGGAGAGCATCGGTCATCGTACATCCATTGCCGGCTCATCTTCATTACACAACACCGAATAGACCAAATTAATACAAGTTCATACAATTAATACAAGTTCATACATAAAGTTCATACAACACTTAAATGCAACAAACAAATAACTCTCTAGCTAAAGCATTTAAATGCAACAACAAATACGATCAAGATCGCAACTAAGATAACAATGGATCCAACAGCATAATGATACCAAGCCTCACTATCGATGGCATATTTTCTAATCTTTCTAATCTTCAAGCGCATTTTCTCCATCTTGATCTTGTGATCATCGACGACATCGGCAACATGCAACTCCAATTCCATCTTCTCCCCCTCAATTCTTTTCAATTTTTCTTTCAAGTACTCGTTTTCTCTTTCAACTAAATTTAACCTCTCGGCAATAGGGTCGGTTGGAATTTCCGGTTCACATACCTCCTAGAAAAAATTTCTATGTCAACTTGATGGGCATAATTTGTCATAAACACGAAATGCAACTAGTTTTAAAAGAGAATATACATACCACATCTGAATCATAACAAGGACTAGGGCCGACGGGGATGGATATCAAAACCATGACACTATATGTATAACAAACAACGTACGGGTAAGATAATTATACGAGTAACTATATATCCAAATCACACAAACATCAATTTTTATATAAAATTTCATGAACAAGAGGCTCACCACAAGGTGGTGCCGGCGACGGGACGGTGCGGGCGATCGACGGTGGCTACGATGGAGATTTAGAAGGCACTAAGTAAACCACACCTACATATGCAAACTAAGTGTTATTTTTGACCTCAAATTGCATATAAATCAAATACTAGCACATATATATATCCTCCCAAATTACTAAACTCATAAATTAATCATTATATAAACCAATGCAAGAGCTAATCTAGCAATGAGAGATGAAAGGACAAAGTTGCTAACCTTTGTGATCATTTGAATGGATGAGGGCCTTCAAATCTTGACAATTTTTGGGCAAATTTTGTGATGAACTCGAGAGGAAGAAGGGAAGAACAGAGGAGAGGGAGAGGGGAAAGGGGGAAGAACAGAGTGCTGGTGGACGAAGGGTTTATATAGGACGACCTTTAGTACCGGTTCGTGGCACTAACCGGTACTAAAGGGGCTGGAGGGGCCCCATTCTGACAACATCCTGCCACCACTCTCATTAGTACCGGTTCGTGGCACGAACCGGTGCTAAAGGTTCGCCACAAACTGGTACTAATGAAAGCGGCCCGGCTAGCCGTTGGAACCGGCACTAATGTATACATTAGTGTCGGCTCAAATACAAACCGGCACTAATGTGCTTCACGTTTGACCCTTTTTCTACTAGTGTCTTGGGCGGACGACGTTTCTTCTTCGAGTTTTTTGCCGGGCTCCGAACCTCCTTGAGTTTGTCCATCAGGGCGTTGTTGATGGAGTTTCGGCGTAGATTCCTCTTGTCTCCTTGGGGCGATGAGGTTAGGATTTCTCATTATGTGGCGAGATTTGATGTTAGGTACTTCAGATCTATGCAAGGGTTCAACGGCCACGACTGCGGCTCCAGTGCGTTGGTCTTTAGGGGCACGTGCACGAAGTCTTCCCGGCTGTCATCGATAAGGTCAAGCTACCTCCAATAGAGGAGCGGCGACAGCGGTGCGGCGGCGGCAATAGTTGTCATTCGGTGGTCTTGAAATCTCGACGTAATGTTCATTATGTTTGATTGAGATGCCTTGTACTTCTGGTCAAATTTACAATATATCTGATCTTTTTTAAATGATTAAAATTACAGGTGATTCTCTAGGGAGAAAAAAGTTGCAGATTTGCCACCTGCGGCGAACACGAACAGCGGGGGCCAGACGAACACGGAGATGAGATGGCGAGTGGGGACTAGCGGTCAGACAGTGGGTACATGTTTTGGCAGAGCCAGGCGACGGGCTGTGCGTTGCGTCCTCCCCCTCCGACTTGTAACATGCGGGCTCCCCTGCCTGACTGCGGGGAGCGCGCGACGCGACAGGCTCGAGCGTGTACCCTTGCACGCACCGGCCTCAGCAAATAAAAAAATATATCACACTTTGGTGGGTGATAGCCAACATGTAGATGTGTACAGTGACAACATGCATGTGTACAGTGAGTGTATCCAATATGTAGACTGCAGGACTACTTTTGCTCTGGTTCAGGCTACATGCAACCAAACGGTAGCACCATTTTTGCTTCAAAAGTAAACATCACTCACTTAATTAATAAGCACCACAAATGACTGAAAGTTTGTGAATACAAACACCGAGTATATCTAATAATGCTAAATATTCTAATAAATTTATGTCCAGGAACAAAGGGTGCTATTGGAACTTTATGAGTCGTCAACATGTACCGGAGACTACATGCATGGTCGACATGAGCCATTTCTTTCTTCTCATTTTGAATATCTCCAAGATGTTAAATCCTCTGCCATGCATTTTGAAGAGCCCTGCAAGTATACAAAGTTCAATGTCAAATGGGATCAAATATATCCTTATGATTCACAAAATATAGTGTGAGCCAAGAAAGATTTTAAAGCTTATCATGGGAGTCCATCGACGCCTCCACTATTTGCTCCTACTAGATCGGCAACACGCCTTGGCGCGGGGTACCCGTCCCAACACGTGGTCAAGCGATTAAAGATCAAGAATTAGTGAGAAGGCAACTTTAGCACATTTATTCAACATAAGAACTGTTTTTTGGTTCAAGATTAAAAAAATCATCATTCACTCTACACCACAAGCAAGACAGCATCAAGTTCAGCACGGTCATAAGATTATAAAATATAATCTGTCACAAAAGCAAGCAAGTTCAGTACAGTCGAGAGATCAAATGGCATGATGCGTTAGTAAAAAGGTAAGTTTACCACATGTATTCAACATGACAATTGTTTTCTGGTATGAGAGAGAAGAAACATTCAACACGGCCATGATGAGATTATAAAAGCTAATAAGAGAACAACAGGCAATGGAGTACGACAATAAGTTCAGTGCCAAGGAAGCACACATAGATAGATCGAAGGCACTAATTCGGACAAATTAAATTGCATAATTAATTACTAAAATGAGCAGGCTACTTGAAAGGAGCACATATATCAGATTGACAACTTGACCCAGTATGAGAGATTCAAATTAACGGTGATATGTTGCCTAGAATATCATTGATGGTCACCACAACTTTCTTCCTATATTACTTGTATACCTTAAGTTCAACTCTGAACGGTTCAACATTACTTTCCGGCTTACCAGTCAAGGTTTCTGTCTTGGCAAAGGGGTTGAGTCGGAGGAAATAGTTATCTCTTCTTCTACTGCCTGGCTGGCCCGCGTGTCATCCTGGCAATAGTCAGTGTC
Source organism: Triticum dicoccoides (assembly GCF_002162155.2). NCBI lineage: Eukaryota > Viridiplantae > Streptophyta > Magnoliopsida > Poales > Poaceae > Triticum > Triticum dicoccoides. The sequence continues at coordinate 536,046,881 of NC_041388.1, forward strand.
AGTAAGATTATTAAAAAGCAGGCCAAGAGAGTCAAGGGCTAACCTCCGACTCAGAAACATCATCCAACTTGAACATATCAGAGGCGGTTCTTTTCTTCTTGGACTTTTGGGTCGTCTTCTTGGCGGCTATGGCGGCGGCTCTAGCCTTCTTGGCAGCTTCATGATCGTATTTTGCCTTCCAAAAGTCAGACTTGGCCTGTAGGCAAATAACGGGTTAAAGGTCAAGCAAGTACTTAATTACTGAAGAAAAAAAGGGAGTCAAGGGGACTTACCTCTGGTGCCGGGTTAAGCTTGCAGAAAGGATTCAATCCAACTTTACTGCAGTCCTCGTATTTACTGTTTGCAAGGGTTGTTGACATTTCAACAATGGCCTCTTCAGTCAGTTGTACAGAGCTATGACGCAGAGGGTCATCTGGGCCTCCGCCATATTTATACATCAAGTTGGACCAGCGGCTCAGAGGAATGACCCGCCATGCGATCCAACAACGGATCAGATCAACTCCGGTTAGGCCGTTTCCCAATAAGGTTTGAATCCTTTTGATGGAGGGGATAAGCTTCTTACGCTCAGCAGCAGTCAGCTTGTCAGGGAGCACAAACTTAGAGTCAAGACGCTCCACGCGATAACCTGGCAGTGGTCTTTCGTCAGCTGGCGACGTGTCTTTGCAGTAAAACCAAGTTTGGTTCCAGTCCTTGGGATGGCTTGGTAAGACTACTAAGGGAAAGACAGCGCCCTGTCGACGCTGAATCGAAATTCCACCAAGTTCCAAGCTAGGGTCGTTGGTGCATTCATTCTGGCGGTTCAGATAGAAATACTCTCTGAAGAGTTCAACGGTCGGTTCTTCTTGAAGATAAACCTCACAGAGAACTTGAAAATTGCAAATGTTGGATATGGAGTTGGGTCCAAGATCTTGTGGATGAAGCTTGAAAAAATGCAGAACATCTCTGAAGAACTTTCAGCCGGGTGGTGAAAAACCCCGATTCATGTGATCAGTAAAAATGATGACTTCACCGTCTTTGGGCTGAGGCCGTTCTTCAGCCGGGTCAGGAGCACGATAGGACATAATATTCTTCTCCGGTAAATATCCGATGGTGACAAAATCTTTCAAAGTATCATCAGTAACTGTGGAAGGGACCCAGTTGCAGACTGTTGGCGCTTTCGAGGGCATGATGAAAAAGGACAAGCTGAAAAGAAAGCAATTTGCCGGTTCAAATTAATTGGTGGAGTTACAGGTTAATGATTATAGTACAGCTGAATAATGGCGGCTTAAGTAAGGGCTAATTATATATGAAAGAAGAAATGAGCCGGCATGATAAGCCGCCATGGTTAAAGATATTCGAAAGTTGCGAGGGACATAATTGACTAAGTACTAGGATAAATAGGTTTCATAAGCTGTTGCTATTATTTTGGATCAAGATGGTTCGAAAAAGAAAAAGAAATCTAGACCTAAAAAACTAGTGCAGAGGAGTTCATCAGTCTGGGGAGGCCCTTGTGCAAGAAAAGAAGATCTACTAGTATCCGAAATGGATGCAAAATAACTACCGCAGGAGTTCCATATTTCTTTTGGATCGAACGAGGATGCGGTGGAGAAACTGCAAGGAATCTACGATGAACAACGAAGAACACAAGAAAGAAACTCGCGAACCCTAATGCAGATCTAAGGTGTGAGAAAGCGAGATCTTACATATGCAGATCTACTGCGGAGGATCACCGTCGTTCTCTGGACGAGCTCAGGATGATGGAGCGGCCAAAGTTGAGGACGACGGTGAGCGCTGCGGCGGCGGCAGAGCTCGAACGACAGAGAGGTGGCGAGAGAAGGAAGAAGAAGAAAGAGGAAGGACCGACCGTGCCTATTTATAAGGAGATAGCTGAACAGGCAGGCGCGAAAATCGAAAAAGGCTAAAAGTAATGATTATCCAGCTAAATGAACGCCTCGATTCTCGGAAACCATTTAAGATAAGGATCCGTTACAGATGACGTCGTGGCGGGTTCCAGAGCTTTTGTAAAACAACAGAAGATGGATTTCGTCTAAGTGTTGGAGATTGACAAGAACAAAGTTCAAATCAACCTGGGGCCTAATGTTGGGGATATGACTACCAGAAATGACCCGTCCAGGAAGGGTCGGGTCAATAGCAATGGCGGGTTAACTAAAGGAAGCCCGAAGAGTACACGAGGTGACGGTTTATGATAAGGTTTGTAGTAGGCCGAAGCCGAGAGGCAGCTTAAGGCCCATGAGTATAAACCGCCATGTATGATAAGACTTGTAAAGTAAGGAATGTAAAAGACGTCACCGAGCCGGACACGTTGTATGAGCCGACCGGGACTCTGTAGGCCGCAGGGCGTCAACCCGTATATATAAGGGGACGACCCGACGGCGGCTTCGGGTAAGAAACAACAGATCGAGAGCCAAGCTAGCGTATTTGGCTCCTTCGTCATCGAAACCTAGCAATACCACAACAACTGGACTAGGCTTTACCTTCACCACAGGGGGCCGAACCAGTATAAACCTCTCGTGTCCTTTGTCCCGATTAACCCCTTTAATCTTCCTAGTTGTGATGGCTCCACGACTAATTTTTTTTTACTAGGACATCTTTCATGACAATTCTACGACAAAAGTGTTTATGATGGAAAACAACAGAGAGACGTCCTCATCTCATGTCATATATGAGGGAGGTTGAACCCACGCAGAAGCGCCGGCTCTCCATGCATCCACTGACTTGATCCGCCGACAACGACTCCACGACATTGAGGAAGAGATTGCAGACGTTGGCGGCGACCCAGGAGGCCAGGACATGTCCGGCTGCGCTGACGGTGAGCGGGAAGGAGTGTCTTTGAGTGTCTGGTGGTGAGCATGCCAGCCCGTGGCGACGCATTGTCGGTGGCTATCTTTCTCTGACAGCAGCTCCTTCTTGGAGACGCGTGGCGAGTTTTGGCGAATCTTCATTTTTCTTCTTTTGTTTTGATTGAAGAACACGATAAGATTTTCTTTCGTGCCCCCACACACACGTGCGCTGGCGATCTGCATGCGGCAACCAGGAGCGAGAGAAGGGAAGCGACCAACGCCACAAAAAGAGTGTGAGCTTGAGGGCCGCGGGCCTTGTTTCGGCGGCTACCCATAGCCATAGGACAGGAGGTCTTCACCATGGCCGGCGCCGGCGACCAGGCAGGCAGCCGATGGAGGAGAACAAGAGTAAGAGAAGACGAGAGATGGCAACCCGTCAGGGTCAGGCTGTATGCCGCAGTTGAGGTGCCCTTGAATACGGGCGTCCGTCGCCGGCGAGGCTCGTCCGCTTGCATCGTGGACGTGGTATATCGATTCTTTTTCATTTTCCAAAAACAAAAGTTTCTTCTTTTTTTTTGGCGGGGTCAAAAACAAAAGTTTCTTCATTTCTTTAGAGAACAAGAAGAAAGAAGGAAGGAGAGAGAACAAAGTGTTTGTGGGCGCACACGGCCGGCCGGAGTGGAGGAAACAAAAACAGGGACGTCCTCATCTCATCTCATCCCATCTCATCTCATGGATGAGGGAGGTTGAACCCACCCAGGAGCTAGCTAGGATCCGTACGTACGACTCCAATCCAAGACAGACGTGTGCCGGCGTGACGGTCGCCGACAACGACCCCGGCCGGACATGGAGGAAGAGACATGGAGATCTTGGCGCTGAGAGAGAGAGAGAGAGAGAGAGAGAGAGAGAAAGAGAGCAGAGCATGCGTGCGAGCTCAGGGGCGCGGATTCTCAGGGGATTGTATTTGTGCGAGTAATCCATCGGAGAAAGGCCGCTGCTTTGCATGCATGTTGGTCGTAGGTGGGGAAGACAAGACAGTAGCAACACCGGCGATTCCTCGGCTGGCTTGGCTTGGTCGCCGGGGAAGGATAAGAGTTGCGGAGCCTCCGGTGGAACGCCGAACGCATGCATGTTGGGTAGCATGCAGTTGGGAGCAGGAGGTTCTGTCTGTCTCCCGTACGTGCGTTGCCTCCGTGGATGCGCGGCCGCACGCCGGCGAGCTGCAGTACCCAGGAGCGCGGGCGGACGCCGCACACAAAAGAGGTTCGTCGGCGGCGACGACCGAAAGGATCCTTCTCTTCATGCATCCACTGACTTGATCCGTACAACCCCAAGACGCGTGCCGGTGCGACTGTCGCCGACAAGACTCCCGGTCCCGGACGGACATGGAGGAAGAGATGGGAGACCTTGGCGGCTAGGCAGGTCGCAGGACATCTCCGGCTGCGCCGACGGTGAGCGGGGAGGAGTGTCTTTGAGTGTCCGGTGGTGAGCACGCCCGTCAGGGTGCATGCCGCAGTTGAGGTGCCCCCGAATAGGGGCGCCGGCGAGGCTCCTCCGCTTTCATGCATGCATGCATCGTGGACGTGACTGGTATATCATCGATTCGTTTTCGTTTCCGTTTTTCAAAAACAATTATTTTCTTCATTTCTGTTGAGAACTAAGAGAGATCTCCAATTGTGCATGTGCGCGCGCACGGAGCGGAGGAAACAAGACGCCACGAGCGCCGGCCGGCCGGTTCTCCAATCTCCATGCACTTGACCTGATCCATGCCATGCGTACGTACGAGTACGACCCCAAGGCGGGGCGGGGCGTAGGTGTGCCGGCGGCGGGCTGCCCAACACCAAACCAACAGAGGAAGGAGAGGAGGACGCCGGCGAACGAGCCGTCTGTCTCCGGGGACGGACAACTCCCGGTGCCGGCCGGCAATGAATTTGGATGGATTCGGCCTGGAGAGGCAGGCACGGCAGGGGATGGTATTTGTGCGAGAAAGGCCGGTGCTTTGCTTTTCTTGCCGGCCGTCCATGGCCATGGCCATGCATGCATTCATGCCGGGGAAGACGCGCAGCAGCAAATCGATCGGGTGGTTGGGTCGGAATCGGAAAAGCATTCGCCGGCGACGGGGTCTTGGGGTGGAAATTGGAGGACGTACGGCTTTGGGAGCGGAGCGGAGGTGAATGAGTGAATGGAGGCAACGAACGTCGCGGGGGGATGAGGAGGAATGAGGTGCGCCGTTGGTGGGCGGAGCGGGAGGCTCCGTCTTCCGTCGTCTCTGTGCTGTGGCACGCCGGCGACCTACAGCAGTGAGGACGCCGCACGCAAAAGAGCGAAATTAAAGGAGGATGGATCTCGTGAGTCCATGGGCGACGGCGGCGAGGAACTGAGGAAGACGGTAGACGGGAGGCGGGCGACGGAGGAGATGGAGAAGAGGAGGAAGAGATGGTCGGGCTGCATGCCGCAGGTGAGGTTCTCTTCTCCCGAAGGACGTCGCCGGAGTGGAAAGGAGGAGGAGAGGGAAGGAGATAGAGGTCGCCGGCGTGGAAAGAATAGGATAGGAAATAATATATTCTTTTCCAATCCAATCCAAATCCAAAAAGAAAGAAAGAAAGAAAGAAAAGTCGTGCAGAGAAAGAAAAGACAGGTCGAAGGAAACGTTTTTTTCTAAGGTTAATACGCCGTCATAGAACTTCCATTGGACGGTCAGTTTGGTGCATAAACTTGTAAAATACGTGTTTAAAGTCATCTAATTTGAGCCGGTGTGCAAATGCGGTCACAAATTATGTATCCAGACGTATCTCACGCTTGTGTGACATGCTAGTGTTGTTGATGTTGGGGAACGTAGTAATTTTAAAATGTTCCTACGCATACGCAAGATCATGGTGATGCATAGCAACGAGAGGGGAGAGTGTGATCTACATACCCTTGTAGACCGACAGCGAAAGCGTTAGCACAACGCGGTTGATGTAGTCGTACGTCTTCACGGCCCGACCGATCAAGCACCGAAACTACGGCACCTCCGAGTTTTTAGCACACATTCAGCTCGATGACGATCCCCGGACTCCGATCCAGCAAAGTGTCGGGGTAGAGTTCCGTCAGCACGACGGCGTGGTGACGATCTTGATGTACTACCGTCGCAGGGCTTCGCCTAAGCACCGCTACAATATTATCGAGGATTATGGTGAAAGGGGGCACCACACACGGCTAAGAATATGATCACGTGGATCAACTTGTGTGTCTAGGGGTGCCCCCTGCCCCCGTATATAAAGGAGCAAGGGGAGGAGGCCGGCCGGCCCCTATTGGCGCGCCAGGAGGAGTCCTCCTTCTAGTAGGAGTAGGACTCCTACTAGGAGGGGGAAGGAAGTGGGGAGGGACAAGGAAAGGGGGGAGCTGCCCCCCCCCTCTCCTAGTCCAATTCGGACCGGGGGGAGGAGGCGCGCGGCCCACCCTGGCTGCCCCTCTCTCTCCCTCCACTAAGGCCCATATGGCCCATTACTTCTCCCGGTAGGGTTCCGGTAACCCTCCGTCTCTCTGGTTTTTTCCGAAATCACCCGGAACACTTTCGGTGTCCGAATATAGCCGTCTAATATATCAATCTTTATGTCTCGACCATTTCGAGACTCCTCGTTATGTCCGTGATCACATCCGGGACTCCGAACTAACTTCGGTACATCAAAACTCATAAACTCATAATATAACTGTCATCGAAACCTTAAGCGTGCGGACCCTACGGGTTCGAGAACAATGTAGACATGACCGAGACACGTCTCCGGTCAATAACCAATAGCGGAACCTAGATGCTCATATTGGCTCCTACATATTCTACGAAGATCTTTATCGGTCAGACCGCATAACAACATACGTTGTTCCCTTTGTCATCGGTATTTTACTTGCTCGAGATTCGATCGTCGGTATCTCAATACCTAGCTCAATCTCGTTACCGGCAAGTCTCTTTACTCGTTTCGTAATACATCATCTCGCAACTAACTCATTAGTTGAAATGTTTGTAAGGCTTATGTGATGTGCATTACCGAGAGGGCCCAGAGATACCTCTCCGACAATAGGAGTGACAAATCCTAATCTCGAAATACGCCAACCCAACATGTACCTTTGGAGACACCTGTCGAGCTCCTTTATAATCACCCAGTTACGTTGTGACATTTGGTAGCACACAAAGTGTTCCTCCGGCAAACGGGAGTTGCATAATCTCATAGTCATAGGAACATGTATAAGTCATGAAGAAAGCAATAGCAACATACTAAACGATCGGGTGCTAAGCTAATGGAATGGGTCATGTCAATCACATCATTCTCCTAATAATGTGATCCCATTAATCAAATGACAACACATGTCTATGGTTAGGAAACATAACCATCTTTGATTAATGAGCTAGTCAAGTAGAGGCATACTAGTGACGTTTGGTTTGTCTATGTATTCACACAAGTATTATGTTTCCGGATAATACAATTCTAGCATGAATAATAAACATTTATCATGATATAAGGAAATAAAATAATAACATTATTATTGCCTCTAGGGCATATTTCTTTCAGTTGAAAATATGAGAAAGTTACTATGAGATTTAATCCGAATAATTAGAAGATAAATCATGACTACAGTAGCAGAGATTAAACTAATCATACGAACTAGCATAGCAGATGAACAGATCACATCTAGGGCACATACTAGAAACATGAATTCTACCACGATCTCGAACAGGAAGGATAGAATCACATACGGTGCAGCGGGAGCAGCACCGGCGGCATTGACGTTGTCGCCCATGTCGTCGAGGATGAAGTTGCCGAGGTCGGGGAAGAAGTCGTCGTTCGCGAAGTCGTCGCTACCAGTAGTCGCGCGAGTGCGCTCCCCAAAAACCTGATCGCCCCTCTCCCGTTTAGGATCATGAGAGGCGGGGTTCCGGAGGCCTGCTGTCCCTTCTCCCGGTGCACGCCGAAAGGAGGGATGGAGAAGACTTGCTTGGCGGCGCAATGATCTGGAACGGTGGTGAGAAACCATACAAAGCGGCGGCGGCTAGGGTAGACGTCTGCCTGACTATATAGTGCGGGCCGGGTAGGTCGTGGGAGTAAACCCCACGTTCGAGTCATCACGATAACGCGTCCGTTAATTATTAATTAATGACTCATTAATTTTTCCCGAGCAGCAAAAATATAGACAACGTACATAGCTCTGTCCTCGGCTCGGCTCAATCCCGCGGCGCGTGTGGCGAGGCAAGCGAGGAGGAGGAGCGCGCGTGTAGGTCTCCTCTTCTCATGCTCATACAAGTGGTAGAAGAGATCACCTTATAAAGAGGTGCAACTCTCTCTCAACTTCCAGGGTGGGACTAAACTTTAGCCTCACTCACTCCACTCACATATGTGCATGAATGGGCCAAGAGAATTTCAGAATTTTAGTTGGGCTTTGGGCCAAAGGCCTACTAGCAAAATTCCAACAATCCCCCACAAAGTCTCATTGGCACATCTCATCATTTAGTTTCAAAACATTGTTTATATACCGATACTTAGTGGAGACTGTAAAATTGAACTTCCACTTAGAGATTTATACTACACTAGATCACAACTTGAATAATGGACTATGGCTTGAACTACAAGTTTTCTGTGAGACTAGTTTCACACAAATTCTTGACCGATACTGAGCTGTCGCAAGGCTTCCTCGCGGGTGGAGCGTATACGTCATACTCCAGGGCCTTTTCATGAATTTATTAAAGAACACCCAATTCTCACAGACTGCGACGTTAACAGTCAAATTCATATATGTGTGTTCCTCAGAAGATGTTCTGCAGGACAACATCTCTGCTTACCCAAATAAGCCACTTGAAACACATTAAGATAAGTATCAACCTGCCATGCAGATCAGGAGAGTATTGCATCTTCATGGAGTGGGATAGGTAATATAGGGATACTCTCCTCCCAGCTGACCAACATCTTGTCTCCCACTTCTACTTCATGGGATCTCCGATCACATAGAGTGGGTTACCATTATGGACAACTCATGCGGTGGGTCTCAGACCCATCTCCATCGATGCATTATCTATCACATTACGTGATAGACCCTTTGTGAAGGGATCTGTCAAATTTTTCGACGTTTGAATATAATCCAACGTAATAACTCCGGAGTTCCTCAATTTTTTCACAGATTTCAGTTTCCTCTTAATGGCTCATTAATTTTTCCCGAGCAGCAAAAATATAGACAACATTGGCTCGGCTCAATCCCGCAACCCGCGGCGCGGCGAGCGAGGAGGAGGAGGAGCACGCGTGTAGGTCTCCTCTTCTCATGCTCATACAAGTGGTAGAAGAGCTCACCTTATAAAAAGGTGCAACTCTCTCTCAACTTCCGGGGTGGGACTAAACTTTAGCCTCACTCACTCCACTCACATGTGTGCATGAATGGGCCAAGAGAATTTCAGAATTTTAGTTGAGCTTTGGGCCAAAGGCCTACTAGCAAAATTCCAACAATCCCCCACAAAGTCTCATTGGCACATCTCATCATTTAGTTTCAAAACATTGTTTATATACCGATAATTAGTGGAGACTGTGAAATTGAACTTCCACTTAGAGATTTATACTACACTAGATCACAACTTGAATAGTGGACTATGCTTTGAACTACAAGTTTTCTGCGAGACTAGTTTCACACAAATTCTTGACCGATACTGGGCTGCCGCAAGGCTTCCTCGCGGGTGGAGCGTATACGTCATACTCCAGGGATTTTTCATGAATTTATTAGAGAACACCCAATTCTCACAGACTGCGACGTTAACAGTCAAATTCATATATGTGTGTTCCTCAGAAGATGTTCTGCAGGACAACATCTCTGCTTACCCAAATAAGCCACTTGGAACACATTAAGATAAGTATCAACCTGCCATGCAGATCAGGAGAATATTGCATCTTCATGGAATGAGATAGGTAATATAGGGATACTCTCCTCCCAGCTGACCCACATCTTGTCTCCCACTTCTAGTTCACGGGATCTCCGATCACATAGAGTGGGTTACCATTATGGGCAACTCATGCGGTGGGTCTCAGACCCATCTCCATCGATGCATTATCTATCACATTACGTGATAGACCCTTTGTGAAGGGATCTGTCAAATTTTTCGACGTTTGGATATAATCCAACGTAATAACTCCGGAGTTCCTCAATTTTTTCATAGATTTCAATTTCCTCTTAATGGCTCATTAATTTCTCCCGAGCAGCAAAAATATAGACAACATTGGCTCGGCTCAATCCCGCAACCCGCGGCGCAGCGAGCGAGGAGGAGGAGGAGCACGCGTGTAGGTCTCCTCTTCTCATGCTCATACAAGTGATAGAAGAGCTCACTTTATAAAGAGGTGCAACTCTCTCTCAACTTTCGGGGTGGGACAAACTTTAGCCTCACTTACTCCACTCACATGTGTGCATGAATGGGCCAAGAGAATTTCAGAATTTTAGTTGGGCTTTGGGCCACAGGCCTACTAGCAAAATTCCAACAAGTGTGGCTATGGTCCATTGGCAGTGACTAGAACAGGCCGGAGTGATGCGCACATGTTATTTTTGGCAGAAACACCCTCATTTTCAATTTAGTTATGTAAAAGCCTGCGTTGCCTATTTTTTCCGTACATGTTGGGACGGGAGAAATTGTGAAACATAAAAGAGGGCCTTGTGGATTCGCACTATGATGCTTGAGCATTAAGACGCAGAGCTTGCCACTACACCACATGCATGTTCCAGTATGCAGACAAACCGAAGTATTTACTTTGGCAACAATTCCGATTAGTGTACAATGAAGATATGTTGGTTTTGTTCCTGCCGTCATGAAATTTATTTCCTCCAACCCAATAGTTAGATATCGGCACAGTGCAATTCAATTCAAATATCCTCTAGAACGAGCAGCGTGACATCCCTGTTAAAAAAATGTCCATGACCTGCGCGCTAAAGATGATGCCAAAATGTCGCTCACCCACAAAATGGTCCAATTTTCATAATCTTTTAGAGACAAATCGACAAATATTTTTTTGAACTCTAATAAATTTAAAATTTTATAATATAGATAAAAATAAATAGTGTTGAGTTAATGTACATAAATTCTTCTAGGCAAATCACTGAATGTTTTCCTTTTTGCGGCTCACTGAATGTTTTGTTTGAATTCAAATAATTTTAAATCTAAAAATCTAGATAAAAGTAAATAGTTCAGAATGATGGTACGTAAATTCTTTCAGACAAATCAACTATATATTTTTTGAATTCGAATAATTATAGATTTATAAATGTAGATAAAAATAAATGGTTTGAATCAATGTACGTAAATTATTTCGGACAAATGAATGGATTTTTTGTTTGAATATGAATATTTAAAATTTAATAATCTAGATAAAAATATATGTACATTCTTAAAAAAAATTGTTGTTTGAATTCAAAGAATTTTCAGTGTAAAAATCTAGATGCAAAAATAGGTTTGAATGAATGAACATAAATTCTTTCGGACAAATCAACCAAATTTTTGTTTGAATTCGAATAATTTAAAGTTGAAATATCTAGATAAAAATATATGTGCATTCTTTTGGACAAATCAAAGTTTTTTTAATTCAATTAACTTTAAATTCAAAAATCTAGATGGAAAAATAGATTTGAATGAACGTAAATTCTTCCGGACAAATCAACGTATTTTTTGTTTGAATTGGAATAAGTCAAAAAATTGAAACTTAGATAAAAATAAATAGTTCAGAATGAATGTAAGTAAATTATTTTGGACAAGTCAACACATTTTTTGTTTGAATTTGAATAATTTAAAATTTGAAGTGTATGTAAAAGTAAATACTTTTGAATGAATGTGTGTATATAAAAAATTCAGACTGAATGTAACATCTTTTTTTGAGTGAAATGAGAAAAATTCACTCACCCTTGAATTTATTTGTCAGGTTTGACAATAGAATAGGACCTACCTACCAGCAATGATTGTCCAGTCTGATGGTTAGCTTGTGCAATGGAAATGGAGCGGAAGTTTGTGCACTAAACTGAACATCACATACAAATTCTAGAACTCCTGGTCTATTTACCTTTTTTTCTTCTTTTCAGGATGATGATTGAAGATTGATCGAGAACGCGCCCTTCTCTCTCGCGATCCACCGTGACGCCACAAATTGGGTCGGGTGCGTTGACTCGACGCGCGTGCCACGGAAACGCGAAACGCCTGCATCCCATCCCATCCATCCGTCGGGTGCGAGTGCATGCGACGATCCACACTATTTATAGCGAGTCGATCGTCACACATCCTACGTTGCACTCCATGGCCATCCATCGTTTTTAGTGCTCGGCAGCAACGGACTTGGTCAACAACTACTAGTACTCCCTCCGTCTGAAAATACTTGTCATTAAAATGGATAAAAAAATATATCTAGACGTATTTTAGTTCTAAATACATCCCTTTTTGTTCATTTTAATGGCAAGTATTTCCGGACGAAAGGAATACTACCTCTTGTGGTGCCCTACTCCGCATCAAGTGCATTTTGTCCAAGTGCAAGCAGGCGCTCCGACGCATCCACGGCCTCAGCGCGTGCCGCATCCTCGTCACCGGAGCACGTTTGCAAAAATGCTAGACTTACGGATGGTTTCTACGGCTTTTGCCTACAGACTCGTTTCCCAAAAACTCATCTACCTCCTGATTTCTAGTGGCGGCCCCCCTCTCCCTTTGATTTCCTATCCCATCTTAACAGCTCATCTCATAACCTGTCTCCCGTGCAAATCGTCCGTAGGTGTAGTGTTGTCCGTAGGTTTGCAGCATCAAGGCCATGTAGGTCAACACGCACCGGCGTCAGCAAGTCAGTGTCAGCGCTCGCCATACTGGCTCGGCGAAGCGAAGCTGCTTCCTCCATGACCGACCCCCTCGTCTCTCTGTTTCGCTTGGTTGCCCCCTCGGCCCCTCCATCTCCATGGACGTGCCACAGTCTGCTCCCGCCACTGCCTACCAGTGCTGCCGTGAACCTTGTCAGCCCGTGCCTGCCATCGTTTTCCAGTTCCTATCGGTCAACAGAGTCATTGCAGAAACCGATACGGGATTTTTTGTCGAAAGAGACCCTCTGCCCACTGGAATTGACAAAAGAGACCCTCCGGACGAAATTGACCAAAAAGACCCCCTCACAAGTGGCGGCAGGCGCGGCAGGTGATGAAGCTATGTACCTAAGGTAGGGGCATGGACCTGTCCTAGAAGCCCTATCCAAGGACATCCCTAGAAGAAGTCACCTTTCAATCGACTTGAAGGTATCCCACTCAACGGATTCAAGACACTCGACCAGGAAGCTATCACTCGACCACGAAGCCAACCACTCGACTGACCAGGAGATCTAAAGTCACTCCGCAGGCAAACGATCGGCTATTAAGTAGTCTTTATGGTCATCATAGCACTTTATTAGGGACGTTATCAGTAACGTCCAGTCTTAATGTATTTTAACCTGCATTACTGAGGGCCGGAGGGGTCTGGCGAACTCTATATAAGCCACCCCCCTCCTCAGTAGTAAGGGTTCGCACCCCTGTTATTCACACGCCTATAATCCAATCGACCGCCTCCGGGCACCGAGACGTAGGGCTGTTACTTCCTCCGCGAAGGGCCTGAACTCGTACATCCTGGTGCGTTTACAACTTCTCCATAGCTGAGATCTAGCCTCTCCATACACACACCCCTACATCACTGTCAGAGTTAGAACCACGATAGTTGGCGCCCACCGTGGGGCAGGAATCTTAGCGCCTAGTTGGAGAAGTTGTGATTTTTCCGATCCGTCTCGGCGCGCTCACGTTCATCGCCGATGACTCCGCTTGGCTTCAGGGGGCTCCACTCGACATCGACGCGCTCCCCGTCCGCGGTGCGACGCACTTCCGCGCATGCGTTCGTGGCGTCCTCCTGCGGCAGCCGTCGACCCAGTATCGGTCGGCTCCCGTGTCGTCTCCCCGCCCTGTCTCCCGCCGGCGCAAGCGCTCCGGTCGATCGAGACTTCAGAGGTGGGTGAGGCACGCCGTGGCCCGCTAGTCGGCCGCCCCACAAGTCACGGCAATCGAGCCCGACGAATCCCTCTACGGCCTGTTCGACCGGCTCCGCGAAGACCGCATCCGAGTGCGACAGCAGCGACCCAGCGGCTGAGGTTCTGGCGGTCGATGGAACACACAGTCCTCCCGGTTTCCCTCGCACCGATGGAGGCGCAGGTGGGGGCGACCCGTCGCATCCCCACGATGAGTATCTGCCCAAACCTCTCACGTCATTGCAGCGAGAGGAGCTTCGCCGCCGGAACATGGACGCACTCCACACTCCTATCGTCGGAGAAACCCCCGAGGCCCGGGCCTTGGAGGACGCGCGCTTGGCTAACTTGGCTGAGCGCACTCGACTGGAGAATCTCCAGCGAATACTCGACGAGCAAGCGCGTCAGCGAGCTCTCGTGTCCAGTCGACGTCAGCTCTTCCCGCCGACGCAGGTATATCGAACCCCAGTTCAGAATTTAGCCGCCGCGGCCCGTATAGCAGAACCGATTCAGCCCTCCCAGTTAGAGGCTGGCAGGGGCTTGTTGCAGATCAGAGCGTTGCTCCGGGCGGCGGGAAACCAGAATTCCGCTGTATCTCAGTCACGGAATAGGATCCACAGTCGATCCGTTGCAACGGATACAGTCCAGTCGGCTCACAGCCCAAGATCGCCCCCAAGGCGTGAGGGACGTGGAGAACGGCACGATCAGTACAGAAGAAATGAGCAGTATGATCACCGATTCGATCGTGATGATCGACGTCGAGTGCCAACCCCTCCCCCGAGGAGTGGGTCATATGCGCCTCGACAGCGAGATGACAGACGCCCTTATAGTGTTGGGTGGAGGATTCCAGTCGACCCCAGGGACCCAGGCTTTGATGCGAGGTCCATCCTCGTTCAAGGTTTGGTTAACAGGAACAGAGCTCACCGAGAAGGCCACGACAGAGATGCGCATGCCAGCAACAGAGTACATGTTTCCAGGCCAGAGTGTTTCAGTCGATCCATCAGAGCCGCAGTGATTCCTCCCAACTTCAGGTTGGCGACTGGAGTCAGCAAGTTCACCGGTGAGTCTAAACCTGACACTTGGCTCGAAGATTACCGAGTGGCTGTGCAGATTGGCGGTGGCAATGATGAGGTGGCTATGAAGCATTTGCCTCTCATGTTAGAGGGCTCAGTCAGAGCGTGGCTAAATCAGTTAGCACCCAGCAGCATCTACACTTGGGAGGACCTCTCCCGAGTGTTTGTCACAACCTTTGAGGGAACATGCAAGCGACCTGCAGGCCTTACAGAATTGCGGTCTTGCGTGCAGAAACTGAATGAAACTCTGAGGGATTACATCCAGAGGTGGATCACATTGCATCACACAGTTGAGAATGTACCAGATCATCAAGTAGTTTGTGCCTTTAAAGAAGGCGTTAAGTACAGAGAATTGAATCTGAAGTTCGGTCGAACTGGAGAGATGTCTCTGAATTGGATGATGGAGATTGCCACCAAATACGCTAATGGTGAAGACAAAGATCGACTCCGGAGTGGCAAGCACAAGGAAGTCGCCCAAGAAACCGGAGGAAATTCCAGTCGGAAACAGAAGCGGAAGGCCGAGCCAGCCGCCCCTGGGAGGCCCTGGCCGTAACCCAGGGAAAATTCAAGGGAAAACCCAAGGGGCCCTGGAACCCCAAGAAAGTCAAGGATCAAGATGGAAATGATGTTTTGAATCTGCCATGTCACATCCACACCAAGAAAGATGAAGAGGGTAATCTTATTTACCCAAAGCATACCACTCGACAGTGCCGGCTCCTGATCCAGCAGTTTCAGGGCAAGCAGTCCAAAGATAAGGAAAAAGAGTCGGACAGAGTTGAGGACAAGGAAGATAGTGACGATGGATACCCCCAAGTCAATTTCACCCTGATGATTTTTGCTGACGTCGAAAGCAAAAGTCGACTGAAAGTCATTAACCGTGAGGTGAATTTGGTTGCTCCGGCAACACCCAGTTATCTGAAGTGGTCCCAGACTGCCATCACATTCGACCAGTCTGATCACCCTACGCACATTGCCACCCCTAGGAGGCAAGCTTTGGTGGTCGACCCAGTTGTCGAAGGCACTTTACTGACCAAAGTCCTGATGGATGGTGGCAGTGGCCTGAACATACTGTATGCAGAAACATTGAAAGGGATGGGCATTCCGATGTCCAGGCTCAGTACCAGTACCATGAGCTTCCACGGAGTCATTCCCGGGAAGAAAGCCGAATCACTCGGCCAGATTGCTCTTGATGTGGTTTTCGGTGATTCAAAGAATTACCGCAAGGAAAAGTTAACATTCGAGGTTGTGGACTTCCAAAGTGCTTATCATGCCATTTTGGGCAGGCCAGCTTATGCACGCTTCATGGCTCGACCGTGTTACGTGTATCTCAAACTGAAGATGCCTGGCCCCAGAGGTGTGATCACTGTTACAGGCAATCGAAAGAAAGCAGAAAAGTGTTTTCAGAAAGGCTCAAAGATCGCTGATGCTCAGATGGCAGTGGTCGAGCTGCAAGAGTACCAGAAGACTGCCGATCCGAGTGAATTGCTACGAGCTAAGAAGCCTGCTTCAGAATCAGCTTTTCAGTCGTCCGGTGAAACAAAGCCAGCCCACATTCACCCGACCGACCCCAATGCTGCCCCGACTCACGTCTCAACGACGCTCGACTCCAAATAGGAAGAAGCGCTCGTCCAGCTCCTCCGTGAGAACTGGGACATCTTCGCATGGAAGCCCTCTGACATGCCTGGAGTTCCCAGGGAGCTGGCTGAGCACCGTCTACGAGTCGACCCAAATTCAAGCATGTGAAAGAACATCTTCGACGGTCCGCCGTCCAGAAGAGGAAAGCTATTGGCGAGGAGGTGGCTCGGCTCTTAGCAGCGGAGTTCATCCGAGAGATTTACCACTCCGAGTGGCTCGCCAATGTTGTCATGGTCCCCAAGAAGGACAAGTCACTTCGCATGTGCATTGATTTTAAACATATCAATCGGGCCTGCCCGAAAGATCATTTTCCTCTCCCTCGCATCGACCAAATAGTCGACTCGACCGCGGGGTGCGAGCGATTGTCTTTTCTAGACGCCTATTCCGGGTACCATCAGATCCGTCTGTATGGACCCGACGAGATCAAAAGGGCTTTCATCACTCCATTCGGATGCTTCTGTTACGTCACCATGCCGTTCGGCCTCAAGAATGCCGGAGCCACGTTCATGAGGATGATTCAGAAGTGTTTACTCACTCAAATCAGTCGGAATGTGGAGGCATACATGGATGATATTATAGTCAAGTCACAGAAAAGTTCTGACCTGCGGACTGACCTTGCTGAAACCTTTGCCAACCTCAGGAGGTATGATATCAAACACAATCCATCAAAGTGCACATTCGGAGTTCCAGGTGGAAAGTTACTTAGTTTTCTCGTTTCCGAACGGGGGATCGACGCCAACCCTGAAAAAGTTGGTACCATACTCCGGATGAAGCGTCCTGTGCGTGTACACGATGTCCAAAGGCTTACAGGCTGCTTGGCCGCTCTAAGTCGATTCATTTCTCGTCTCGGTGAAAAGGCGTTGCCTCTTTACCGACTGATGAAGAAGTCTGACAAGTTCGAGTGGACTCCAGAAGCTGATGCAGCATTTGCAGAGCTCAAAGCTCTACTCTCCACCCAGCCGGTGCTTGCTGCCCCAATCAGTAAAGAGCCTCTGCTGCTTTACATTGCAGCCACATGACAGGTTGTCAGTACAGTACTTACGGTCGAGCGAGAAGAAGAAGGAAAGGCCTTCAGAGTTCAGCGCCCAGTATATTATGTGTCTGAAGTTTTGACCCCTTCAAAACAAAGATATCCTCATTACCAGAAGCTTGTATATGGGATTTATATGACCACGAAGAAGGTTGCACATTACTTCTCTGACCACTCCATTACAGTCGTCAGCGACGCCCCACTGTCAGAGATTCTGCACAACAGAGATGCAACTGGTCGAGTGGCAAAGTGGGCGATTGAACTCCTTCCCTTAGATATCAAGTTTGAAGCAAAGAAGGCTATCAAGTCCCAAGCAATCGCAGATTTCGTCGCCGAGTGGATTGAACAGCAACTTCCGACTCAAGTTCACTTGGAGCACTGGACCATGTTCTTCGATGGATCTAAGATGCTGAATGGTTCCGGTGCTGGGGTAGTATTAGTCTCCCCCCAAGGAGATAAGCTCAGATACGTTCTCCAGATTCACTTCGATTCCTCCAATAATGAAGCAGAATATGAAGCACTTTTGTATGGGTTGCGCATGGCCATTTCACTCGGTGTCCGTCGCCTCATGGTCTATGGTGACTCAGATTTGGCGGTTAATCAGGTGATGAAGGAGTGGGACGTCAGAAGTCCAGCAATGACTGGTTATTGCAATGCGGTGAGAAAGCTAGAAAAGAAATTCGAGGGGTTAGAGCTTCATCACATCCCCCGAATGAAAAATCAGGCGGCTGGCGATTTGGCAAAGATAGGCTCCAAGAGAGAAGCCATTCCCAGCAACGTGTTCCTGGAGCACATCCACTCACCGTCAGTCCAAGAAGATCATTTTATAGAAGAAGCCCCGCAGCCGAAAAGTGCCACAGATCCGACTGAAGTCGAAGTTCCTGCTGTGGTCGACCTAATCATGGAAGTCTTGGCAATCACTCCCGACTGGACGATACCGTACATCGCGTATATCCTAAGGAAAGAACTCCCGGAGGACGAGGAAGAGGCTCGACGGATCGTCCGTCGATCCAAGGCCTTCACAGTCATAAAGGGACAGTTGTATAGAGAAAGCGCGACCGGAATCGGTCAGAAGTGCATAACACCAGAAGAAGGGCAGATAATCCTTGACGATATCCACTCGGGGACCTGTGGTCACCATGCGTCTTCTCGGACCATCATGGCTAAAGCATACCGAGCGGGATTTTACTGGCCAAGAGCAAATGAAATGGCAAAGGGGATAGTCGACAAGTGTGAGGGGTGTCAGTTCTACTCCAACATGTTGCACAAGCCTGCGTCAGCCCTAAAGACCATTCCACTCGTCTGGCCCTTCGCTGTTTGGGGACTAGACATGGTTGGCCAGTTGAGAACAGGCAGGAGCGGCTTCACTCATGTGCTTGTGGCAGTCGACAAGTTTACCAAATGGATCGAAGCTAAACCTATCAATAATCTTGACCCCTGCACTGCTATCAGTTTCATCAGGGAGTTAACATTCAGATATGGAGTCCCGCATAGCATCATCACTGACAATGGATCAAACTTTGATTCAGACAAATTCAGAGCTTTTCGCGCCTCACAAGGCACACGAGTCGACTACGCATCGGTCGCCCATCCCCAGTCAAATGGACAAGCTGAAAGGGCAAATGGTCTGATTCTCAAAGGACTAAAGCCTCGACTGATGCGTGATCTCAAGCACGCGGCAGGTGCTTGGGTTGACGAGCTTCCGTCAGTTCTGTGGGGATTGAGGACCACCCCAAACCAGTCGACTGGAAGAACTCCATTCTTTCTGGTTTATGGAGCCGAAGCAGTTCTGCCGAGTGATCTTCTTCACAACGCACCCCGAGTCGAACTTTATACCTAAGATGAAGCAGAACAAGCCTGGCAAGACGCAGTCGACCTCCTAGAAGAAGAGAGGGAAATGGCCATGATCAGATCGACCATTTATCAGCAAGACTTGCATCGATTCCACGCCAGAAATGTGAAGAGTCGAGCCTTCCAAGAAGGAGATTTGGTCCTCCGAGTGGATCAACAGAAACCACACAAGCTTGCTCCTACTTGGGAAGGCCCCTTCATCGTCACCAGAGTCCTCCACAATGGAGCATATCACCTCTACAATGTTGGTCGCCAGATCGACGAGCCACGAGCTTGGAATGCGGAACTGCTCCGCCCCTTTTACACTTGAATTCTCTCTTGGATGAGATGTAATAAGAAAAACTTCTGCAGTTCATTTTTATCAAAGACAAGAGTGTTCCAATAATTGCTGTCACTTTTGTTTGCGTACGAAATCCCCCAGTGGGTGACTTAGCTGCGAATCCGTTTCGCCTAAGTTTGTAAAAAAAATCCTACCGAGTGGCGAGCCAGACTCCCACTTGGGGGCTTAGCTGCAGCCCAGTGCTCGCCTAAGTGTTTAAAAATCCTACCTAGTGGAGAGCAAACCTCCCACTCGGTGGCTTAGCTGCAGCCTAGTGCTCGCCTAAGTTTGAAAAAAAATCCTACCGAGTGGCGAGCCAGACTCCCACTCGGGGGCTTAGCTGCAGCCCAGTGCTCGCCTAAGTGTTTAAAAATCCTACCAAGTGGAGAGAAAACCTCCCACTCGGGGGCTTAGCTGCAGCCCAGTG
>NC_041388.1:536067599-536104544 GCF_002162155.2 Triticum dicoccoides
GGCCCAGTGCTCGCCTAAGTTTGAAAAAATCCTACCGAGTGAGAGCAAACCTCCCACTCGGGGGCTTAGCTGCAGCCCAGTGCTCGCCTAAGTTTGAAAAAAAAATCCTACCGAGCGGAGAGCAAACCTCCCACTCGGGGGCTTAGCTGCAGCCCAGCGCTCGCCTAAGTGCGGAACACAACCCAATCCGCAAGGACGACGAGGCGCAAATCGACTGCTACCTTCTCCTTCGGGGTTACACCACAAATACAAGGTTATTCCGAGTGAAGATCAAGTTCCACTCGACGGATCAATCCATGAAGATATTCAATGAGAAATCAAGTTCAGATAAGGCCTAAAGGTCCCAGACCTCAGATCAAAGTACTCGAGCCCTCGGCTCGACAGAGTTTAACGGTTACAAAATCCACTTGGCATTCCGAGGCAAATTTAAAGCGAAGAATAAAAGTTTTTCATTCCTCAGGCGGAGGACTGGATGGGGTGATGAACTCGTCCAAGTCGATCCCGTCTGCGATACGAGTAGCAGCAGCGATGAAAGTCTCCATGAAGTCTTGAAAGTTGTGCTTCTTGGTATTGGCGACTTGGATGGCGGCCAGCTTTTCTTCTCGCACCTCCTTGCAATGGACGCGGACCAGAGACAGAGCGACATCAGCACCACATCTAGCAGAAGATTTCTTCCATTCCGCCACTCGACCCGGGACTTCATTCAGTCGAACCATCAGGGACTCGAGGTCGTTCTGAAGCGTCGTCCCAGGCCAGAGTGATGTGTCGATCGGCGATAGCGCAACCTTCAGCCGAGCAAGATAGTCAACAATGCTGGTAACACGAGACTCCAGTCGGAGCACGTTCATAGCAGCCTCATCCTTCACGAGAGAATTGGCGGGATCCAAGCCTGGCTCCACTCGACTGGTTTTCTCTTCGAAGCTCTGGCAGAATTCTGCAAACACGATTCAAGAATAAGACAGTGGCCCTACGCGGGCTTGGTAACTGCAAGACAGCCGGGTCGGAGTAATTACCTTCGAGCATGACGAACAACTTCTTGGCGAGTCCACCAAGATAAACCTCCAGATCGTTCACCTTCCCCGCCAGCTCACCCGCCTTGTCGTGCAGAACATCTTGTCGTTCTTCAGTCGGCTGACCTCTTGATTAGCTGTCTTGAGAGCATTTTTCAGTCTGGAGTTCTCCTGTTCAAGAGTTCCGACCGAAGCCAGTTTCTCTTCTGCAAGCTTCATTTTGCTCAAGGCCTCCTTCTGTGCTTCGGCAAGATCTTGATCCTTCTTCTTCAGAGCTTCCTCCAGTTTATCTACAGAATGTCGAGTGAGCTCAATGTCAAGAACGGGCAAGAAATAAAAAGTCACTCGTCAAGAATGAGAAACCTCACTAGCCATACCTTTTGCTTCTTCTCGCGCCTTCTGCAGGTTCTGTTGAGCAAGCTTCAAGTCAAGGTTGAACTGGATCTGTTTGTTCTCCAACTCAGTATAGAGAGCCACAAGTTCACAGGATTTCTGCAAAAATCAGTCGTCAGAGGTCCAAGATAAGTTGCTTCCAAGTAACCAAGAGACAATGATGGCGTTTCTAAGACTACAGCTGAATCAAAAACATTCAACAGTAGTCTCGGGGACTACACCCAGTGGGTGCACTCAGCGTGCCCCCATTGGTTTTGAAAAAAAATTGACTGCCCGCAGTCGACTGGATACAGTTTCATTCGACATGGCCTGACCAGACCGAGTGAAGAAGTACAACTACAGCAACACAATATAAAGACTACAGTCAACTGCCAGTAGTCCACCATAGTCTCGGGGACTACACCCAGTGGGTGCACTAGGCGTGCCCCCCACTCATCCAGGACTTAATGGACACACCCAGTGGGTGTACAGATTTAAAGATCTTCAGAAAAGAGATTCTTCAGACAACATACCCTAACAGAACAAGCAGTGAATCGACTGACCTGGACGTTACTCTGAAGAGCTGAACTCGCGTCATAAGCTGCTTGGCTGGCTTCTCGAACCACCTTGACCTGCTCCATCATGATCCCTGCCTGGCGTATAGCTTCCTTAGCTGCATCCACTTGGTCCTCAGGGACGTGGTGTGTGGCGAAGAGCGAAGGCGGATTTGCGGTCGACGTCGAGGGCCGCACACTCGTCAGAGGAATGGCGAAAGTCACAGAAGCCCGAGTGGTATCACCACCATCTCGAGCTAAGGCCTCAGGCGCCGGAGTGGATTGTGGGGTCTCGCCAGCCAACGCTTTCCTGTTTCGCCTCACTCTCGGCGGCACTTCGTCGTCGTCGTCAGGGAGGTTAATAACATGAGGAGGAGCTACGAGAAAAATTCAATCGACCAGAGTTATGAGAAATCGTCAGTCGATTCAAGGCAGAACATCAGTAATCATACCAGGGTTGGAAGTAACATCATCTTCCATCTCTTGATCATCTTCCTTGGCGGAGATCTCAGAAGTAGCAGCACTGCAAATTTGGAAAGACAGTCAGTTGGCTCAGTGAATCGACCAAGGATCCGTCCACGGTCGACGAAGGAGAACAAGTTCTATCATTACCCAGAAATGGTGGGGACAGTCATCCTCATCTTGGGCAGAGCCTTGGGTGGATTGGACGGCGCCGCGCGGGGGTGCTTGGGAGATTTTTCAGTCGGCGCTGGAGAAGAGGTCCGAGGGCACTTCGACGACTGCCCAATGGGAGCAGTCGCCTTACCACGTTCCCGCGCAGGGTCGTGTGTAAGCTTGGATCGCCTTTCCGAGCGGGGAGGTTCAGCTTCCTCCTCCTCCTCCTCTTCGCTGGAGTCGGCGTCGTCGTCTCCCTCTCCTTCGCCGTTAGATTCCCACTCTCCCTGTTTGTCTCCGCTTTCGCCTCCGCTCGCCTCCCCTTCCTCGGCCTGCTCCTGTGCTCCGTTTGGTGTCGAGTACATCTCCGTAGTTGCCTGGAGAATAGCAGACAAGTCGAAAGTCAGTCGACCCATTCAAAGAGAGCAAATGAAGAAAGCAAGATCTCAGTCGGGAACACAAGGTCAAACCTGGTCCACTTCATATGAGTTGTCGAGCGGAGGGACCCTCCTGGCTCCTCGGGGGTTGTCTTTGTTCCCTATGATGCTCGACAACCACCCTTCCAGCATCTCGTCAGTGACCTCCTCTGGGTGAATCTGAGTGGTGTCCTCGAGACCTGAGTACAGCCACATCGGGTGGTCACGAGCCTGGAGAGGTTGGATGCGCCTCCGAAGGAAGACCTCCAGCAAGTCCATCCCGGTCACGCCCTCTCGGACAAGCTGAACCACTCGACCAACCAGCACCTTGACTTGCGTCTTTTCCTCCGGCAGCACTTTCAGAGAGGCAGGCTTTTGAGCTCGGTCCAGAGAGAAAGGGGGAAGCCCAGTCGACTGCCCTGGGGTCACCTGGTCTTGGCAATAAAACCAGGTCGACTGCCAACCACGGACCGACTCGGGAAAAGTGATAGACGGAAAAGAACTTTTTCCCCTCATCTGGATCGCCAGGCCCCCGCACAGCTGGATCACTTGCGTTCGTTCGTCACTCGACTTGGCTTTCTTTACCGATTGGGAACGGCAAGTGAAGATGTGTTTAAAGAGTCCCAATGAGGGCGGCAACCCAAGAAACTTTCGCACAAGGAAACGAAAGCCGCAAGATACACGATGGAGTTGGGAGTGAAATGGTGGAGCTGCGCTCGGAAGAAGTTCAAAAAGCTCCGGAAAAAAGGATGAGGAGGTAGAGAAAATCCGCGATCGATATGGGTGGCGAGGAGGACGCACTCACCGTCACGAAGTTGGGGTTCGACTTCTCTCCCCGGGAGACGCGCAGCTTCATGGGGAATGACTCCCCCCTCGACCATGTCGTCAAGATCTTCCTGCTGAATCACCGACGGCATCCAGTCGCCCTGGATCCAATCCTTGGGCAGAGCAGTCCTCGAGGAAGATCCGCCTCGAGCGGACTTCTTCCCCTTCCCCTGCACCGCCGCCTTCTTCGCGCGCTCCAAAGCTGACGTCTTGTCCTTCACCATCGTCGCCTGCGAGGCTCGAACGGACCTACGGCGCTAGGGTGAGAGCGGAGGTGGCAGAGGACCTTGCGGGGGAGGAGGAAAGGCGAGAGCACACTGTTGGGGAGCCCCGAGCCGACAACTTATAAGGAGCCGCTTCCGAGTGGCTGACCGGTAGGCCCAGGCAATCCCATCAAATCCCGCAACAGGCGCGCATGCGGTACGTGGCGAAAAAGGTGGCGCGGGGATCGAGGAGCTTCCATCCTATCCCATCCGATTACTGCGGCCGCCCCGTCCCGCTCGCTTCCCGAAATTCAAATCCCGCAAAATCCACGGGCTGCAGAACAACTCATCAAACTGAAGATCCCGCTCGTGCTGGCACTCGGTATTTTGCAAGTAAGGAAATTCACCCGACGAGAGACCAAGAATGGATCAAGGTGACCGAAAGAAGTTGACAACATCTGTAACGCCCCGAGACCGATGTGCCAGGTGTCGTTCATTTATTCGATGTTGTTGCCTTGTCATTGCTTGCGTGTCATGCATTTCATATCATGTCATCATGTGCATTTCATTTGCATACGTGTTCGTCTCATGCATCCGAGCTTTTTCCCCGTTGTCCGTTTTGCATTCCGGCGCTTCGTTCTCCTCCGGTGGTCATTTCTACCTTGCTTTCATGTGTGGGGATTAAACATTTCCGGATTGGACCGAGACTTGCCAAGCGGCCTTGGTTTACTACCGGTAGACCGCCTGTCAAGTTTCGTATCATTTGGACTTCGTTTGATACTCCAACGGTTAACCGAGGGAGCGAAAAGGCCTCGTGTGTGTTGCAGCCCAACACCCCTCCAATTTGGCCCAAAACCCACCTAACTCTACTCCATCATCTCGGTCGTTCGATCACGATCGCGTGGCCGAAAACCGCACCTCATTTGGACTCTCCTAGCTCCCTCTACCTATAAATATGTGTCTCCCTCCGAAATCCTCGCGCAGATCTAACCCTAGCTTCTTCCCACTCCGCCGCCGGACATGTCCGCGCCCGCCGGACGCGTCCAGCCTCCACCTCACTCCATCCAATCAGAAGCCGACACGTCGCCCCTTCGCCGTTCTCCTCCAACCACAGCGCGCCATGTCAGCGCCCGCGCCGCCCCACTTCGCCGCCGGCCCGCGGAGCCCATCCGGGGCCCGCGCGGGCCCAGTTTCGCCGCCGCCGCACAGGAGCGCCAGGCTCCCCTTCGCCTTGCTGGATCTGCGCGCCGCCGCCGCCTCTTTGCCGGCCATCGCTGGAGCTTCGCCCAGTCGCTTCGCCAGGTCACCAGCGCCGCCGTCCTCTTCATCTCTGCTTCTCTCTCTCATGAGCGTCCTTTCTCTGTTCTCCCCAGGGGTCCTCGCCGGAGTCCCATGCCTCGTGCTCGTCACCGGAGTGGACGGGTCTCGCCGGAGCTGCTGCCCTCTCGTCGAACCCGGCCTCCCCGTCGTCCTTGGGCGTCCTCCGCCCCAGATCCGGTGGCCCCGCCGTCGATCTACCCGTTTCCGGCGCCTCCCGCGCGCCCCCGGCCTTCGCAGCCCTCGCCGGAGTCTCTGTACCACCGCGCCGCCGCCATGGCCATCCTCGGCTTCGAGCTCAGGAGGAGCACGACGGGGCTCTCGCTCGCCTGTGCCTCGTGGGCCGGCCCATCTCTCCAGCTTCCCCGGCCCAGCTCTAGATCCGTGCCGCCCTTCCGGCCTGCCTCCTCCTCCTTCACGGGCCGCAGCCCATGGGTGAGCCGCCCCCCTCTCCTTTTGCACTATGGATCCATGTGCAGTTTCGGCCCATAGCCATTTTTTTCCAGATCTGCGATTTAACGATTTTTCCAGAGTTTGCCAGTTTTGCAGTATAGTCCCCCTAGTTCATGCATTTAATAACTCACTAACCGTGCATCGGATTAAAATGATTTATATATGAAACTTGCTCAGAATTTTGTGTAGATTAATAATATCCAACTTTCACCCATGTTTAAAATGTTTAAAATGTTGTTTGCATTAATTTGCTCCTATGCCATGCTAAAATGATTTAATTCATAACTAAATAACCGTAGCTCCGTTTTTAACAAACTTTATATGTAAATGGGGTAGAAAAATGGCTAGTTTATCATGGTGCACTCATCTTTCATGTTTAATAACCATAAAATTATGTTTAGGGCAGAACAGTACCAAACCTAATATATGCATATGAGGAGTTTCCGGAATTGTTGTTCCTTGTTTCCGGCCTCATTTAAACTTGACTAGTTGGGTAGTTTTCATTTGCTTCACCCTCTTGCCATGTTTAATAACATTTAATATTGTTGGGTACATAAACGAGATCGAACTAAATAATTGATGTGGTGTTCCGTCAATATGCAACTCGTTGCATATTGAGCTCCACTTAATTTGTAGGATTGCTTGTGCATTTTGCCATGCCATGCCCTCTTTAAACCAGACATGCATCATACTTGTTTGTGCATCATGCCATGTCTATGTGGTGGTTGTTTACTATGTTGTGTGCTTCTTTTCCGGTGATTGCTTCTTCGGGTTGGTTCCGGTAACGTTGCGTTTGTGACGGACCGTTCGACTACGTCCGTTGTCTTCTTCATGGACTCGTTCTTCTTCCTTGCGGGATTTCAGGCAAGATGATCATACCCTCGAAATCACCACTATATTTGCTATGCTAGTTTGCTCGCTCTTTGCTATGCCAATGCGACGATGCCTACCATTTGCTTGTCAGCCTCCCAATTGCCATGTCAAACCTCTAACCCACCATGTCCTAGCAAACCGTTGTTTGGCTATGTTACCACTTTGCTCAGCCCCTCTTATAGAGTTGCTAGTTGCAGGTGAAGATTGGAGGCCGTTCCTTGTTGGAATATTTATTTACTTGTTGGGATATCACTATATATCTTATTTAATTAATGCATCTATACACTTGGTAAAGGGTGGAAGGCTCGGCCTTATGCCTGGTGTTTTTTTCCACTCTTGCCGCCCTAGTTTCCGTCATATCGGTGTTATGTTCCCGGATTTTGCGTTCCTCACGCGGTTGGGCTATAATGGGAACCCCTTGACAGTTCGCCTTAAGTAAAGCTTCTCTAGCAATGCCCAACATTGGTTTTACCATTTGCCACCTAGCCTTTTCTTTTCCCTTGGGGGTCGCGCGCCCAAGGGTCATCATTACTTTACCCCCCGGGCCAGTGCTCCTCTGAGTGTTGGTCCAACTTGTCAGCCGCCGGTGGCAACCAGGGGCAACTCTGGGCTGGCCTACCGGAAGTTTGGACGATCCGGTGTGCCCTGAGAAAGAGATATGTGCAGCTCCTATCGAGATTTGTCGGCACATTCGGGCGGTGTTGCTGGTTTAGTTTTACCCTGTCGAAATGTTTTGTTGTACCGGGATACCGAGTCGGATCAGAACGTCTCGGGTGGAGGTCTATTCCTTCATTGACCGTGAGAGCTTGTCATGGGCTAAGTTGGGACACCCCTGCAGGGATTTGAACTTTCGAAAGCCGTGTCCGCGGTTATGGGCAGATGGGAATTTGTTAACGTCCGGTTGTAGAAAACCTGAACTTGACCTTAATTAAAATGAATCACGAGCGTGTGTAACCGTGATGGTCTCTTTCCGGCGGAGTTCGGGAAGTGAACACGGTTGTTGGAGTTATGCTTGACGTAGGTTGCTATAGGATCACTTCTTGGTTATACTTTTATCGACCGTGCTTTGCCTTCTCTTCTCACTCTCATTTGTGTATGTTAACCACCATATATGCTAGTCGCTTGCTGCAGCTCCACCTCATACCTTTACCTTACCCATAAGCTTAAATAGTGTAATGCCCCAGATATTACTTTCCCAATTTGTACTCCAACTCTTGCCGTTTCCGGCGTTAAGTTATATTTATTTCTCGGGTTCGGGTCTTTGTCTCCATGTGTTGTTTGCGTTTATATGCATCTCATATCATGTCATCATGCGCATTGCATTTGCATACGTGTTCATCTCATGCATTCGAGCATTTTCCCCGTTGTCCGTTTTGCATTCCGGCGCTTCATTCTCCTCCGGTGGTCATTTCTACCTTTCTTTCGTGTGTGGGGATTAAACATTTCCGGATTGGACCGAGACTTGTCATGCGGCCTTGGTTTACTATCGGTAGACTGCCTGTCAAGTTTCGTATCATTTGGACTTTGTTTGATACTCCATCGGTTAACCGAGGGACCGATAAGGCCTCGTGTGTGTTACAGCCCAACACCTCTCCAATTGGGACCAAAACCCACCAAAGTCTGCTCCATGTCCTAGACCGTTCGATCACGATCGCGTGGCCAAAAACCGCACCTCATTTGGACTCTCCTAGCTCCACTTATGCCTATAAATAGCCCCCTCCATTTTCGGATCATCTCCTTCCCCGAAACCCTAGTCTAAAAAAAACATCCCCGCCAGATCCACCGCTAACGGACGTGTCCGGAGCAGACCGGACAACGTCCGCCGCCGCAGCCCGCCCACTCGCCGCTCGACACGTGGCACCCGGCGCCGCCGCCACCCGAGGCCCGTGGGAGCCCGCGCCTGGCCCCCGCGCCGCCCGAGCGGGCCACTTCCCCGCCGCCTCGCGCCGCTCGTCTTCCCCGGCGCTGTCCCCCGCGCCGCCGCACACCTCCATCACCGTCGAGCCCCGCCACCGGCCGCGGCCACCTTCTCCGCCATCAGCGGCCGCCACCATGGGCCGCCGCCGCCGCCCCGCCGCCGGATCCGGCTGGGAGTGGCCGGATCTACCTCCTCCCCGTCCGGCGACCTCCTCCCGACGTCTCCGGCGATCCCCGTCGTCTCCCTGGTGAACAGTGCACAACTCCAACGACCTCGAAGTCTGTGCCCGCGAGATCCCGATCTGGATCTGAGATTCGAAATATCTCGGTTGACTTTTTTGTCCCTAACCCTAGTTTTTCGAGCATACTTTGACCAGTGATATCTCCGCATCCGTAGCTCCATTTTGGACATATAGTATATCAAAATGTTCATCTCGACGAGTACATCATTTGATTCCATTGCATCATTTTCAGTTGAGTTCATCTTGATGCCCGAAATGCTGCTAGAAGAAGGCTTCATGAGTTAAATGTCAGATCCGCTAGTTCATCCTACACTTTTGTCTTTTTTGCGATGATTATTGTGTGCATGATATGCCTGTGAGTCCTTCATATGTTTTGTTAAGCATTTTGTCTTCTTTCTAGAGGTGCAACCCATGCATTTTAGGATGTGTGTGGTGACTTGTGCAAGCTTGCAAAGAGAGGCACCCGGGAAATCTGTTTTCAGGGACTGTTGTTTTCACTAACTCTGGGATTATTTAGTTCATGATGCCATATGTTCAGCTTGTTTCCTAATGATCCGTGCCTCTTTTGAGGATGATCAGTAAGGGACTTTTGTTAACCTTGTTATGATATATCGATCCATGTCTTTACTTGCAATTTTGGAGCACCATAGCTTGATTCAATCGAGCTCAACTTTTGCTTCGTTGTGAATTTGGGCAGATCGTTAACTTGTTTGCGATTTCGCCGGTGCTATTGTAGTTGATCCATGCATGCTATGTCATTGTTCTTGCCATGTCTAGTTAGCATTTTGTGCCTTCTTAGTGGATGTATGCTTGCCTTGCCATGACTTGCGTCGTAGTGAGTGCATCGAGCTTGTTTACATGCCTTCGCGAGTTAAATTTCAGCATGTCTCAGTTTTCACTAAGTCTGAAAACTGATTGTGTTTTATCTATGTTCGTGGGCTCGTTAGTATATTTTGTGAACCCTTTTGGCCCCCAGGTCACTTTGGGTCTTTTGTTAAGCTTGTTGAGTAGCTCCATTCCATGTTCTTACTTGTCATATTCAGGTCCTGTATCATGTTGTTTTGCTGCTCCGAAGAGAGCATCGTGGTCTGAGATTTCAGATTAGTGTTAATTTCACTGTCTGAAAATATGTTTTGCACATGCGTTTTTGCCATGCTTGTTTGAACCTCATAATGGATGAATTGGCCATGGCTCAGTGCTAGTGTTTTGATAAGCATCTTGTGTACATCCCTGCCATGTCTTTTGTTGTCATGTTTGGTGGCTGTAGCATGTTTATTTCATTGCATTTAGATGCCTACTTGCTGTGAATCGCATACCGGTGTCATATCTTAAAACGCTTGCCATTTTCAAACCGTAACTCCGATTCCAATGATCTTTATATCGTTTTCAAGCGATTTCATCCCCTCTATCCAGTGGCACACTTGGTTTTCCAAGTTGAGGCCAGGTTCATGCGTTTCCTGTCACGTCTTGCATTATGCATCCCGCATCGCATCCCGCATAGCATACCATCTTTGCATCTTATTGCTTGAGCTTGCACGTGGTTGATTGTATCCTTGTTGCTTGTTTGTGTTGTTTGGGTAGAGCCGGGAGACGAGTTCGCTAACGAGGAGCCCGTTGAGTTTGCTTTTGAGGATCCAGTCAACTTTGACAGCTTTGCAGGCAAGATGATCATACCCTCGAAATCACTACTATCTTTGCTATGCTAGTTTGCTCGCTCTTTTTCTTTGCCAATGCTACGATGCCTACCTTTTGCTTGCTAGCCTCCCAATTTCCATGTTGAACCTCTAATCCACCATGTCCTAGCAAACCATTGATTGGCTATGTTACCGCTTCGCTCAGCCCTTCTTATAGCGTTGCTAGTTGCAGGTGAAGATTGGAGCCGTTCCTTGTTGGAACATTTACTTATTTGTTGGGATATCATTATATTGCTATGTTATTTAAATGCATCTATATACTTGGTAAAGGGTGGAAGGCTCGGCCTCTCGTTTAGTGATTTGTTCCACTCTTGCCGCCCTAGTTTCCGTCATATCGGTGTTATGTTCCCGGATTTTGCGTCCCTCACGCGGTAGGGCTATAATGGGAACCCCTTGATAGTTCGCCTTGATTAAAGCTTTTCTAGCAATGCCCAACATTGGTTGTTGAGTAGCAAAACAACATGATACAAGACCTGAATATGACAAGTAAGAACATGGCATGGAGCTACTCAACAAGCTTAACAAAAGACCCAAAGTGACCTGGGGGCCAAAAGGGTTCACAAAATATACTAACGAGCCCACGAACATAGATAAAACACAATCAGTTTTCAGACTTAGTGAAAACTGTCATGCTGAAATTTAACTCGCGAAGGCATGTAAAAGAGCTTGATGCACTCACTACGGTGCAAGTCATGGCAAGGCAAGCATACATCCATTAAGAAGGCACAAAATTCTAACTAGACATGGCAAGAACAATGACATAGCATGCATGGATCAACTACAATAGCACCAGCGAAATCGCAAACAAGTTAACGATCTGCCCAAATTCACAACAAAGCTAAAGTTGAGCTCGATTGAATCAAGCTATGGTGCTCCAAAATTGCAAGTAAAGACATGGATGGATATAGCATAACAAGGTTAACAAAAGTCCCTTACTGATCATCCTCAAAAGAGGCACGGATCATTAGGAAACAAGCTGAACATATGGCATCATGAACTAAATAATCCCAGACTTAGTGAAAACAACTAAGTCCCTGAAAACAGATTTCCTGGGTGCCTCTCTTTGCAAGCTTGCACAAGTCACCACACACATCCTAAAAATGCATGGGTTGCACCTCTGGAAAGAAGACAAAATGCTTAACAAAACATATGAAGGACTCACAGACATATCATGCACACAATAATCATGGCAAAAATGACAAAAGTGTAGGATGAACTAGCGGATCTGACATTTAACTCACGAAGCCTCCTTCTAGCAGCATTTCAGGCATCAAGATGAACTCAAATGAAAATGATGCAATGGAATGAAATGATGTACTCGTCGACTCGAACATTTTGATATACTATATGTCCAAAACGGAGCTACGGATGCGGAGATATCACTGGTCAAAGTATGCTCGAAAAACTAGGGTTAGGTACGAAAAAGTCAACCGAGATATTTCGAATCTCAGATCCAGATCGGTATCTCGCGGGCTCGGACTTCGAGGTCGCCGGATTTGTGCACTGTTCACCAGTGATACGACGGGGATCGCCGGAGACGTCGGGAGGAGGTCGCCGGACGGGGAGGAGGTAGATCCGACCACTCCCGGCCGGATCCGGCGGCGGGGCGGCGGCAGCGGCCCGTGGTGGCGGCCGCCGGTGGCGAAGAAGGTGGCCGCGACCGGTGGCGGGGCTCGCCGACGATGGAGGTGTGCGGTGGCGCGGGGGACGGCGCCGGGGAAGACGGACGGCGCGAGGCGGCGGGGAAGGGGCCCGCTCGAGCGGCGCGGGGGCCGGGCGCGGGCTCCCACGGGCCTCGGGCGGCGGCGGCGCCGGGTGCCACGTGTCGAGCGGCGAGTGGGCGGGCTGCGGCGGCGGACGTTGTCCGGTCCGCTCCGGACACGTCCGTCGGCGGCGGATCTGGCGGGGATGTTTTTTTAGACTAGGGTTTCGGGGAAGGAGATGATTCGAAAATGGAGGGGGCTATTTATAGGCATAAGTGGAGCTAGGAGAGTCCAAATGAGGTGTGGTTTTTGGCCACGCGATCGTGATCGAACACTCTAGGACATGGAGCGGAGTTTGGTGGGTTTTGGGCCAAATTGGAGAGGTGTTGGGCTGCAACACACACGAGGCCTTATCGGTCCCTCGGTTAACTGATGCAGTATCAAACGAAGTCCAAATGATACGAAACTTGACAGGCGATCTACCGGTAGTAAACCGAAGCGACGAGTACCTTTCATAGGAGAGACGCGGAGGTAAACATGATCTCCGATCTCGAAAGCCAAATCACGGTGCTTACTATCATAGTAGCTCTTCTGGCGGGATTGGGCTGCTTTGAGGTTATCACGAATGACTTTGCACATTTCTTCTGCCTCTGTGATTAAGTCATTACCCAGCAGCTGACGTTCACCGGTTTCAGACCTGTTGAGAGGGGTACGGCACTTCCTGCCATACAGAATTTCAAAAGGGGCCTTGCCCGAACTTGCTTGAAAACTGTTGTTGTATGAGAATTCAGCATAAGGAAGACAATCCTCCCACTTCATGCCGAAGGAGATCACACAAGACCTGAGCATATCTTCAAGAATCTGGTTGACACGCTCGACTTGACCGCTTGTTTGAGGATGGAAAGCAGTGCTGAAGCGGATGTTAGTGCCCATGGCCTTCTGAAAAGAATCCCAAAACTTGGAGGTAAAGATGCTGCCTCGGTCTGAAGATATCACTTGAGTAATACCGTGCAGAGAGACAAATCGAGAGGTATAGAGTTCCCCAATTGAGCTGCAGTGATCGACTCTTTGATAGGCAGAAAGTGAGCCACTTTGGTGAGCTTGTCGATGACAACGAATATAGCATCATTGCCACGCTTGGACCTTGGAAACCCAGTCACGAAGTCCATTTCAATGTGATCAAACTTCCATTCTGGAATGGCAAGAGGTTGGAGGAGACCTGCTGGCCTTTGATGTTCTGCCTTCACTCTTCTGCAGACATCACACTCATTCACGAATTGAGCGATCTCACGCTTCATTCGAGTCCACCAATAAGCTTGCTTGAGATCCTGATACATCTTCGTACTCCCAGGGTGGATGGAGAGGAGAGAATTGTGAGCCTCACTCATGATCACTTTACGAAGTTCACCTTTGGGTACAACAATTCGATCCTCGAAGAAGAGAGTGTCCTTGTCATCAAGGCGGTAGCACTTGTACTTGGACTGACTCTTAGCAATCCCAATCTTCACCTTTTTCACCATAGCATCAAGAAGCTGGGCTTGGCAAATCTGGTCTTCTAAGGTAGGAGAGACTTGAAGGTTGGCGAGGAAACCTTGAGGAACAACTTGCAGATTCAGTTTGCGGAAAGCTTCACAAAGCTCGGGTTGATAAGGCTTAAGAATCAGACTGTTGCAATACGCTTTCCTGCTCAAAGCGTCAGCAATCACATTAGCCTTGCCTGGAGGATACTCGATACTCGAATTATACTCTTGAATCATTTCGACCCATCGAGTTTGCCTGAGGTTCAGATTAGGCTGGGTGAAGATGTACTTGAGACTCTTGTG
The DNA here is from genome assembly GCF_002162155.2 of Triticum dicoccoides. Lineage (NCBI taxonomy): Eukaryota > Viridiplantae > Streptophyta > Magnoliopsida > Poales > Poaceae > Triticum > Triticum dicoccoides. The sequence goes on from NC_041388.1 coordinate 536,081,617, forward strand.
GTTAGTGAAAATATCCACTTTTCTTCCCAATAGAAGATGTCTCCAAGTCAACAGAGCATGCACAACTGCCACCAACTCAAGATCATGAGTGGGGTAGTTCTTCTCATTAGGCTTCAACTGGCGAGAGGTATAAGCAACAACTTTCTTCTCTTGCATCAAAACTGCGCCAAGACCTTGGAGAGAGGCATCACAAAAGACCTCGTACGGCTTGGATTCATCAGGAGGAGTCAAAACTGGAGCAGTGATCAACTTCTCTTTCAAAGTGTTGAAAGCAATATCACACTCCGGAGACCAAACGTACTTGACGTGCTTCTGAAGAAGATTTGAGAGAGGCTTCGCGATCTTAGAAAAGTTTTCAACGAATCTTCTGCAATAGCTTGCGAGACCGAGGAAACTGCGGAGTTGCTTCATGTTCTGAGGAGGTTCCCAATTCACGATTGCAGACACCTTCTCAGGATTCAAGGCAATGCCCTTGGCACAGATGATATGACCAAGATAAAGAACCTCATCGAGCCAAAATTCACACATGGAGAACTTGGCGTAGAACTGATGTTCCCTGAGCTTATCAAGCACCAAACGCAAGTGTTTGGCATGATCTTCCTTGTTCTTGGAGAAAACCAGAATGTCGTCGAGATAGTGTTGGGGAACGTAGTAATTTCAAAAAAATTCCTACGCACACGCAAGACCATGGTGATGCATAGCAACGAGGGGAGAGTATGATCTACGTACCCTTGTAGATCGCAACGGAAGCGTTGACACAACATAGAGGAAGTAGTCGTACGTCTTCTTCCCGATCCGACCGATCCAAGCATCGTTACTCCGGCACCTCCGAGTTCTTAGCACACGTACAGCTCGATGACGATCCCCGGGCTCCGATCCAGCAAAGCATCGGGGAAGAGTTCCGTCAGCACGACGTCGTGGTGACGATCTTGATGTATTACCGACGCAGGGCTTCGCCTAAGCACTACAACGATATGATCGAGGTGGAATATGGTGGCAGGGGGCACCGCACACGGCTAAGGAGCGATCTCAATGATCAACTTGTGTGTCTAGAGGTGCCCCCTACCTCCGAATATAAAGGAGCCAAGGGGGAGGGGTGCGGCTAGCCCTATGAAGGCGCAGGAGGAGTCCTACTCCTACCGGGAGTAGGACTCCCCCCCCAATCCTATTCCAAATAGGACTCCCAAGGGGGAAAGAGAGAGGGAGGTGGCCGGCCACCTCTCCTAGTCCTAATAGGACTAGGGGAGGGGGGAGGCGTGCAGCCCACTATGGGCAGCCCTTTTCACCTTTCCACTAAAGCCCAATAAGGCCCATATGACTCCCGGGGGGTTCCGGTAACCTCCCGGTAATCCGGTAAAATCCTGATTTCACCCAGAACACTTCCGATGTCCAAACATAGGCTTCCAATATATCAATCTTTATGTCTCGACCATTTCGAGACTCCTCGTCATGTCTGTGATCACATCTGGGACTCCGAACAACCTTCGGTACATCAAAATGCATAAACTCATAATAACTATCATCGTAACGTTAAGCGTGCGGACCCTACGGTTCGAGAACAATGTAGACATGACTGAGACACATATCTGGTCAATAACCAATAGCGGGACCTGGATGCCCATATTGGTTCCTACATATTCCACGAAGATCTTTTATCAGTCAGACCGCATAACAAAATACGTTGTTCCCTTTGTCATCGGTATGTTACTTGCCCGAGATTCGATCGTCGGTATCCAATGTTCAATCTCGTTACTGGCAAGTCTCTTTACTCGTTCCGTAATACATCATCTCGCAACTAACTCATTAGTTGCAATGCTTGCAAGGCTTATGTGATGTGCATTACTGAGAGGGCCCAGAGATACCTCTCCGACAATCGGAGTGACAAATCCTAATCTCGAAATACGCCAACCCAACATCTACCTTTGGAGACACCTGTAATGCTCCTTTATAATCACCCAGTTACGTTGTGACGTTTGGTAGCACCCAAAGTGTTCCTCCGGCAAACGGGAGTTGCATAATCTCATAGTCATAGGAACATGTATAAGTCATGAAGAAAGCAATAGCAACATACTAAACGATCGGGTGCTAAGCTAATGGAATGGGTCATGTCAATCAGATCATTCAACTAATGATGTGACCTCATTAATCAAATAACAACTCTTTGTCTATGGTTAGGAAACATAACCATCTTTGATTAATGAGCTAGTCAAGTAGAGGCATACTAGTGACACTCTGTTTGTCTATGTATTCACACATGTATTATGTGTCCAGTTAATACAATTCTAGCATGAATAATAAACATTTATCACGAAATAAGGAAATAAATAATAACTTTATTATTGCCTCTAGGGCATATTTCCTTTAGTCTCCCACTTGCACTAGAGTCAATAATCTAGATCACATCACCATGTGATTAACATCGATAGTTCACATCATCATGTGATTAACACCCATAGTTCACATCGCCATGTGACCAACACCCAAAGGGTTTACTAGATTCAGTAATCTAGTTCATATCGCTATGTGATTAACACCCAAGGAGTATTAGGTGTGATCATGTTTTTCTTGTGAGAGAATCTTAGTCAACGGGTCTGCCACATTCAGATCCGCATGTATTTTGCAAATTTCTATGTCAACAATGCTCTACATGGAGCTACTCTAGCTAATTGCTCCCACTTTCAATATGTATCTAGACCGAGACTTAGAGTCATCTAGATTAGTGTCAAAACTTGCATCGGCGTAACCCTTTATGACGAACCTTTTTTTTCCACTTCCATAATCGAGAAACATATCCTTATTCCACTAAGAATAATTTTGACCGCTGTCCAGTGATCTACTCCTAGATCACTATCGTACTCCCTTGCCAAACTCAGTGGTAGGGCATACAATAGATCTGGTATACAACATGGCATACTTTATAGAACCTATGACTGAGGCATAGGGAATGACTTTCATTCTCTTTCTATCTTCTCCCGTGGTCGGGCTTTGAGTCTTACTCAACTTCACACCTTGTAATACAGGCAAGAACTCTTTCTTTGACTGCTCCATTTTGAACTACTTCAAAATCTTGTCAAGGTATGTACTCATTGAAAAAACTTATCAAGCGTCTTGATCTATCTCTATAGATCTTGAAGCTCAATATGTAAGCAGCTTCACCAAAGTCTTTCTTTGAAAAACTCCTTTCAAACACTCCTTTATGCTTTGCAGAATAATTCTACATTATTTCTGATCAACAATATGTCATTCACATATACTTATCAGAAATGCTGTAGTGCTCCCACTCACTTTCTTGTAAATACAGGCTTCACCGCAAGTCTGTATAAAACTATATGCTTTGATCAACTTATCCAAGCGTATATTCCAACTCCGAGATTCTTGCACCAGTCCACAGATGGATCGCTGGAGCTTGCATATTTAGTTAACACCTTTAGGATTGACAAAACCTTCTAGTTGCATCGTATACAACTCTTCTTTAGTAAATCCATTAAGGAATGCAGTTTTGTTTATCCATTTGCCAGATTTCATAAAACGCAGCAATTGCTAACATGATTCGGACAGACTTAAGCATAGATACGAGTGAGAAACTCTCATCGTAGTCAACACCTTGAACTTGTCGAAAACCTTTTGCGACAATTCTAGCTTTGTAGATAGTAACACTACTATCAGCGTCCGTCTTCCTCTTGAAGATCCATTTATTTTCTATGGCTTGCCGATCATCGGGCAAATCCATCAAAGTCCATACTTTGTTCTTATACATGGATCATATCTCAGATTTCATGGCCTCAAACCATTTCGCGGAATCTGGGCTCATCATCGCTTCCTCATAGTTCGTAGGTTCATCATGATCTAATAGCATGACTTCCAGAAAAGGATTACCGTACCACTCTGGCGCGGATCTTACTCTGGTTGATCTACGAGGTTCAGTAGTTTCTTGTTCTGAAGTTTCATGATCATCATCATTAGCTTCCTCATTAACTGGTGTAGGTGTCACGGAAACTGTTTTCTGTGATGTACTACTTTCCAATAAGGGAGCAGGTACAGTTACCTCGTCAAGTTCTACTTTCCTCCCACTCACTTCTTTCGAGAGAAAACTCCTTCTCCAGAAAGTTTCCGAATTTAGCAACAAAAGTCTTGCCTTCGGATCTGTGATAGAAGGTGTATCCAATAGTTTCCTTTGGATATCCTATGAAGACGCACTTCTCCGATTTGAGTTTGAGCTTATCAGGATGAAACCTTTTCATATAAGCATCGCAACCCCAAACTTTAAGAACGACAGCTTAGGTTTCTTGCCAAACCATAGTTCACACGATGTCGTCTCAACGGATTTAGATGGTGCCCTATTTAATGTGAATGCAGCTGTCTCTAATGCATAACCCCAAAACGATAGTGGTAGATCGGTATGAGACATCATAGATTGCACTATATCCAATAAAGTACGATTATGACGTTCGGACACACCATTATGCTGTGGTGTTCCATGTGGCATGAGTTTGTGAAACTATTCCACATTGTTTTAATTGAAGGCCAAACTCGTAACTCAAATATTTTACCTCTGCGATCATATCGTAGAAACTTTTATTTTCTTGTCACGATGATTTTCCACTTCACTCTGAAATTCTTTGAACTGTTCAAATGTTTCAGACTTATGTTTCATCAAGTAGATATCCCCATATCTGCTCAAATCATCTGTGAAGGTCAGAAAATAATGATACCTGCTGCAAGCCTTAATATTCATCGGACCACATACATCAGTATGTATGATCTCCAACAAATCTGTTGCTTGCTTCATTGTTCCGGAGAACGGCGTTTTAGTCATCTTGCCCAAAAGGCATGGTTCGCAAGCATCAAGTGATTCATAATCAAGTGATTCCAAAATCCCATCAGCATGGAGTTTCTTCATGCGCTTTACACCAATATGACCTAAACGGCAGTGCTACAAATAAGTTGCACTATCATTATTAACTTTGCATCTTTTGGTTTCAATATTATGAGTATGTGTATCACTACGATCGAGATCCAACGAACTATTTTCATTGGGTGTGTAACCATATAAGGTTTTATTCATGTAAACAGAACAACAATTTATTCTCTTACTTAAATGAATAACCATATTACAATAAACATGATCAAATCATATTCATGCTCAATGCAAACACCAAATAACACTTATTCAGGTTCAACACTAATCCCGTAAGTATAGGGAGTGTGCGATGATGATCATATCAATCTTGGAACCACTTCCAACACACATCGTCACTTCACCCTTAACTAGTCTCTGTTTATTCTGCAACTCCCGTTTCGAGTTACTAATCTTAGCAACTGAACTAGTATGAAATACTGAGGGGTTGCTATAAACACTAGTAAATTACACATCAATAACATGTATATCAAATATACTTATGTTCACTTTGCCATCCTTCTTATCTGCCAATCACTTGGGGTAGTTCCGCTTCCAGTGACCAGTCCCTTTGCAGTAGAAACACTTAGTCTCAGGCTTAGGACCAGACTTGGGCTTCTTCACTTGAGCAGCAACTTGCTTGCTGTTCTTCTTGAAGTTCCCCTTCTTCCCTCTGCCCTTTTCTTGAAACTAGTGGTCTTGTCTACCATCAACATTTGATGTTTTTCTCGATTTCTACCTTCGTCAATTTCCGCATTACGAAGAGCTTGGGAATCGTTTCCGTTATCCCTTGCATGTCATAGTTCATCACGAAGTTCTACTAACTTGGTGATGGTGACTAGAGAATTCTGTCAATCACTATCTTATCTGGAAGATTAACTCCCACTTGATTCAAGCGATTGTAGTACACAGACAATCTGGGCACATGCTCACTAGTTGAGCGATTCTCCTCCATCTTTTAGCTATAGAACTTGTTGGAGACTTCATATCTCTCAACTCGGGTATTTGCTTGAAATATTAACTTCAATTCCTGGAACATCTCATATGGTCCATGACGTTCCAAACGTCTTTGAAGTCCCGATTCTAAGCCGTTAAGCATGGTGAACTAAACTATCAAGTAGTCATCATTTTGAGCTAGCCAAACGTTCATAACGTCTGTATCTGCTCCTGCAATAGGTATGTCACCTAGCGGTGCATCAAGGACATAATTCTTCTGTGCAGCAATGAGGATAAACCTCAGATCACGAATCCAATCCGCATCATTGCTACTAACATCTTTCAACACAATTTTTCTCTAGGAACATATTAAAATAAACATATGAAAGCAACAACGCAAGCTATTGATCTACAGCATAATTTGCAAAATACTACCAGACTAAGTTCATGATAAATTTAAGTTCAATTAATCAGATTACTTAAGAACTCCCACTTAGATAGACATCCCTCTAATCCTCTAAGTGATCACGTGATCCAAATCAACTAAACCATAACCGATCATCACGTGAGATGGAGTAGTTTTCAATGGTGAACATCGTTATGTTGATCATATCTACTATATGATTCACGCTCGACCTTTCGGACTCCGTGTTCCGAGGCCATATCTGTATATGCTTGGCTCGTCAAGTATAACCTGAGTATTCCGCGTGTGCAACTGTTTTGCACCCGTTGTATTTGAACGTAGAGCCTATCACATCCGATCATCACGTGGTGTCTCAGCACGAAGAACTTTCGCAACAGTGCATACTTAGGGAGAACACTTCTTGATAATTAGTGAGAGATCATCTTAAAATGCTACCGTCAAACTAAGCAAAATAAGATGTATAAAAGATAAACATCATATGCAATCAAAATATGTGACATGATATGGCCATCATCATCTTGCGCCTTTGATCTCCATCTCCAAAGTACTGTCATGATCTCTATCGTCACCGGCATGACACCATGATCTCCATCATCTTGATCTATATCAATGTGTCGTCACACGGTCGTCTCGCCAACTATTGCTCTTGCAACTATTGCTATCGCATAGCGATAAAGTAAAGCAATTATTTGGCGCTTGCATCTTATGCAATATAGAGACGACCATAAGGCTTTTGCCAGTTGCTGATAACAAAACATGATCATCTCATACAACAACTTATATCTCATCACGTTTTGACCATATCACATCACAACATGCCCTGCAAAAACAAGTTAGACGTCCTCTACTTTGTTGTTGCATGTTTTACGTGGCTGCTATGGGCTTAAGCAAGAACCAATCTTACCTACGCATCAAAACCACAACGATAGTTTGTCAAATAGACTCCGTTTTAACCTTCGCAAGGACGGGGCGTAGCCACACTTGGTTCAACTAAAGTTGGAGAAACAGTCACCCGCAAGTCACCTTTATGCAAAGCACGTCGGGGAAACCGGTCTCGCGTAAGCGTACGCATAATGTCGGTCCGGGCCGCTTCATCCAACAATACCGCCGAACCAAAGTATGACATGCTGGTAGGCAGTATGACTTATATCGCCCACAACTCACTTGTGTTCTACTCGTGCATATAACATCAAACCATAAAACCTAGGCTCGGATACCACTGTTGGGGAACGTAGTAATTTCAAAAAAATTCCTACGCACACGCAAGATCATGGTGATGCATAGCAACAAGGGGAGAGTATGATCTACGTACCCTTGTAGATTGCAACGGAAGCGTTGACACAACGTAGAGGAAGTAGTCGTACGTCTTCTTCCCGATCCGACCGATCCAAGCACCGTTACTCCGGCACCTCTGAGTTCTTAGCACACGTACAACTCGATGACGATCCCCGGGCTCCGATCCAGCAAAGCGTCGGGGAAGAGTTCCGTCAGCACGACGGCGTGGTGACGATCTTGATGTATTACCGACGCAGGGCTTCACCTAAGCACTACAACGATATGATCGAGGTGGAATATGGTGGCAGGGGGCACCGCACACGGCTAAGGAGTGATCTCAATGATCAACTTGTGTGTCTAGAGGTGCCCCCTGCCTCCGTATATAAAGGAGCCAAGGGGGAGGGGTGCGGCCAGCCCTATGGAGGCGCAGGAGGAGTCCTACTCCTACCGGGAGTAGGACTCCCCCCCAATCCTATTCCAAATAGGACTCCCAAGGGGGAAAGAGAGAGAGAGAGGTGGCCGGCCACCTCTCTTAGTCCTAATAGGACTAGGGGAGGGGGGAGGCGCGCAGCCCACTATGGGCAGCCCCTTTCACCTTTCCAGTAAAGCCCAATAAGGCCCATATGACTCCCGGGGGGTTCCGGTAACCTCCCGGTAATCCGGTAAAATCCTGATTTCACCCGGAACACTTCCGATGTCCAAACATAGGCTTCCAATATATCAATATTTATGTCTCGACCATTTCGAGACTCCTCGTCATGTCCGTGATCACATCCGAGACTCCGAACAACCTTCGGTACATCAAAATGCATAAACTCATAATAACTGTCATCGTAACGTTAAGCGTGCGGACCCTACGGTTCGAGAACAATGTAGACATGACTGAGACACATCTCTGGTCAATAACCAATAGCGGGACTTGGATGCCCATATTGGTTCCTACATATTCTACGAAGATCTTTTATCGATCAGACCGCATAACAACATACGTTGTTCCCTTTGTCATCGGTATGTTACTTGCCCGAGATTCGATCGTCGGTATCCAATACCTAGTTCAATCTCGTTACCGGCAAGTCTCTTTACTCGTTCCGTAATACATCATCTCGCAACTAACTCATTAGTTGCAATGCTTGCAAGGCTTATGTGATGTGCATTACCGAGAGGGCCCAGAGATACCTCTCCGACAATCGGAGTGACAAATCCTAATCTCGAAATACGCCAACCCAACATCTACCTTTGGAGACACCTGTAATGCTCCTTTATAATCACCCAGTTATGTTGTGACGTTTGGTAGCACTCAAAGTGTTCCTCCGGCAAACGGGAGTTGCATAATCTCATAGTCATAGGAACATGTATATGTCATGAAGAAAGCAATAGCAACATACTAAACGATCGGGTGCTAAGCTAATGGAATGGGTCATGTCAATCAGATCATTCAACTAATGATGTGACCTCGTTAATCAAATAACAACTCTTTGTCTATGGTTAGGAAACATAACCATCTTTGATTAACGAGCTAGTCAAGTAGAGGCATACTAGTGACACTCTGTTTGTCTATGTATTCACACATGTATTATGTTTCCGGTTAATACAATTCTAGCATGAATAATAAACATTTATCATGAAATAAGGAAATAAATAATAACTTTATTATTGCCTCTAGGGCATATTTCCTTCAGATAGACCAAAACGAAGTCATTGGTGTAGGCGTTGAAGATGAAGTTCATCATGCGAGAGAACGTCGGAGGAGCGTTGACGAGGCCAAAAGACATGACAGTGTATTCATATGAGCCAAAGCTTCCCCTGTATCCCCAACACCTGATTGCATAACCGGAAAATTTCAGGAGTTTCATAGGTGGGAATTCTTGTAGCTCTAGTTATGCTTCCACGGATATTGGTTTGAGATTGGGATTTCTTACCGATTATTCGTTTTTGAGCCGTACCTTGTTGATTTTATTCTTCTACCTTCATTCTTCGTGGCCTTGCAATTTAGGGATATGTGACCACTTCAAGAGAAATGCATTCGTTCATTTTGTTCGGATGTGAAGACTTTATGTTGCAATTTTCATTCCGTTGGTTTCAGCTTCATTTTTTCTGTCTATGTGCTAACGGTGGTCAACCTCTTCAGGATGGCTCCCGCTAAGAGCACCAGTCAGAACCAGAATCAAGATCCGCCACCTCCTCCTCCTCCCCCGGAAGCATGGCAAGCTGTGATGGCCGCTACTAATGCAAACATACAGTTGATCATGCAAATCCTCCAAGAGCATAATCAAGGCGGGCAAGGGAATCAAGGCAACAATCAGCACCACTTTGCTACACTGAACCAGTTCCTCGCAAATGGTCCAAAGACGTTCAGCAGTTGTGTTGAGGCTTCCGATGCTGACGATTGGCTTGTGGATCTGGGCAAGCATTTTGAATGCAGCAATGTCAGGCCTGAAGATTTCGTCAAGTTCGCTTCTTTCCAGCTCAAAGATCAGGCAGCAGGATGGTTCCAGCAGTACAAGGATTCCAGAGGTGGACGTCTGATCACTTGGGATGATTTCCGTCAAGATTTCTGAACTCATCACATCCCTCAAAGTGTGGTTGAGAGTAAGAGTCAGGAATTCCGCAATCTGAAGCAAGGCTCTTTTGTCTGTCTATGACTACAACAAGTTGTTCCAGAAGCTCGCCTGCTTTGCCAAGCAGGATGTTCCTGATGAGAAGAGCATGATATATCAGTTCAGGGGTGGTCTCCGTGAAGAAATTCAGCTCTCTCTTGTCCTCTTTGAGCCGTTGAGATACGATGAGTTCTACAACATGGCACTGAAGCAAGAGGCCGCTCAGTTGAGGTGTGATGCTTCCAAGAAGAGAGACAGAGATGCTACTCCGTCTTCCTCTACTCAAGTGGCCAAGCAGCAGAAGTTTTGGCTTCCTCCTCCTCCGTTCCGTCAGCCGTATCAGCAGAAGAGCAAAGGTGGTAGTGGTTCTTCCCACCCACCCAACCCTGGCTTTCAGAACAAGTCTTCGTCTCAACCTCCAAGACCGAGTGCTCCGTACCACCGCCCGCTTTCAGAGGTCACGTGCAACAAGTGCCAAGAAAAGGGTCACTATGCCAACAAGTGTTTCAACCAGAGGCGTCTTCCTCCTCCTCCTCCTGTGAGATCGGCAAGTACAACTGTGGTCAAGCATAACCCCAAGCATGCCAAGGTCAATATGGTGAATGCAGCTCAGGCAGAGGATTCTTTAGATGTGATCATGGGTAACCTTCCTGTTAATGATATTCCTGCAAAAGTTCTTTTTGACTCTGGTGCATCGCATTCCTTCATGTCATTCCCATTTGCATCGGAGAACAATTTTAGCACTAAGGCATTACCTAGAGCTATGCAAGTCGTCTCTCCGGCTAAGCGACTGAGTTCTAGTATGGTGGTTCCGGATATTTCTATCTTGATGGGTGATTTCAAGTTTCTTGCTTCTCCAATGGTTCTTGGTAACTCCGATATTGATCTTATTCTCGGGATGGATTGGCTTTCTAAGCACAAGGCTCAGCTTGATTGTGCGGCCAAGCAGATTCAATTGACGCATGCGTCTAAGGAAGTTATTGTCTTTGCCGCTCGGGATAATACCATCCGTCTGTTTTCTCTCAATGAGAAGGGTGAACTCGATGCTATCTCGCAAATTCCAGTCGTTTGTGAGTATCAAGATGTTTTTCCAGAAGAGCTACCAGGAATGCCTCCGCACCGGCCAGTTGAATTCGTTATTGATCTTGAGCCCGGCACGGAACCTGTGTGCAAGCGTCCTTACAAGCTCGGACCTGAAGAGTTGAAGGGGCTGAAGAAACAACTCGATGAGCAAGAGAGAATGGGTCTCATCCGGCCTAGTTCTTCTCCGTGGGGTTGTGGTGTTCTTTTTGTGAAGAAGAAGGATGGATTGGACCGACTTTGCGTTGATTACCGTCCAGTGAACAAGAAGACCATCAAGAACAAATACCCACTTCCCAACATCAATGAGTTGTTCGAACAACTCAAAGGTGCCCAAGTATTCTCTAAGCTTGATTTCCGCATGGGTTATCATCAGATTCGTATCCGTGAGAAAGATATTCCCAAGACGGCTTTCAGGACAAGCTTTGGCTCATATGAATACACTATCATGTATTTTGGCCTCGTCAACGCTCCTCCGACGTTCTCTCGCATGATGAACTTCATCTTCAACGCCTACCAATGACTTCGTTTTGGTCTATCTCAACGACATTCTGGTTTTCTCCAAGAACAAGGAAGATCATGCCAAACACTTGCGTTTGGTGCTTGATAAGCTCAGGGAACATCAGTTCTACGCCAAGTTCTCCAAGTGTGAATTTTGGCTCGATGAGGTTCTTTATCTTGGTCATATCATCTCTGCCAAGGGCATTGCCGTGAATCCTGAGAAGGTGTCTGCAATCGTGAATTGGGAACCTCCTCAAAACGTGAAGCAACTCCGCAGTTTCCTCGGTCTCGCAAGCTATTGCAGAAGATTCGTTGAAAACTTTTCTAAGATCGCGAAGCCTCTCTCAAATCTTCTTCAGAAGCACGTCAAGTACGTTTGGTCTCCGGAGTGTGATATTGCTTTCAACAATTTGAAAGAGAAGTTGATCACTGCTCCAGTTTTGACTCCACCTGATGAATCCAAGCCGTACGAGGTCTTTTGTGATGCCTCTCTCCAAGGTCTTGGCGCAGTTTTGATGCAAGAGAAGAAAGTTGTTGCTTATACCTCTCGCCAGTTGAAGCCTAATGAGAAGAACTACCCCACTCATGATCTTGAGTTGGCGGCAGTTGTGCATGCTCTGTTGACTTGGAGACATCTTCTATTGGGAAGAAAAGTGGATGTTTTCACTGATCACAAGAGTCTCAAGTACATGTTCACCCAGCCTAATCTGAACCTCGGGCAAACTCGATGGGTCGAAATGATTCAAGAGTATAATCCGAGTATCGAGTATACTCCAGGCAAGGCTAATGTGATTGCTGACGCTTTGAGCAGGAAAGCGTATTGCAACAGTCTGATTCTTAAGCCTTATCAACCCGAGCTTTGTGAAGCTTTCCGCAAACTGAATCTGCAAGTTGTTCCTCAAGGTTTCCTCGCCAACCTTCAAGTCTCTCCTACCTTAGAAGACCAGATTCACCAAGCCCAGCTTCTTGATGCTATGGTGAAAAAGGTGAAGATTGGGATTGCCAAGAGTCAGTCCAAGTACAAGTGCTACCGCCTTGATGACAAGGACACTCTCTTCTTCGAGGATCGAATTGTTGTACCCAAAGGTGAACTTCGTAAAGTGATCATGAATGAGGCTCACAATTCTCTCCTCTCCATCCACCCTGGGAGTACGAAGATGTATCAGGATCTCAAGCAAGCTTATTGGTGGACTCGAATGAAGCGTGAGATCGCTCAATTCATGAATGAGTGTGATGTCTGCAGAAGAGTGAAGGCAGAACATCAAAGGCCAGCAGGTCTCCTCCAACCTCTTGCCATTCCAGAATGGAAGTTTGATCACATTGAAATGGACTTCGTGACTGGGTTTCCAAGGTCCTGTTGGAAATATGCCCTAGAGGCAATAATAAAAGCATTATTATTATATTTCCTTGTTCATGATAATTGTCTTTATTCATGCTATAATTGTGTTATCCGGAAATCGTAATACATGTGTGAATAACAGACACCAACATGTCCCCAGTGAGCCTCTAGTTGACTAGCTCGTTGATCAACAGATAGTCATGGTTTCCTGACTATGGACACTGGATGTCATTGATAACGAGATCACATCATTGGGAGAATGATGTGATGGACAAGACCCAATCCTAAACATAGCACAAGATCGTATAGTTCATTTGCTAGAGTTTTCCAATGTCAAGTATCTTTTCCTTAGACCATGAGATCGTGTAAACTCCCGGATACCGTAGGAGTGCTTTGGGTATGCCAAACGTCACAACGTAACTGGGTGACTATAAAGGTAGACTACGGGTATCTCCGAAAGTGTCTGTTGGGTGACATGGATCAAGACTGGGATTTGTCACTCCGTATGACGGAGAGGTATCACTGGGCCCACTCGGTAATGCATCATCATAATGAGCTCAGAGTGACCAAGTGTCTGGTCACGGGATCATGCATTACGGTACGAGTAAAGTGACTTGCCGGTAACGAGATTGAACGAGGTATTGGGATACCGACGATCGAATCTCGGGCAAGTAACATATCGATAGACAAAGGGAATAGCGTACGAGGTTGATAGAATCCTCGACATCGTGGTTCATACGATGAGATCATCGTGGAGCATGTGGGAGCCAACATGGGTATCCAGATCCCGCTGTTGGTTATTGACCGGAGAGTCGTCTCGGTCATGTCTGCTTGTCTCCCGAACCCGTAGGGTCTACACACTTAAGGTGCAGTTACGCTAGGATTGTAGGGATATGTATATGCAGTAACCCGAATGTTGTTCGGAGTCCCGGATGAGATCCCGGACGTCACGAGGAGTTCTGGAATGGTCCGGAGGTAAAGATTTATATATGGGAAGTCCTGTTTCGGGCATCGGGACAAGTTTCGGGGTTATCGGTATTGTACCGGGACCACCGGAAGGGTCCCGGGGGTCCACCGGGTGGGTCCACCTGTCCCGGGGGGGGCCACATGGGCTGTAGGGGGTGCGCCTTGGCCTAATAGGCCAAGGGCACCAGCCCCACATAGGCCCATGCGCCTAGGGTTTGAAAGGGGAAGAGTCCTAGGAGGGGAAGGCACCTCCTAGGTGCCTTGGGGGGGAGGGAAAACCCCCTTGGCCGCCGCACCCCCTAGGAGATTGGATCTCCTAGGGCCGGCCACCCCCCCCTTGGCCCTCCTATATATAGTGGGGGAGAGGAGGGACTTCATACCTGAACGCCTTGGCCTTTGGTTGCCTCCTTCTCCCTCTCCAACACCTCCTCCACCTCCATAGTGCTTAACGAAGCTCTGCCGGAGTACTGCAGCTCCATCAACACCACGCCGTCGTGCTGCTGCTGGTGCCATCTCCCTCAACCTCTCCTCCCTCCCTTGCTGGATCAAGAAGGAGGAGACGTGGCTGTTCCGTACGTGTGTTGAACGCGGAGGTGCCGTCCGTTCGGCGCTGGTCATCGGTGATTTGGATCACGTCGAGTACGACTACATCATCACCGTTCTTTTGAACGCTTCCGCTCACGATCTACAAAGGTATGTAGATGCATCTAATCACTCGTTGCTAGATGAACTCCTAGACGATCTTGGTGAAACGAGTAGGAAAATTTTTGTTTTCTGCAACGTTCCCCAACAGTGGCATCATGAGCTAGGTCTATGCGTAGTTCTTCTTGCGTGAGTAGAACACAATTTGTTGTGGGCGTAGATTTGTCAACTTTCTTGACGTTACTAGTCCTTTCTTGCTTCAGCGGTATTGTGGGATGAAGCGGCCCGGACCAACCTTACACGTACGCTTAAGTGAGACCGGTTCCACCGACTAACATGCACTAGATGCATAAGGTGGCTGGCGGGTGTCTGTCTCTCCTACTTTAGTTGGAGCGGAATCGATGAACAGGGTCCTTATGAAGGGTAAATAGAAGTTGACAAATCACGTTGTGGCTTTAACGTAGGTAAGAAAACGTTCTTGCTAGAACCCTAATTCAGCCACGTAAAACTTGCAACAACAATTAGAGGACGTCTAACTTGTTTTTGCAGCAAGTGGTTTGTGATATGATATGGCCAAAGTTGTGATGAATGATGAATGATCTATATGTGATGTATGAGATGTTCATGCTATTGTAATAGGAATCACGACTTGCATGTCGATGAGTATGACAACCGGCAGGAGCCATAGGAGTTGTCTTTATTCTTTTATATGACCTACGTGTCATCAAGAAACGCCATGTAATTACTTTACTTTATTGCTAAACGCGTTAGCCATAGTAGTAGAAGTAATAGTTGGCGAGAAACTTCATGGAGACACGATGATGGAGATCATGATGATGGAGATCATGGTGTCAAGCCGGTGACAAGATGATCATGGAGCCCCAAGATGGAGATCAAAGGAGCTATGTGATATTGGCCATATCATGTCACGTTTATTATTTGATTGCATGTGATGTTTATCATGTTTTGCATCTTGTTTACTTAGAACGACGGTAGTAAATAAGATGATCCCTCACAATAAATTCAAGAAGTGTTCCCCCTAACTGTGCACCGTTGCGACAGTTCGCTGTTTCAAAACACCACGTGATGATCGGGTGTTTTATTCAGACGTTCACATACAACGGGTGTAAGACAGATTTACACATGCAAACACTTAGGTTGACTTGACGAGCCTAGCATGTACAGACATGGCCTCGGAACACAGAAGACCGAAAGGTCGAGCATGAGTCGTATAGAAGATACGATCAACATGAAGATGTTCACCGATGTTGACTAGTCCGTCTCACGTGATGATCGGACACGGTCTAGTTTAACTCGGATCATGTAATACTTAGATGGATAGAGGGATGTCTAATCTAAGTGGGAGTTCACTAATAATTTGAATAGTTGAACTTAATTATCATGAACTTAGTCTAAAATCTTTGCAATATGTCTTGTAGATCAAATGGCCAACGTAGTCCTCAACTTCAACGCGTTCCTAGAGAAAACTAAGCTGAAAGACGATGGCAGCAACTATACGGACTGGGTCCGGAACCTGAGGATCATCCTCATAGCTGCCAAGAAAGATTATGTCCTACAAGCACCGCTTGGTGACGCACCCGTTCTCCCTGCAGAACAAGATGTTATGAACGCTTGGCAGGCACGTTTCGATGACTACTCCCTCGTTCAGTGCGGCATGCTTTACAGCCTAGAGCCGGGGCTCCAAAAGCGTTTTGAGAGACATGGAGCATATGAGATGTTCGAAGAGCTGAAAATGGTTTTCCAAGCTCATGCCCGGGTCGAGAGATATGAAGTCTCCGACAAATTCTTCAGCTGTAGGATGGAGGAAAACAGTTCTGTCAGTGAGCACATACTCACTATGTCTGGGTTGCATAATCGCTTGACTCAGCTGGGAGTTAATCTCCCGGATGATGCGGTCATTGACAGAATCCTCCAGTCGCTTCCACCAAGCTACAAGAGCTTTGTGATGAACTTCAATATGCAGGGGATGGAAAAGACCATTCCTGAAGTATTTGCTATGCTGAAATCAGCAGAGGTAGAAGTCAGGAAGGAACATCAAGTGTTGATGGTCAATAAAACCACTAAGTTCAAGAAAGGCAAGGGTAAAAAGAACTTCAAGAAGGACGGCAAGGAGGTTGCCGCGCCCGGCAAGCAAGCTGCCGGGAAGAAGCCAAAGAATGGACCCAAGCCCGAGACTGAGTGCTTTTATTGCAAGGGAAGCGGTCACTGGAAGCGGAACTGCCCTAAGTATTTAGCGGATAAGAAGGCCGGCAAAACAAAAGGTATATGTGATATACATGTAATTGATGTGTACCTTACTAGTGCCCGTAGTGGCTCCTGGGTATTTGATACCGGTGCAGTTGCTCACATTTGTAACTCAAAGCAGGGGCTGCGGAATAAGCGGAAACTGGCAAAGGACGAGGTGACGATGCGCGTCGGGAATGGTTCCAAGGTCAATGTGATCGCCGTCGGCACGCTGCCTCTGCATCTCCCTTCGGGATTAGTTTTAAACCTTAATAATTGTTATTTAGTGCCAGCTTTGAGCATGAACATTGTATCGGGATCTCGTTTAATTCGAGATGGCTACTCTTTTAAATCTGATAATAATGGTTGTTCCATTTTTATGAGAGATATGTTTTATGGTCATGCTCCTATGGTGAATGGTTTATTCTTTATGAATCTCGAACGTGATGCTACACATGTTCATAATGTGAGTACCAAAAGAAGTAAGGTTGATAATGATAGTCCCACATACTTGTGGCACTGCCGCCTTGGTCACATAGGTGTCAAACGCATGAAGAAGCTCCATGCTGATGGACTTTTAGAGTCTCTTGATTATGAATCATTTGACACGTGCGAACCATGCCTTATGGGTAAAATGACCAAGACTCCGTTCTCAGGAACAATGGAGCGAGCAACCGACTTATTGGAAATCATACATACTGATGTGTGCGGTCCGGTGAGTGTTGAGGCTCGCGGTGGCTATCGTTATGTTCTCACCCTCACTGATGATTTAAGTAGGTATGGGTATATCTACTTAATGAAACACAAGTCTGAAACCTTGGAAAAGTTCAAGGAATTTTAGAGTGAGGTTGAAAATCAACGTGACAGGAAAATCAAGTTTCTACGATCAGATCGTGGAGGAGAATACTTGAGTCACGAGTTTGGCACACACTTAAGAAAATGTGGAATAGTTTCACAACTCACGCCGCCTGGAACACCTCAGCATAATGGTGTGTCCGAACGTCGTAATCGCACTCTGTTAGATATGGTGCGATCTATGATGTCTCTTACCGATTTACCGCTTTCTTTTTGGGGCTATGCTTTAGAGACTGCCGCATTCACTTTAAATAGGGCTCCGTCGAAATCCGTTGAGACGACACCGTATGAATTATGGTTTGGGAAGAAACCTAAGCTGTCGTTTATAAAAGTTTGGGGATGCGATGCTTATGTCAAGAAACTTCAACCTGAAAAGCTCGAACCCAAGTCGGAAAAATGTGTCTTCATAGGATACCCAAAAGAAACTATTGGGTACACCTTCTACCTCAGATCCGAAGGCAAGATCTTTGTTGCCAAGAATGGGTCCTTTCTGGAGAAAGAGTTTCTCTCGAAAGAAGTAAGTGGGAGGAAAGTAGAGCTTGATGAAGTATTACCTCTTGAACCGGAAAATGGCGCAACTCAAGAAAATGTTCCTGAGGTGCCAGCACCGACTAGAGAGGGAGTTAATGATAATGATCAAGATACTTCTGATCAAGCCCCTACTGAAATTCGAAGGTCCACAAGGACACGTTCCGCACCAGAGTGGTACGGCAACCCTGTCTTGGAAATCATGCTGTTAGACAACGGTGAACCTTCGAACTATGAAGAAGCGATGGCGGGCCCGGATTCCGACAAATGGCTGGAAGCCATGAAATCCGAGATAGGATCCATGTATGAAAACAAAGTATGGACTTTGACTGACTTGCCCGTTGAGCGGCGAGCCATAGAAAATAAATGGATCTTTAAGAAGAAGACAGACGCGGATGGTAATGTGACCATCTATAAAGCTCGGCTTGTCGCTAAGGGTTATCGACAAGTTCAAGGGGTTGACTACGATGAGACTTTCTCGCCGGTAGCGAAGCTGAAGTCCGTCCGAATCATGTTAGCAATTGCCGCATTCTATGATTACGAAATATGGCAAATGGACGTCAAAACGTCATTCCTTAATGGTTTCCTTAAGGAAGAATTGTATATGATGCAGCCGGAAGGTTTTGTCGATCCTAAAAATGCTGACAAAGTGTGCAAGCTCCAACGCTCGATTTATGGGCTGGTGCAAGCATCTCGGAGTTAGAACATTCGCTTTGATGAGATGATCAAAGCGTTTGGGTTTACACAGACTTATGGAGAAGCCTGCGTTTACAAGAAAGTGAGTGGGAGCTCTGTAGCATTTCTCATATTATATGTAGATGACATACTTTTGATGGGAAATGATATAGAACTCTTGGACAGCATCAAGGCCTACTTGAATAAAAGTTTTTCAATGAAGGACCTTGGAGAAGCTGCTTATATATTAGGCATCAAAATCTATAGAGATAGATCGAGACGCCTCATAGGTCTTTCACAAAGCACATACCTTGATAAGATATTGAAGAAGTTCAATATGGATCAATCCAAGAAGGGGTTCTTGCCTGTGTTACAAGGTATGAAATTGAGCTCAGCTCAATGTCCGACCACGGCAGAAGATATAGAAGAGATGAGCGTCATCCCCTATGCCTCAGCCATAGGTTCTATTATGTATGCCATGCTGTGTACCAGACCTGATGTAAACCTTGCCGTAAGTTTGGTAGGAAGGTACCAAAGTAATCCCGGCAAGGAACACTGGACAGCGGTCAAGAATATCCTGAAGTACCTGAAAAGGACTAAGGAGATGTTTCTCGTTTATGGAGGTGACGAAGAGCTCGTCATAAAGGGTTACGTCGACGCTAGCTTCGACACAGATCTGGATGACTCTAAGTCACAAACCGGATACGTGTATATTTTGAATGGTGGGGCAGTAAGCTGGTGCAGTTGCAAGCAAAGCGTCGTGGCGGGATCTACATGTGAAGCGGAGTACATGGCAGCCTCGGAGGCAGCACATGAAGCAATATGGGTGAAGGAGTTCATCACCGACCTAGGAGTCATACCCAATGCGTCGGGGCCGATCAAGCTCTTCTGTGACAACACTGGAGCTATTGCACTTGCCAAGGAGCCCAGGTTTCACAAGAAGACAAGGCACATCAAGCGTCGCTTCAACTCCATTCGTGAAAATGTTCAAGATGGAGACATAGAGATTTGTAAGGTACATACGGACCTGAATATAGCAGATCCGTTGACTAAACCTCTCCCTAGAGCAAAACATGATCAACACCAGAATTCCATGGGTGTTCGATTCATCACAATGTAACTAGATTATTGACTCTAGTGCAAGTGGGAGACTGTTGGAAATATGCCCTAGAGGCAATAATAAAAGCATTATTATTATATTTCCTTGTTCATGATAATTGTCTTTATTCATGCTATAATTGTGTTATCCGGAAATCGTAATACATGTGTGAATAACAGACACCAACATGTCCCTAGTGAGCCTCTAGTTGACTAGCTCGTTGATCAACAGATAGTCATGGTTTCCTGACTATGGACACTGGATGTCATTGATAACGAGATCACATCATTGGGAGAATGATGTGATGGACAAGACCCAATCCTAAACATAGCACAAGATCGTATAGTTCATTTGCTAGAGTTTTCCAATGTCAAGTATCTTTTCCTTAGACCATGAGATCGTGTAAACTCCCGGATACCGTAGGAGTGCTTTGGGTATGCCAAACGTCACAACGTAACTGGGTGACTATAAAGGTAGACTACGGGTATCTCCGAAAGTGTCTGTTGGGTGACATGGATCAAGACTGGGATTTGTCACTCCGTATGACGGAGAGGTATCACTGGGCCCACTCGGTAATGCATCATCATAATGAGCTCAGAGTGACCAAGTGTCTGGTCACGGGATCATGCATTACGGTACGAGTAAAGTGACTTGCCGGTAACGAGATTGAACGAGGTATTGGGATACCGACGATCGAATCTCGGGCAAGTAACATATCGATAGACAAAGGGAATAGCGTACGGGGTTGATAGAATCCTCGACATCGTGGTTCATCCGATGAGATCATCGTGGAGCATGTGGGAGCCAACATGGGTATCCAGATCCCGCTGTTGGTTATTGACCGGAGAGTCGTCTCGGTCATGTCTGCTTGTCTCCCGAACCCGTAGGGTCTACACACTTAAGGTTCAGTTACGCTAGGGTTGTAGGGATATGTATATGCAGTAACCCGAATGTTGTTCGGAGTCCCGGATGAGATCTCGGACGTCACGAGGAGTTCCGGAATGGTCCGGAGGTAAAGATTTATATATGGGAAGTCCTGTTTCAGGCATCGGGACAAGTTTCGGGGTTATCGGTATTGTACCGGGACCACCGGAAGGGTCCCGGGGGTCCACCGGGTGGGTCCACCTGTCCCGGGGAGCCACATGGGCTGTAGGGGGTGCGCCTTGGCCTAATGGGCCAAGGGCACCAGCCCCACATAGGCCCATGCGCCTAGGGTTTGAAAGGGGAAGAGTCATAGGAGGGGAAGGCACCTCCTAGGTGCCTTGGGGGGGAGGGAAAACCCCCTTGGCCGCCGCACCCCCTAGGAGATTGGATCTCCTAGGGCCGGCCACCCCCCCTTGGCCCTCCTATATATAGTGGGGGAGAGGAGGGACTTCATACCTGAACGCCTTGGCCTTTGGTTGCCTCCTTCTCCCTCTCCAACACCTCCTCCACCTCCATAGTGCTTAGCGAAGCTCTGCCGGAGTACTGCAGCTCCATCAACACCACGCCGTCGTGCTGCTGCTGGTGCCATCTCCCTCAACCTCTCCTCCCTCCCTTGCTGGATCAAGAAGGAGGAGACGTGGCTATTCCGTACGTGTGTTGAACGCGGAGGTGCCGTCCGTTCGGCGCTGGTCATCGGTGATTTGGATCACGTCGAGTACGACTACATCATCACCGTTCTTTTGAACGCTTCCGCTCGCGATCTACAAAGGTATGTAGATGCATCTAATCACTCGTTGCTAGATGAACTCCTAGATGATCTTGGTGAAACGAGTAGGAAAAATTTTGTTTTCTGCAACGTTCCCCAACAGGTCCAAGCGTGGCAATGATGCTATATTCGTTGTCATCGACAAGCTCACCAAAGTGGCTCACTTTCTGCCTATCAAAGAGTCGATCACTGCAGCTCAATTGGCGGAACTCTATACCTCTCGATTTGTCTCTCTGCACGGTATTCCTCAAGTGATATCTTCAGACCGTGGCAGCATCTTTACCTCCAAGTTTTGGGATTCTTTTCAGAAGGCCATGGGCACCAACATCCGCTTCAGCACTGCTTTCCATCCTGAAACAAGCGGTCAAGTCGAGCGTGTCAACCAGATTCTTGAAGATATGCTCAGGGCTTGTGTGATCTCCTTCAACATGAAGTGGGAGGATTGTCTTCCTTATGCTGAATTCTCATACAACAACAGTTTTCAAGCAAGTTCGGGCAAGGTCCCTTTTGAAATTCTGTATGGCAGGAAGTGTCGTACCCCTCTCAACTGGTCTGAAACCGGTGAACGTCAGCTACTGGGTAATGACTTAATCACAGAGGCAGAAGAAATGTGCAAAGTCATTCGTGATAACCTCAAAGCAGCCCAATCCCGCCAGAAGAGCTACTATGATAGTAAGCACCGTGATTTGGCTTTCGAGATCGGAGATCATGTTTACCTCCGTGTCTCTCCTATGAAAGGTACTCGTCGCTTCGGTTTACTACCGGTAGACCGCCTGTCAAGTTTCGTATCATTTGGACTTCGTTTGATACTCCATCAGTTAACCGAGGGACCGATAAGGCCTCGTGTGTGTTGCAGCCCAACACCTCTCCAATTTGGCCCAAAACCCACCAAACTCTGCTCCATGTCCTAGAGCGTTCGATCACGATCGCGTGGCCAAAAACCACACCTCATTTGGACTCTCCTAGCTCCACTTATGCCTATAAATAGCCCCCTCCATTTTCGAATCATCTCCTTCCCCGAAACCCTAGTCTAAAAAAACATCCCCGCCAGATCCGCCGCCGACGGACGTGTCCGGAGCGGACCGGACAACGTCCGCCGCCGCAGCCCACCCACTCGCCGCTCGACACGTGGCACCCGGCGCCGCCGCCGCCCGAGGCCCGTGGGAGCCCGCGCCCGGCC
>NC_041388.1:536104880-536138003 GCF_002162155.2 Triticum dicoccoides
CGTCTTCCCCGGCGCCGTCCCCCGCGCCGACGCACGCCTCCATCGCCGGCGAGCCCCGCCACCGGCCACGACCACCTTCTCCGCCACCGGCGGCCGCCACCACGGGCCGCTGCCGCCGCCCCGCCGCCGGATCCGGCCGGGAGTGGTCGGATCTACCTCCTCCCCGTCCGGCGACCTCCTCCCGACGTCTCCGGCGATCCCCGTCGTATCCCTGGTGAACAGTGCACAAATCCGGCGACCTCAAAGTCCGAGCCCGCGAGATACCGATCTGGATCTGAGATTCGAAATATCTCGGTTGACTTTTTCGTACCTAACCCTAGTTTTTCGAGCATACTTTGACCAGTGATATCTCCGCATCCGTAGCTCCGTTTTGGACATATAGTATATCAAAATGTTCTTCTCGACGAGTACATCATTTCATTCCATTGTATCATTTTCATTTGAGTTCATCTTGATGCCCGAAATGCTGCTAGAAGGAGGCTTCATGAGTTAAATGTCAGATCCGCTAGTTCATCCTACACTTTTGTCATTTTTGCCATGATTATTGTGTGCATGATATGCATGTGAGTCCTTCATATGTTTTGTTAAGCATTTTGTCTTCTTTCCAGAGGTGCAACCCATGCATTTTTAGGATGTGTGTGGTGACTTGTGAAAGGTTGCAAAGAGAGGCACCCGGGAAATCAGTTTTCAGGGACTTTGTTGTTTTCACTAAGTCTGGGATTATTTAGTTCATGATGCCATATGTTCAGCTTGTTTCCTAATGATCCGTGCCTCTTTTGAGGATGATCAGTAAGGGACTTTTGTTAACCTTGTTATTCTATATCCATCCATGTCTTTACTTGCAATTTTGGAGCACCATAGATTGATTCAATCGAGCTCAACTTTTGCTTCGTTGTGAATTAGGGCAGATCGTTAACTTGTTTGCGATTTCGCCGGTGCTATTGTAGTTGATCCATGCATGCTATGTCATTGTTCTTGCCATGTATAGTTAGAATTTTGTGCCTTCTTAACGGATGTATGCTTGCCTTGCCATGACTTGCACCGTAGTGAGTGCATCGAGCTCGTTTACATGCCTTTGCGAGTTAAATTTCAGCATGTCTCAGTTTTCACTAAGTCTGAAAACTGATTGTGTTTTATCTATGTTCGTGGGCTCGTTAGTATATGTTGTGAACCCTTTTAGCCCCCAGGCCACTTTGGGTCTTTTGTTAAGCTTGTTGAGTAGCTCCATTCCATGTTCTTACTTGTCATATTCAGGTCTTGTATCATGTTGTTTTGCTGCTCCGAAGAGAGCATCGTGGTCTGAGATTTCAGACTAGTGTTAATTTCACTAAGTCTGAAATCTGTTTTGCACATGCGTTTTTGCCATGCTTGTTTGAACCTCATAATGGATGAATTGGCCGTGGCTCAGTGCTAGTGTTTTTATAAGCATCTTGTGTACATCCCTGCCATGTCTTTTGTTGTCATGTTTGGTGGCTGTAGCATGTTTATTTCATTGCATTTAGATGCCTACTTGCTGTAAATCGCAGACCGGTGTCATATCTTAAAACGCTTGCCATTTCTAAACCGTAACTCCGATTCCAATGATCTTTATATCGTTTTCAAGCGATTTCATCCCCTCTATCAGGTGGCACACTTGGTTTTCCAAGTTGAGGCCAGGTTCATGCGTTTCCTGTCACGTCTTGCATTATGCATCCCACATCGCATCCCGCATAGCATACCATCTTTGCATCTTATTGCTTGAGCTTGCACGTGGTTGATTGTATCCTTGTTGCTTGTTTGTGTTGTTTGGGTAGAGCCGGGAGACGAGTTCGCTAACGAGGAGCCCGTTGAGTTTGCTTTTGAGGATCCAGTCAACTTTGACAGCTTTGCAGGCAAGATGATCATACCCTCGAAATCACTACTATCTTTGCTATGCTAGTTTGCTCGCTCTTTTGCTTTGCCAATGCTACGATGCCTACCTTTTGCTTGCCAGCCTCCCAATTGCCATGTTGAACCTCTAATCCACCATGTCCTAGCAAACCATTGATTGGCTATGTTACCGCTTCGCTCAGCCCTTCTTATAGCGTTGCTAGTTGTAGGTGAAGATTGGAGCCGTTCCTTGTTGGAACATTTACTTATTTGTTGGGATATCATTATATTGCTATGTTATCTAAATGCATCTATATACTTGGTAAAGGGTGGAAGGCTCGGCCTCTCGCCTAGTGATTTGTTCCACTCTTGGCGCCCTAGTTTCCGTCATGTCGGTGTTATGTTCCCGAATTTTGCGTCCCTCACGCGGTTGGGCTATAATGGGAACCCCTTGATAGTTCGCCTTGATTAAAGCTTTTCCAGCAATGCCCAACATTGGTTTTTACTATTTGCCACCTAGCCTCTTTTTCCCTTGGGTTACCGGAGCCCGAGGGTCATCTTTATTTTAGCCCCCCACGGGCCAGTGCTCCTCTGAGTGTTGGTCCGAACTGAGCTGCCTACGGGGCCACCTCGGGGAAACTTGAGGGTTGGTTTTACTCGTAGCTAGTCTCATCTGAGTGTGCCCTGAGAAAGAGATATGTGCAGCTCCTATCGGGATTTATCGGCACGTTCGGGCGATGTTGCTGGACTTGTTTTTAACCTGTCGAATCGTCTTGTTGTACCGGGATACCGAGTCTGATCAATGTGTCTTGGGTGGAGGTCTATTCCTTCGTTGACCGTGAGAGCTTGTCATGGGCTAAGTTGGGACTCCCCTACAGGGATTGAACTTCCAAAAGTCGTGCCCGCGGTTATGGGCAGATGGGAATTTGTTAATGTCCGGTTGTAGATAACTTAAACTAAACTTAATTTTAAAAATGAATCAACCGTGTGTGTTACCGTGATGGCCCCTTCTCGGTGGAGTCCGGGAAGCGGACACGGTGTTGGAGTTATGCTTGCGCAGGTTGTTCCTTTAGATTCTCGCTCGCGCTTCGCCTCCTCTTCTCGCTCTCTTTTGCGTATAAGTTAGCCACCATATATGCTAGTCGCTTGCTGCAGCTCCACATATATTGCCTTATCCTTCCTATAAGCTTAAATAGTTTTGATCGCGAGGGTGCGAGATTGTTGAGTCCCTGTGGCTCACAGTTACTATAACTCCAGATGCAGGTCCAGGTGTTTCCGCTCCAGGTGACGAGTACGAGCTCAAGTGGGAGTTCGACGAGGACTCTCAGTGTTACTACGTGTCTTTTCCTGATGATCAGTAGTGGTGCCTAGTTGGGGATCGGTTCAGGGCCTTGTCGCATGTTGGGTTCTTTTCCATTTTGGCGCCATAGTCGGGCCATGAGTGTTTGTTTGATGGATGTTATTTATGTACCTTGATGTGATGTGGCGAGTGTAAGCCAACTATGTTTCTCCCTTATTACTTATATTACATGGGATGTTTGTGATGATTTCCTAACTTGCGACATTGCTTTCAATGCGGTTATGTCTCTAAGTCGTGCCTCAACACGTGGGAGCTATAGCCGCATCGAGGGCGTTACAAATAGTCTTGATCGCGAGGGTGCGAGATTGCTGAGTCCCTGTGGCTCACAGATACTTCCAAAACCAGTTTGCAGGTGCCGATGAGTCCGTGCAGACGACGCAACCAGGCTCAGGAGGAGCTCGATGAAGATCTTGTCCTTTGTGTTGTTTTGTTCTAGTTGATCAGTAGTGGAGCCCAGTTGGGGTCGATCGGGGACCTTTGTCGCATTTGGGGTTCTTCTTTTATTTTGGTTCCGTAGTTGGACCATGAGTGTATTTGATTGATGTAATGCTTTATTCATGTAATTGTGTGAAGTGGCGATTGTAAGCCAACTATGTATCTCTTTCCTTATTATATTACATGGGTTGTGTGAAGATTACCTCACTTGCGACATATGCCTTCAATGCGATTATGCCTCTAAGTCATGCCTCGACACGTGGGAGATATAGTCACATCGAGGGTGTTACAAGTTGGTATTAGAGCCTTCCCCGACCTTAGGAGCCCCATTGCTTGATCGTTTTTAGCGGCCGAGTTGTGTCTAGAAAACTGTTTTGAGTCATCTAGGAATTATATATCGGAGAGTTTAGGAATTCTTTTTACTCCCCAGTCTCCTCATCGCTCTGGTAAGGCATCCTGACATAGAGTTTTGACTCTTCTCTTCTCAAGTTTCACTAAAAAAAAAATTAGGATCACGCGAGGATCTTGGAATCGTTCCGATGGTTTTATGATGAGAACATTGTCTTGGTGCCTCCTATCAGGGGTTTAGTGGAAGTGTCCCGGGGAGTTGAGCTCTGAGGTGTTGTCATCATAATTTTATCGTTGCAGTTCTGGAATACTTGAGATATGTTCGCCGACATCGAAAATCTCTTTTATGCAGTTCGTTGGTGAGATAACCTCGACGCCACCCAGTACTGGGGCAGGAGTTCGGGAGTATCCCATAACTTGTATAACGGATGCTTTTCGAAGGTTGAGGTAGATGATTTCCGAAGTTTTTCTTGGTTATGTGTTGAAGGATGGATACAGCTGGATGTAGGATTTGCTAGTTTGGGTGAGATATTATGCTTCCCCTGTATCCCCAACACCTGATTGCATAACCGAAAAGTTTCGGGAGTTTCATAGGTGGGAATTCAAGTAGCTCTTAGGATATCTTTCCGACAGATGTATGATATGAAATTGGGGTTCGACGTCTAGTGGTCCGCCTATTCACGGTCGGTTTTATAGTGGTCTCGTTGTGTCTTAAAGAGTCCTTGGCTATGCCGACTTGGGGACGCTTCGTATGTCATGTGCACTGCCTTGTACATGATGGTGTTGTACGATCGAGCCCTTGTAGGCCCCACCACGAAAACTTCGGACGAAATCTCTATCATATGTTTGTTCCGGCTTATTTTGCAAGCCACTCCTTTGTTTTTGTTTTGGTTTGTGGTATTCGAGTTGCTTCGGAGTCAAATGTGGATTCCATACCTTTCCTAAGTGGTGTTCTCATATTTCTTTGAGAATACAAATCCTTCTCGTTTATTGAGATTGTCATGTCAATCCTTTTTCACCGGTGTGCTTCTATTCTAGTGGATCCAACCATTTCAACTTCCGCAAGATCAGTTATCACTTCTTCTCAACGGTGTTTGTTTCATCCGTCTCCAAGTTGCCTTTGTTTTTCCCACCCTCCCTCCCTTTGTTTTTCTCCAAGGATTCAGATCTCTTACGAGTATCCTTCTTATTGATGTGAGGTCTCTCCATTCTTTTCTATCAATATTCTTATCCGGTGATTCTCATAAGGATTCTAACTGAGCTTAAAGTCCGTCTCTCATCACTCGTTTTTCTTCTCCGGTGGAACCAATTCAAGCTTTGTTGATCTCATATTCCTTTTTCCTCGTTTCAAATACCTTCTCATGCCGGTGCACCTCATATTCATTCACTTCTCGCTATTTAATTGTTTCGTAGTGCTCAAGATATCTCGAAGATTCGTGTTTTTCACTCTGCATTCATTCAATATCTTTCGAGGTTGTTATCTTATTCAAGCCATTTAATTCAACCGGTGCAATCTCCTTTCTCAAGTAATCATTCTACGGTGTTTCTTTTGAGTGGGCCCTAACCCACAGGTCTTTTCCCAAGATCTTACCTAACTCTTCTTATTTTCCCGGAGCTATCCTCAAATTTCTTTTCGAAGTTTGACGTAAGAATGAGTTATCATCAGTCAAATGTCATCTCCAAGATCTTTCAAATTCTTTTCATCGTTGGCTCAACCTTTACATTCTTTATTCCGGTGTGCCTCAATAATTCTTGGTGGTGTTTCTCGTCGTCATTTGAAGACCGAAGAAGAGTTTTACCTCCATATCTTATCCGTTCTCTCAGAGAATCGTGGTTCTAATTCGAGGTCATCCTCTCATAATTGTTTGATTGTGAGAATTCTTTTTATCCATCCGGAGCAATTCAGGAGCCTTTTTCAGTTTGTTCATCCGGAGCCCATCATCTAAGATTTATTCATTCTCAGCTTTCAGCTATCATTCTCCAAATTTTACCGGTGCTTCATTCAAGTGATCTTTAATCGGTTCGTGATCTCTTCGTTCTCATGTATCTAGTTTCTCTCAAGCATCTTCGTTCATCTGCAAATTCTTCTCGGTGATTCGTTATCTTTTATTCGTTCATTTTCAATTCTACGGTGGTTCGTGCAAGAGTTCTCGTCATTTGTTATCATATCAATTCATGTATTGTTCCAATCCTACCGGCGGTTCGTTCAAGACGTTCTCAAGCTTATGTTATATCTCTCTTAATCTTTTCTAAGAGAATAAGTAATATGTCGAATCCGTTGATTGTCATCAATTTAATTGGTGAAGGATAAGCATAATGTAATTCTTATTCTTGTTTCATCCAAGTGATTAATTCTTTATTCTGGAGGCTCATCAAATTCTTGGTTTCACTTGATTCATTTTTCTTTCCCAGAGTTCCAAGCTCTAATTAGCATTCCAAAGATCCATCTAAATCATTACAAGGATTCACCTTGTGTTTTCAAATTCTCTTTCTTTTCGTTTGATCTTCCTTCTGTTTTCCGGATTTCTTCATGGAGGCTCAACATGATGGTTCATCAAGGAGTTAATTCCTTCTCGAAGTGTTCTTCAAGATTCTTTTCTGAGGAGTTCAAGCATTCTTCATCTTGCAATCCGGAGTGCAATTCTTTCACGCATATCTTTGAGGTGGTATTATGTTATTCTTGATAATTTCCCTTCGTGCTTCCTGTTCCACAAGTGATCAAGATGAGGCATTTAAATCCACCAATCTCGTCATTGGGGTTACCTTGGGTTATATTTCACCTAAAACTTTCCCTAAGGTTTGTTGCTATTTATGGTGCTTATAAATGACCCAAGTTCTTCATTTATCCTCTCGGTGAAATAAGTTTCTCGTCTCCTTGTTGATATCAATCCAATCTATTATTTTTCGTTAGTGGCAGAATTTCACCTCATAGCTTTGAGATGTTTTCTATAAGTCCACTACAACGTTGTTCTTGTCATTGTTGGTTTTTCCAACAACTCCGTTCAACCCTTCTCCTAAAGATGCCTTTTCAAGCTCTTTTGTAGCAGAAGTTGGCATTGTCTTCTACATTCGTTTGTCTCAATTATCTTTATTCTATTCTTTCTCCTGGAGGTCTATTGATGTTGCTCTTTTCACTCCTCATCTCGTTTTGTCAAGATCATGTTCAATTTCTTCCATTTACAGTCGAAGTGTTGTCCAAATTATATCAGTCTCATTCATTCTCTATCTTGTTAACCGGAGTGTCGTGTCCCTTTTGCTCAAGTTCTCTCATTTCATCAAGTCTTCATCTCTTTCCTACCGAAGTGCTACCCGAATTGGTTCTTTCTAATCCCTCTTTCTTATCGGAGTGCTGTCCGAATTTGTTCTTCCTTGTTCCTCTTTTCTAATGGAGTGTTTTCAACTTCATTCATCTCCGTTGTATTCTTTCCTCGATATGGCTTAACCTCTTCAAGGTTCGTGGTTTCACTCGTTTGTCAATGAAGCAACTTTGTTTTACCTTTTCTCTTTCTCCTTCGTTTTCCCTCTGGTGCCATTCTAGATCTCGGGACGAGATCCTCTCATAGTGGTGGAGTGTTGTAACGCCCCGAGACCGATGTGCCAGGTGTCGTTCAGTTATTCGATGTTGTTGCCTTGTCATTGCTTGCGTGTCATGCATTGCATATCATGTCATCATGTACATTTCATTTGCATACGTGTTCGTCTCATGCATCCGAGCTTTTTCCCCGTTGTCCGTTTTGCATTCCGGCGCTTCGTTCTCCTCCGGTGGTCATTTCTACCTTGCTTTCATGTGTGGGGATTAAACATTTCTGGATTGGACCGAGACTTGCCAAGCGGCCTTGGTTTACTACTGGTAGACCGCCTGTCAAGTTTAATATCATTTGGACTTCGTTTGATACTCCAACGGTTAACCGAGGGACCGAAAAGGCCTCGTGTGTGTTGCAGCCCAACACCCCTCCAATTTGGCCCAAAACCCACCTAACTCTGCTCCATCATCTCGGTCGTTCGATCATGATCGCGTGGCCGAAAACCACACCTCATTTGGACTCTCCTAGCTCCCTCTACCTATAAATATGTGTCTCCCTTCGAAATCCTCGCGCAGATCTAACCCTAGCTTCTTCCCACTCCGCCGCTGGACATGTCCGCGCCCGCCGGACGCGTCCAGCCTCCACCTCACTCCATCCAATCAGAAGCCGCCACGTCGCCCCGCCGCCGCTCTCCTCCAACCACAGCGCGCCATGTCAGCGCCCGCGCCGCCCCACTTCGCCGCCGGCCCGCGGAGCCCATCCGGGGCCCGCGCGGGCCCAGTTTCGCCGCTGCCGCACAGGAGCGCCCGGCTCCCCTTCGCCTTGCCGGATCTGCGCGCCGCCGCCGCCCCTTTACCGGCCATCGCCGGAGCTTCGCCCAGTCGCTTCGCCAGGTCACCAGCGCCGCCGTCCTCTTCCTCTCTGCTTCTCTCTCTCATGAGCGTCCTCTCTCTGTTCTCCCCAGGGGTCCTCGCCGGAGTCCCATGCCTTGTGCTTGTTGCCGGAGTGGACGGGTCTCGCCGGAGCTGCCGCCCTCTCGTCGAACCCGGCCTCCCCATCGTCCTTGGGCGTCGTCCGCCCCAGATCCGGTTGCCCCACCGCCGATCTACCCGTTTTCGGCGCCTCCCGCGCGCCCCCGGCCTTCGCAGCCCTCGCCGGAGTCTCTGTACCGCCGCGCCGCCGCCATGGCCATCCTCGGCTTCGAGCTTAGGAGGAGCATGACGGGGCTCTCGCTCGCCTATGCCTCGTGGGCCGGCCCATCTCTCCAGCTTCCCCGGCCCAGCTCCAGATCCGCGCCGCCCTTCCGGCCTGCCTCCTCCTCCTTCACGGGCCGCATCCCATGGGTGAGCCGCCCCCTTCTCCTTTTGCACTATGGATCCATGTGCAGTTTCGGCCCATAGCCATTTTTTTTCCAGATCTGCGATTTAATAATTTTTCCAGAGTTTGCCAGTTTTGCAGTATAGTCCCCCTAGTTCATGCATTTAATAACTCACTAACCGTGCATCGGATTAAAATGATTTATATATGAAACTTGCTCAGAATTTTGTGTAGATTAATAATATCCAACTTTCACCCATGTTTAAAATGTTGTTTGCATTAATTTGCTCCTATGCCATGCTAAAATGATTTAATTCATAACTAAATAACCGTAGCTCCGTTTTTAACAAACTTTATATGTAAATGGGGTAGAAAAATGGCTAGTTTATCATGGTACACTCATCTTGCATGTTTAATAACCCTAAAATTATGTTTAGGGCAGAACAGTACCAAACCTAATATATGCATATGAGGAGTTTCCGGAATTGTTGTTCGTTGTTTCCGGCCTCATTTAAACTTGACTAGTTGGGTAGTTTTCATTTGCTTCACCCTCTTGCCATGTTTAATAACATTTAATATTGTTGGGTACATAAACGAGATCGAACTAAATAATTGATGTGGTGTTACGTCAATATGCAACTCGTTGCATATTGAGCTCCACTTAATTTGTAGGATTGCTTGTGCATTTTGCCATGCCATGCCCTCTTTAAACCGGACATGCATCATACTTGTTTGCGCATCATGCCATGTCTATGTGGTGGTTGTTTACTATGTTGTGTGCTTCTTTTCCGGTGATTGCTTCTTCGGGTTGGTTCCGGTAACGTCGCGTTTGTGAGGGACCGTTCGACTACGTCTGTTTGTCTTCTTCATGGACTCGTTCTTCTTCCTTGCGGGATTTCAGGCAAGATGATCATACCCTCGAAATCACCACTATCTTTGCTATGCTAGTTTGCTCGCTCTTTGCTATGCCAATGCGATGATGCCTACCATTTGCTTGTTAGCCTCCCAATTGCCATGTCAAACCTCTAACCCACCATGTCCTAGCAAACCGTTGTTTGGCTATGTTACCGCTTTGCTCAGCCCTTCTTATAGTGTTGCTAGTTGCAGGTGAAGATTGGAGGCCGTTCCTTGTTGGAATATTTATTTACTTGTTGGGATATCACTATATATATTATTTAATTAATGCATCTATACACTTGGTAAAGGGTGGAAGGCTCGGCCTTATGCCTGGTGTTTTGTTCCACTCTTGCCGCCCTAGTTTCCGTCATATCGGTGTTATGTTCCCGGATTTTGCGTTCCTCACGCGGTTGGGCTACCTTAAGTAAAGCTTCTCCAGCAATGCCCAACATTGGTTTTACCATTTGCCACCTAGCCTTTTCTTTTCCCTTGGGGGTTGTGCGCCCAAGGGTCATCATTATTTTACCCCCCGGGCCAGTGCTCCTCTGAGTGTTGGTCCAACTTGTCAGCTGCCGGTGGCCACCAGGGGCAACTCTGGGCTGGCCTACCAGAAGTTTGGACGATCCGGTGTGCCCTGAGAAAGAGATATGTGCAGCTCCTATCGGGATTTGTCAGCACATTCGGGCAGTGTTGCTGGTTTAGTTTTACCCTGTCGAAATGTCTTGTTGTACCAGGATACCGAGTCTGATCGGAACGTCTCGGGTGGAGGTCTATTCCTTCATTGACCGTGAGAGCTTGTCATGGGCTAAGTTGGGACACCCCTGCAGGGATTTGAAGTTTCGAAAGCCGTGCCCGCGGTTATGGGCAGATGGGAATTTGTTAACGTCCGGTTGTAGAAAACCTGAACTTGACCTTAATTAAAATGAATCAACAGCGTGTGTAACCGTGATGGTCTCTTTCCGGCGGAGTTCGGGAAGTGAACACGGTTGTTGGAGTTATGCTTGACGTGGGTTGCTATAGGATCACTTCTTGATCATACTTTTATTGACCGTGCTTTGCCTTCTCTTCTCGCTCTCATTTGCGTATGTTAGCCACCATATATGCTAGTCGCTTGCTGCAGCTCCACCTCATACCTTTACCTTACCCATAAGCTTAAATAGTCTTGATCGCGAGGGTGCGAGATTGCTGAGTCCCTGTGGCTCACAGATACTTCCAAAACCAGTTTGCAGGTGCCGATGAGTCCATGCAGATGACGCAACCAGGCTCAGGAGGAGCTCGATGAAGATCTTGTCCTTTGTGTTGTTTCGTTCTAGTTGATCAGTAGTGGAGCCCAGTTGGGGTCGATCGGGGACCTTTGTCGCATTTGGGGTTCTTCTTTTATTTTGGTTCCATAGTCGGACCATGAGTGTATTTGATTGATGTAATGCTTTATTCATGTAATTGTGTGAAGTGGCGATTGTAAGCCAACTATGTATCTCTTTCCTTATTATATTACATGGGTTGTGTGAAGATTACCTCACTTGCGACATATGCCTTCAATGCGATTATGCCTCTAAGTCGTGCCTCAACACGTGGGAGATATAGTCGCATCGAGGGTGTTACAACGTCATCCGTGATGATTGATCCAGTACAAGACATTCATGTAACGCTAAGAACCAGACGGAAGGACCCCCAACTCCTTCCCCACTCGAACCTCGATCCATTCGGGGGCTAATGATGAAGCTATGTACCTAGGGTAGGGGCATGGACCTGTCCTAGGAGCCCTACCCAAGGACATCCCTAGAAGAAGTCACCTTTCAATCGACTTGAAGGTATCCCACTCGACGGATTCAATACACTCGACCAGGAAGCTATCACTCGACCACGAAGCCAACCACTCGACTGACCAGGAGATCTAAAGTCACTCCGCAGGCAAATGATCGGCTATTAAGTAGTCTTTATGGTCATCATAGCACTTTATTAGGGACGTTACCAGTAACGCCCAGTCTTAATGTATTTTAACCCTACATTACTGAGGGCCGGAGGGGTCTGGCGAACTCTATATAAGCCACCCCCCTCCTCAGTAGCAAGGGTTCGCACCCCTGTTATTCACACGCCTATAATCCAATCGACCGCCTCCGGGCACCGAGACGTAGGGCTGTTACTTCCTCCGTGAAGGGCCTGAACTCGTACATCCTGGTGCATTTACAACTTCTCCATTGCTGAGATCTAGCCTCTCCATACACACCCCCCTACATCACTGTCAGAGTTAGAACCACGACAGCAGGCGACACGTGTCACCTGCCGCCACGCCATGAGGCGGCGGACCCGGCCGCCACAACAGGAGGCGGCAGCCCGGTGTATAACGGTGTGTGCACAGTGCGGCGTGCGGCGACGTAACGGGCCGCGCCAGGTGGGCCCGGCCGCCACCGGGTGAGGCGGCCGCCGCTGCCGCTGTCGCTACCCGGCCGACAAGGCCTGCTGCGCGCGGGCCCAGCAGGTGGGCCACGCCGCCACCAGCCGAGGCGGCCTGTCCTGTGCTGCTGCACGCGCGATAGTGCGCAGACGGCGCTGATTCCGAGGCGCGACAGTGACGGCTGTGACTCCGACGCGCGCGGGAATATGGACGCTTTTGGTTCTTTCGCCCGGGAATCAATCCTGCCTTTGCTTTTCTTTTGCCTCAGCGGATGCGATGGCACTGGGAATCCGAGGCTACGGGAAGCTGTTGTGCCGACACTACAGGGATCGTAAATATCCCCGCTTAATTTTCTCGCCATCATTTATTGTCTGAGCTTATAAAAGGAGACACCGAGGCTCTCGTCCAGCCATCCTTGAAATCGGCAGTGCGCAAAGTGTGTAACACATTTTTTCAGTCGGTATGAGTTTGCCTTGCTCGGATCAAAGCATTAGGCCGAGGAAAATGAAGAATGCAAGTTTGCCTCCGGGGGTGGCAGTCCTGCGGTGTTGGTGTGGCGATCTTTGCAAGGTGAAGGAGGTTACGAATTTTTCAGATTGGTTGGGCATGAAGTTTTTCATGTGCGCCAATTATGAGGAAGATCCACCCATAGCTATTTCAGAGTACGACAAGCCTCCGGTATGCTTTAACCATCACAAATAGATATTGTTGGTATTTTGATAGATTCTTTAATAACATTCTGGTTTCTTGTTGTAGTCTCCTCCGCCTCTGTGCATGTACTATCGTTGGATTGACACGGAGATGCCGGCTTGGCAGTGACTGAGATTCGTGAAAGAAGTCGCCGTGCGTGGAATAGTTTCTATGCGGAAGAGCGACGCGAGAAGGCGGAAGCTGAGGAGAAAGCAGAGCAAGAGAGAGAGTTAAAAGAATACTATGCGGAGCAACACCGGTTTTTTCGGGATTTAGGAAAGAAAAACAGGGAAGAGGCTCATCGCATGGAGGAGCAGGAACGACAGCAAAAGGAGGCTCGTGAGGCGGAGAGGCAGAGAAAGAAAGAAAGGGCTCGTCAGTCCAAGGCAGCAGAAGAAGCTGGCGATGGAAAAGGAAAATATCCACATTGGACTCAGTAGATTCCTGTGGTAGTATTTTAAATTTCGCAATCATTTGTATCTTTATTTCTGCAGTTTAATGTAGCTTCATTTCAGTAGTTAAATGTAGCTTTATTTAAATTCTATGATGTATCTTATTTTCAGTTGTACCTTGTCGTGTTGTATCTTATTTTCAGTTGTACCTTGTCGTGATGGAAAAAATATATAGTTTTAGAATAAAGTAGTGGCATTTTCTTTCCCTCCACTAATTATCGAACATCGTGCAACAACTATAAAATGAAATTAAGATAGAACATAATGCCTTACAATAAGAGAGTACAAACTAATAATGCAAGTACATCTGAATTAAACGGTACAACTGGAATACAGCTTAAAAACTACATGAAGGCATCAACGTCATCCTCCGTCAATGCAGAACTCTTCCCTTCGAGGATGCAGAACTCTTACCCTTGGACGATGAAGAACTTTTGCCCTTCGAGGATGCAGTACTCTTGCCCTTGGACGATGCAGAACTCTTGCCCTTTGACGATGCAGAACCCGGAAGCGGAGGCATGAAGATATCATCTTCGTCCTCGCTCTCCTCAGTCCATAAAAATGGATGCTTTTCTGCAGTCCTTCTAAAAGTTTCACTCTTCGGCTCCACAACCTTCTTCCACCTTGCATCCAACCTAAGAAGTTCTTTACGTACCTCCTCATAGGTCCTTTCAGGCCACCCAGACCTACGTAATTGGTGAGCCAACTCATTCATTATGGTGTCACTACCGGTGAGTTCGTCCCATGGAACTATCCTATTGTCCATCCTGAAATCGGTAGCTAGCCTCAGAAGAGTGCTGCTCATCCCAGGGTGAAAACTACGATCGAAAGGATAATGGGACATCTCGACTACACTACACTCGAATGCTTATGCACCTCCGTCTGAAGGGGGTTTTATAGGGCCTTATGGAGGGAAACGGGTGGCGGAACATATGGAGGGAAAGCGTTGGCGGGAAAATATTGAGGGGAAAGCGTTGCCTGAAAATATATTTTTTCAATGTCTAAGACGGGCAATGGTTGCACAATATTCATCAGCCAAAATTTAAAAAAAATTCATTTCGGCCTAACATAAGCAAAAGAGTGGAGCGGGATAGTATGGCGGGAGATATAGGCGGGAAAAATTGTTCCTGACTGGTGCATTTTTATTTCAGATTGAAATCGAAAAGTCTGATACAGACATATGTAGATACAATGGGTCGCGCACGTGCATAGATGAATCACCCTACTTTACGATGACCACCTGGCCTTTCCTTACGACCGGAAGGTGACAAGCGATTAGGTGGCCGGGTCACACGAAGACCGCGGTCGTACTCCAATTCGGCTTCATGTGTCTGCGAGTCCTGCGTAGGTGGTGGAGTCGCGAATCCCTGTTGCGAACCTGAAGCGTAATTGTAGGTGTATGGTTGTGACTCCGCGGGGATAAAAGATGGGCCAATAACGCCCCCTCCGAAGAACTCTGTAACTAATGATGTAACCGGGTCGCCAAGATCATGTGATGCTCCCCGGAGGCCTGTGTTGACGCCATGATCATGTGATGCTCCCCGGAGGCCTGTGTTGATGCCGCGTTGGGTGTTCTCATCGCCCCAATTAACATCAGCTGTGTCCTGCACATAGAAACATTTTAAACAAACTGTTAGAGGATAATATATGATATCATTCTAAATGCATTGAAATGTAAACATGGCTACCTGAGCATATCCCTCTCCTATACTGTCTGGCCATTGTACGTGGTGCTGGTTTAAATCTGGTACACGAGTCTCCTCGGGCATGGGGATCCCTCGCGTGGAGAGATACGGCTGAGATCCCTCACCTTGGGTGTATGCATCATATCCTGTGTACGCATATGGGTTAGGGGAAAGAAACTGCTCAGGCATCGAATCCAAGCCCGTGCCATGGTCCTGAGATGTCTGCCCCTGACGAAGCTGCATCGAAGAAGAGCGATGCAGTGGCAGAGATGAGTCATGTTGTGGCAATGTCGTTCTAGTACTCGGACCCTCCCCCCATTGCTCATGGCTCGTACGCGCCTCGCTCGGTCTGGACGACGGCGCCGCACTCGGTCTGGATGACCTTGCTACCGGCATGTATGCTCCAGTGACAATGTCGTCGCCTCTACCGCATCTGAACTTCTTTGCCACGAATTGTTGCAAAAGTTTCTGGGATGTCTTGCGATATGGGCCCTGGGCCGGCATGCTATCCGTAGCCATCTGCCCTACTTCGTTGACATTTTCAAGCTGAACAATGTTTGGATGTTATTTAGTTCAAATGATTATGAAATGATGGACCTAAAAAAGTTACAAGTGATTACCATCTGGTCACGATAGTAAGCTGCATGCAGCTCAACATGTCTCCGCGCTTGCTCCTCTTATGTGAGATGTGTTGGTATAGTAGCTGGCTAACTGGCCAGGCTAGCACGTGTGTTCATGCAGTACCACTGCTTGTACGCTTGATCTGTACTTCCATCGTACGGTCTACAAAATTAAATAATTACATAAACCGTTGTGATGAAAGCAAAGCATCTTCACGCATCGTATGATCATCGTAAAAAAATAATGTACATAAAATATACCTAAGTTGATGCACTATATCTGCTAGCGCTTCATTTTCCCACTTGTGTACCCATTCAATGTTCTCTTCCCTCCTATCGTATAAACTCCAACCCCTGCCCATATTGGTTAGCCTGCAAATTATGTAACAAAGTGTGAGTTTAGTAAATTAAAAATGACACTAACTATTTAGGGATGTCACATCTTACTTATGTGTTTCCTCGTCGATACGTCTGGGAAAAGGTGGTGGAATTTCTTGATAGAGACCGAACTGTCTCATTACACGCTCTGGGTTGTAAGGCTCAACACACCACAGGAACAATAAGTTGCAGCGAGTCAGCCAGAATGCACTATCGGTCAACATGCCTGGTGTGAAGTGTCGAGCATCTAAGACCATTTTTAGCTGGTCCTGAGTCCATGGGTTCCATGTGACTTCTGCCTCATCAAGTATCTCAAACTGCTGGTGGTACATAGGGTAACAATTTTTCGCAATATCTGGAGACCAACGTTTCCGTGCCTTTGTCCACCTGGTGGCCATAGTTGCGCTAGCACCCTTGCTAAAGTCGTATGGGTATACGGGTTGTACTATACGAGGTCGTCCTACAGGGAGGTATTCCCAGGACCACAACTGTAGAAACTCGTAGGCGACACAAAGTAATGGAGCTTTTTGTGCGAAAGAGGTTTTTTGCGTGGCATCAAGCCTCTGTATGTATGAGATAGCACGGCAGAACCAAAGCTGTATTTTGGCTGCTCGGGTAAAGGTTCATCTACCATATTCTCTGCAATGTAGATGAGACCAGGGACAACAACG
This sequence comes from Triticum dicoccoides, assembly GCF_002162155.2. Classification (NCBI taxonomy): domain Eukaryota; kingdom Viridiplantae; phylum Streptophyta; class Magnoliopsida; order Poales; family Poaceae; genus Triticum; species Triticum dicoccoides. The sequence continues at coordinate 536,121,501 of NC_041388.1, forward strand.
TCCCCATGTGAATTTGGAAATAGATTCCCGAGGAGCCACAACAAATACGCAAACAGATGTCTTTTTCTCGTCTCCTCATTGGCGAAGCTAGATAAATTAAGAAAGTTATCACGAAGCCAGACGAGTGGGATGCCCCGAGGGTTACCAGAACGTTGTGATTCTGGCATTTCCATCCCAAGACGGGCTGCTATATCTAATGCCCAAGATGGAGACACTCGTGGAGAGACTACCGGCTCACCTCTAATTGGTAGAGCAGTGATCATAGAAACATCTTTCAGTGTAGGTGCAAGCTCCCCAAAACTAAAGTGAAAGGTGTGGGTTTCAGGTCTCCACCGGTCAACGAGGGATGTCAAAAGGGATGGGTCCGAACGTACTTGGTTGTAGCATGATGTGAGCCTAGCAAAACCTTGTAGTCCATAAGCGTCAAGGTGAGCAAGGAAATGATTGTGTATTGGCCATGTTTTCTTTATGGTTCGAAGTCTGAAAGGCCGATAATCATGCTTAGTATTTGGTTTCAAAAATAGGTGGCAACGGTGGCCGGCGTCATGGGGCCCCTGCAAAAGCACTGGCACTTCACCCATAACCTGCACACAAACATACAAATATAAATTACGAGGAAGACAGAAATACAAATGCAAATCAAAATTAACTTAAAAAATACAAAGAGATACGATTTACATTAATTATCTGAAGTTAACATCGGGAGTACAATAATACAAAGAGAATCAATTTAAATTTAATATAAGTACACATAACGAGTAGAAATATAAATAGACATGGCGAGTACATATATATCAACATCATGCGTTGTTGTTGGCTCGATACGGGCAGTCTTTGCGTGAATGTCTAGGACACCTGCAAACGCGGCATCGCCTTGGTTCTCCCATCTGGCTATGGTCCATGTCATTGCGATGACGCCTAGACTGACGTCGTCCCTTTGCGGTTCTCATCAAGTCGGCGTTCGGAACCCATTTTGGCCCATCTGGCCACAACATTTTGTAGTTCATATCAATGCCCCAAGCCCAGAACTCACCGTTCCAAGTGTTGTACAGATTGTACATGTTGAAGTACGGCGATATGTATGGCTCGATGCTGATTTTTTGAACAGCAGCCGCCCGGAGCACATGACTGCAAGGGTAGCCCTCAAGCTTGGGCTTGTTACAAGTGCACTCATAGGAGTTTGAGCCAAGGGTGACATCTTGCTTTTTTGATCCTCTGTGGTGACCCTTGATGTACTTGGCTCGCACATTGACCTCCCACTTATTCCTAAGTGCGTCCACTTTCCTGCAGGCATGACTTTGGGACTTCTTTGCTTTCTCGTCCAGATGTCTTTGCATCTTCTTGGACCATGGCTTGTTCAATTCAACTTGTGCTTTGGTGACAGTGACCCTGTCTGCAAAGTATGACAGGGTCCGGTTCCAAGTTTCTTCAATTAGGGCTGTGATAAGCAGTGCTCGCACCCCTTTAAGAACACCATTGTACACCTCTGACATGTTGCTGGTCATTATTCCATACCGAGCCCCGGTGTCGTGAGCCTGCGCCCACTTCTCCAAATGAGGGCAATTCTCGGTGATCCACTGGCTCAAATTTATGGCCGTCCTACGACCCCTCCGGTCTTCTCTCTGTGGCAAGGCCGCGCGGTCGATCTCACCATTGATACCTGCCCATATCGCATTCATTTTGGCTTCAGTTTTTTGCATGCACATCCTCTTGAATAACTTGAACCAATCCTTGTTTTTGAATTTGGAGTAAAAGTTTGCTGCCAAATGCCTCATGCACCACCTTCCCTCTAGATCAGGCCAGCCCCACTCTTCTTCCGACGCCTTAATTATTTCAAGAGCGCTTAATAATCCAGTGTTGCGATCAGAAATGATGCAAACACCTTTACGCTCTTTCACGACACCAATCTTCACGCAGCTCAGGAACCACAACCAGCTATTTTTGTTCTCGCTCTCGAGCAATGCATATGCAATAGGAAGAAGCTGATTATTTGCATCCACTGCAATCGCCACCAATAGTGTGCCCTTGTACTTTCTAGTGAGAAAGGTACCATCAACAGATAATACCGGGTGACAGTGCCTGAAGGCTTGTATAGTCTGGGCGAATGCCCAGAATAAGCGGTCCAGGATTAGCTCACCCGGGTTCATTGGGTTTGGACGTTCTCTCCGCCAAACTTGAGTCCCCCTATTAGCACTTGCTATTTGATGAAGCATTCTAGGGGCATAAGAATATGCCTCCTCATAGGTACCATACAAGTTCTTGAATATATTTTCCTTCGCACGCCTAGCCTTGCTGTAGCTAACAGGGAATCCAATTAGATCCTCTGCATCTTTTTGCAGAGCCCTAACACTAATGTTGAGACTTCCCTGCACAATTGTTTCCATCATCTGTGCCACAAATTTTGCTGTCACATTGCAGTGATCTGAAAGAGTCCCAGTTTGCTCACAGGTATGCTCCACTATTTTTGTGATATGCCATGACTGACATACCCCGGGCTTCAGTCTAGCGAGAACTCTTCCGCGGCAACCTTTCACGGTGTGAATGCATATGACCTTCAACTCTTTTTTATCAGACTGCTTCACTCTATGCTGGCGGTGGATGCCGATTGCATAGCTACCCATTGCCTGGTAAGCAGACTTCTTATCTGGGAAAACTTGCCCAACCTCCAGGCTTCCCGCTCCTAGGCCAGAAGCAGAGTGAAATTCGCTGGTGATGCTCATATCCTGTAAAAACCCAGGTTGCAGTGCCGCCGCGACCGCCCTCTGAGGAGGAACATCTCCTTCTCCGCTTGACTCCGAGGACGCAGAAGAATGATCATCATCATCTAGCGCCTCCGGCAATCCCTCCACGTGTTCGCTCATGTCAACGGCCGCCGACCAATATCCTGTGTCATACACAGGCTGGCTGCCCGTCGGTTCCGATGGGCCGATGCTAGGGGCTGATGTGATGGCCAACTCGACCTCACCACCCCTGCTACTGCATCCGGCAACATCAGTGACTGAAATGAACTCCACATACACCATCGGCTGACCATACATTGAGTTATTGGGATTGCTTGCAAACCTCATGTACGACCCCCACGACCGATCACCTGTGACAGGCCGCAAACCCCAACGGGCAACTGTCCCATCATTTCCTCCGTCAACGACGAAGGCCTCCATTGTCACTTTTTTCCTGCATCACTGGGCCAAACCCCGCTCGGATGCACCTTCTAACAGCTGCGTAACCCACGTTGACCATGTCTCTCACCACAACTGTAGTCGACTCGCACAAGGACACATCCACCCCAAATGGACCGTCGCGTAAGACGTTCCCATAGTACACTACTAAATTTTCCATAGTACCTAACCAACATACATGTTTACATTTCAAATAATTAGTAACTGAACATTTAGTAACGATGACAAAATTTACATATCTTACGACTAAAATAATAACCGTATTTTCGTTATAATTATGCGGTTTGTTTTTAGAATCATTTGCTTAGACTTTAAGGGGTTGTTTGGTTAACGTGTATTTAAAGATCTGTTTTTCTCAAACTTGTCTACGAGCGTAACAAACTAAAACTCTGTTTGCTTTTCTCTAACTACCCCAAAAATATCCTAAAATAGTTCTCGTAACATGCAAAAACTTAGCTTCTAGAAAAACGACTATTAGTAAAATATGGTTTTCTACATAATTTTCTTACAACAGGTTATGACAAAACTGAGGGTAAGTACTCGCTATCCAAACAACCACTAAACATAATATTACGATAATAACATTTTAATATCATATGAGTAAAATATCTAATTTCTTCCGGCATGATATAATGTTTTTCATATCATACGATAAAATTCATTTATTTACAAATAATAATATTTGCAGCGGCATGACAGTACATCAATATAAAAAATATTAACAAAATTACGGCGTCATTTTATACTTTAGGTCCAATATGGATGTGCTTGCAAATGCAATTAAGCGTCCAAATAGTTCGAATAAATATCCGTCACCAGTAATATATGAACGGAGTCAACCTATTATCACATGAACATCAATATTACACACGGATTTTTCTTTCTGCTATCAAAAGTATGAAAATAGCACTTGCATGTATGTGGTCATCATCTCAAAAGGGTTAGCGAAGATGGTAACACAATTTCTTCAATCACGTAATCTCCTCCTTGTTTGCTACTAAGATGAATTATTTTACCTAATTACATATATCATTAAGTACATTACTACCTAATCTTAACATATAAAATTTAGATTATTGTGACATAACAAAGTAGACCTACGATTTCCTAACCATAGACTTATTAATAAACATACCACATGAAATATCATACCACATGCAATGAACAATTACAGTGTAATTTTTTTTAATTACCGTATTAAGAGCTTCTCGCATGTCAATACAAATGTACCCAACTAACATTGATACAACATCTTCAACCTACTCTTATCAAAAAAATAGTTTAAATGTTGTATCCGTCGTTTGAATTTTTTCATAACCTCTAAGCACTAACATCACATAGCTAATGACGAGCTAAATGACTAACTAATTACAAAGCTCATACCTTGATCTCCCCCTTCGTACTTCACTTAGCACGGCAAATCCTACTCCAGAAACTCCAAATGACTCCTCCAAGTGCTGAAATAATGCCTAAAACAACATAGAGTACACACTTAGGAACTAATCAAACAGAACAAAAACATCATGCATGCAAACAAAACCAACAAAAATGGATACATCTTACCTTAATCTATCTTTTCTTCAACTTCACCATCTTCGAAAACCAACTCTAAATCGGCCAAAATCACGAGTGAAAGTAGCTACCAAGTATTTCCTTCTGTGTATTCTTGTAGACTTAGATAGAGTAGAGAGGCAGTGAAGGCAAGGACAGATATTCGAGAGAGTGTATGCGCAGCCGCGGTTGTGCGTATATAAAGAGGAGGACCACTGTATTGTCGGCAGAACGAGGTACACTCAGCTACCGCAGCCTCGGATTCCAGCATTGCGGTGTCTCATCACACGCAGCAACTACACCGCTCTCGGGTGTCGGCAAGAAGCGGAAATCACGCAGGCTGCGGGAATCAGATTCCAATTTACAAAGCATCTGCGGAAATCACGCGCTGTAGCAGGCCGTCCAAATTAGCGTCGTCAGGTCGCTGTCATAGAAATTAGCGCCGTAGAAATCAGCGCCGTCAGGGGCTGTCGGGCCGCATGCGCGCTGCCGCCTCACCCGGTGGCGGCCGGGCCCGTGCCTCGCGTCCCGTGAAGATGCTGCTGTCGGCCTGGGCACGGCATGGGCAGCAGTGGCCGCCTCAGCCAGTGGCGGCGTGGCCCACCTGGCCTCACCCGTTACGTCGCGACTACTGCACTGTGCCGAATCCGTTATACCACGCGCGGCCGCCTCCTGTCGTGGCGGCCGGGCCCGCCGCCTCCTGGTGTGGCGGCAGGTGACACGTGTCACCTGCCGCGCCTGCCGCCACTAGTGAGGGGGTCTTTTTTGACAATTTTATCCGTAGGTAGTCTTTTTTGTCAATAGCGTTCGACAGGGGGTCCTTTTGGACAAAAAATCACCGATACGGCACCGTATAACAACTTGTGTACACCAGGGCTAGCCGACCAGCCGGAACAAGCTGGCGGGCGGCAACCTCTCGGTCGGTGCACGTACGAGACGTCGCGGCCTCGCGTGCAATGCATTTTTTTTTGAAAGTGGCCATTTCTGGCTTTCATTCATAGCAGGAGAGAGCGGGAAAAATACATGGTCTGATCAAGCGATCGATGGGTGAAGGAGAGATTACATAGCCAGCCTAACAGGAAAGTAAGCTGGCTAGAGGGCCTCATATTGTTATTTTCACGGAACGTCCATGAAGGGGTGCGCTATGCATTTAGCTCCGGCGATCCTCCACTGTTCCATGTCGCGGCGGCATGCCGCGATGATGCTGCTGGCGCATGGTGTTTTCCCTCTGAAGGTGCAGGCGTTCCGCTCTAGCCAGATTTGCCAGATCATCAAAGTGAGCAGCGATCTGATGCCCTTCCTCATGCCAGGGTTGGCTCCATCGATGATCAGGCGGACCCTTTGGGTCGTGGACCTTCCGGCGCTCCAGATGGAGTGACTGAAAGAGTGACAGTCGAGCCAGGTTGCCATCTCATTCCAGCACTGGATGGACACGGTGCACTCCCAGAATAGGTGCGTCGAGGACTCGAGGTTACGAAGGCAGAGCAGGCAGAAGTAGTTGTTGATCCATCCGCGTCGCTGCAGCCTGTCGTTGCACCAAAGTCGGTCTAAGTGCAGCAGCCAGAGGATGGCTTTCATCTTATCAGGAGCCCAGACCTTCCAGATGGTGGTGGTGAAGTCAAGTGCCGGGCGCTCCTCAAATTTGGCGTCATAGGCGGAGCGCGTGGAGTAGTTGCCGGAGTTGCCACGGGTCCAGGTGATGGTGTTGGCCCTGCCAGCTTGAAGCATGATGCCGGCGCTTCGGATCTCCCTGGCGAGCTGCAGCACCATGTGCATGATGTCGCCATGGTCGCCCTTGCGGAGGTCGAGCACCCATCGGTCTTGATGCAGGGCTTCTTTAACGGACCTGTTCTTGCGAGCAGAGTGAGCAAACACTGCGGGGTATGCCTGACAAAGCTGCTTGCCGTTGAGCCAGGAAGAGTGCCAGAAGGAAGCCGAAGAGCTGTCCCCGATGGTGACCGCCGTGCAGGTGGCAAACAGGGCACGATCGGCATCGTCACATGGGGAGTCGGTTCCCACCCAGGGGCGGGAGGGCTGCGTCCATGCAAGCCATAGCCATCGCAGCCGCAGGGCCCGGGCGAACTTCGCCAGGTCATGGATGCCCAGACCACCTGCGCGCGCTGGCGCGGTCACCGCCTGCCATCGCACCTTGCATAGTGTGCCTTTTCCTTGGGCAGCTATCAAGTTATCATGATAATGCAGTGCACTTTAGTGGTTGGTCCTTGTGTATCCGCGCGCTTCTTTCCCGTGCGATCGCACTGTACATTTCTATATGGAGCTAGATATTAATTCCAACTTTGCTTCACTACACCTCCTAGAAAAGTTTACAAATTTTGATGCACATCAAAGGTGAAGATTAGAATTTAGAGCGTCTTCAACGCCAACCCGCAAAAAACCTCCCGCGTCTGTCCGTGGACAGGTGGCGCCAGTCCGCGGACACGGATGCGGGAGGCTGACATCCAACCATAGCCGCATACATCCGGCCTTTCTCATTTTTTTCAAGTCCGCACGATCAAATAGCCGCATGCAAAGGGTACATATGTTTAAATAGCCGCATGCAGCACAAGTTCAAATATTACATCCCAACATTGTTGTCCCCTTTCACTGCCCATTGATACTCACTCAAATCTTCCTTCAGCTGCTCGTGAGTTGGTCGATGCCGAATTTGTTGACGCATTTGAATAAACTCCTCAAATGTGGCTGGATTCTGGTCCGGAAGTTGGATAGGATCGCCATGTTCTGAAATTCCAGAGTTGCCACAACATTGTCACGCTCATCCTCGACGATCATGTTGTGCATGATCACACAACATGTCATCACCCCCCACAAGGTCTCTGAGTCCCATTATTTTGCAGGTCCACAAACAATTGCAAAACGGGCCTGAAGAACTTCAAATGCCCTCTCAACATCCTTTCTAGCTGCTTATTGTCTTTGCGCAAAGTGAGTCTTTTTCTGGCCAACTGGGTTTGAGATGGTGCTGAAAAAGGTACCCATGGAGGATAGATACCATCAACCAGATAGTAGCCCATTTTGTTCATGTCCATTGACGGTATAGTGGCAAGGACGAGCTTTTCCTTCAGTCAGCCTCGCAAACAATGACGATCGTTGCAACACATTGATGTCATTGTGAAAACCGGGCATGCCAAAGAAAGTGTGCCAAATACAAAGATCCTGTGATGCAACTGCTTCAAGAATGATGGTGGGCTTCTTAACATGACCATGATATTGCCCTTGTAAAGTCTTCGGGCAGTTCTTCCATTTTCAATGCATGCAGTCAAGAGATCCAAGCAAAACTGGCCACCCACTTTCTTCTGAGATTGCCAGGAGCCTCTCCGTGTCTGCCACAGTTGGTTCTCTTTGGTACTGATGTCCGAACACCTCGACCACGGCAGTTCCAAACCTGACCATGACATCTCCACATGTGCTCTCAGACATCCGTAGGTACTCGTCCCACGAATCAGCGGACGTGCCATATGCAAGCATCCGGAGTGCAGCCGTGCACTTCTGGTAACCAGAGAAGTCAATCATTCCCACATCGTCCTTCTTCAAGATGAAGTAGTCATCGTAGGACCAGATGCCATGGTACAAACGACCGAAGAAAGTTTTGCGCATCTGAAAACGCCGGCGAAAATGGTCAGCAAATAGTGCATTAGGGGCAAAGTAGTTGGCCATTAGTGTCAAATGCCTGCATGCTCTGTTCCTGTTGAGCACTCGATGACCCTTGATCAAGCCCTTGAAATTGACAACATGCTTCTACGCATGCTCCACATTTTGAAGGACCGCCTACATCATCGCAGTCTCATTGGAGTACTCCTCGTCCAACAGCCATCAGACGACTCAACATACTACTCATATATGTACTCCAAATCAGCATCCATTGCTACAAAGAAGAAGGGACAACTGTTTTCAGCTCCGGCAATTCATCAATCAGTTGTCGGGCACGGTAGACGATGGTACCTGGAGGGGCGGTCGGAGGACAGGGGGTTGAACGAAGACATACAAGAAGCAGCGGGGAGCCCTGCTGGATCGTCGGAGGTGACGGAGACGCAGATTACCGACAGGGGTGTGGCATGGTTGCTGGGGTGGTGGAGTGGCGGCGACGGCAAGAGAGAAAGAAGGAAGGAGAGAAAATAGGGAGCATGGAGTCGCAGGGTCGGGGAAGGGTTTTGGGTGGGCCTTGGGTGTCGGATTCGTACGTTTCGCGCGTTCAGACTCCCACAAACCTCCCCCACTTTTTGTCTCCGTTTTGCGGGAGAAATCACGTCTGTACAGCCCCGCAGACTGATACATAACCACGTTGAATGGCTTCGGCGGTCCGGGCAGCGTGATACAGACGGTTGCGGGAGGTTTACGGGTCCATCTTGGAGATGCCCTTAGGCCTTCAATAAAACAGGATAATATTATGTTTTATATCTAAATCAATATACTCAATACATTTGATCTGGAGGCTAATATGGTGATAATCCTTTTAAGTTACTTCAAGATTCCTGCAAACTTTGAAGGGGTACGTCCAAGCTAATAAGATGCCCAACCGGCATAGTTCTGTGACTTCTGTCCATAAGATGGAAAAGAAGGGGAAAGGACCAGCAAATGCAAAGGAAAGAGGAGGAAGAGGTATATTTATCATGTCCGCTTGGGTAAATTAAGGAAGATGTGTTATATTGAGTGATAGATCTTCAAAACTATTTCTCTTGCTAAAATTAAGGAAGATTTTGAGAAGGAGGGTAGGGCATTGCCATTGCCTGGGTCTTCTGGACGCCATTATAAGCTTCATTATCGGTACATTATAGGTTGTTTTCCTATTGAAACATGTCTACATTTTTAGGTTGTTATTCATTTGTAGTGTGCATTGTTAATGTTTATTGACTCCTTTGATTCGCATAAAAAAATTCTTAGTGAGACTTCACCCAACCTTAAATTTTTTTCGTGGTCCGCCTCTGAGTAGAGTCATACTACAGGTCTGTAGTACAATCTCGAGCTCATTAATGGCATATCAATGAGTGATTTGCAAAGATCTTAGCATTACACAATCATTTATGAGAAGATTTTTCGTTAAACGTTCGGTTGAATGAACCCATCCAAGAAATCCGAAAGGGGAGAGGAACAATATAGTACAATCATACTATAGGTGTGTACTACAATCTTGAGCTAATAAATGACATAACTAGCCATGAGTGATTTGCAAAGATCTTTGCATTACACAATCATTTATTACAAGATTTTTGGTTAAACGTTCAATTGGATGAACACGTCCAATAAAACCGGACGGAGAGTATTTTCAAAAAAAGAACGGATGGAGAGTCTATGGTAGTAGTAGTACTGTCGTACTTCTGGTGTGTAGTACAAAAATCTTGAGTTAATAAATATTGGCTTTCCTCGAAAGAAATAAATTCAAACTTATATCCATCCATTCACTCGCCAGGGACAATACAAGAAATACCACTTCTGCCAAGGGACCAACACGCAAGATTCCCCTGAGCAGAAAACCTCGCTTTCGGAACCTGCCTTGTGCCTTTCGCCTGCCCCACGACCCCTTGCTTATGTGTGGGCCCCACAACATGCTCTCTCGCACGGCCACACGACCATCGTGTATATAGGGGACTGGCCTCTCCCCCACCTGCAAACCCACACCGATTGCCATGCTTCATAAAAACCTCTACCCATTTGCCAATTCCGGCGGGCCCCTCCCCCTGGCGATAACTGTGACGAGGTACTAGTGGCCAGCTTGTACGGCGGAGCGGCAGTCATGGATGTTGAGGTTCCCACGGTGACTCAGAAGGTGATGGAGGTCAATGTTTGGTCCGAGAAGAAGAAGCCTCAGCGGGGCGGCGGCGAAGGTTGGCGCTTCACGGGGCAAGACGGGCACAGAGGACTCGGGCTGGACAACGATGAGGAGGACTTCAAGAAGTTTGAGGCCGACTCCGTGGGCTATGACATGGAGCCCAGGCACGATAGGGTGACTGAGAAGGATGAGGACGATGAGGTCATCGAGATCAAGCCCTTTGCCGCTATCAAGGGGTCCCTCTCTCAAGGTATCGACACTAGTGCAGAACCAGGCAATAGCACCGGTTCGTAAGGCCCTTTAGTGCCGGTTCCATAACTGGCACTAAAGTGTGGTCACTTAAGCCCCCCCCCCTTAGTACCGGTTCAACACGAACCGGTGCTAAAGGGCGACCACGTGGCACGAGCCAGCTGCGGGGGCCGGGAGCCCTTTAGTACCGGTTGGTAACACCAACTGGTACTAAAATGTTTGGGGTTTTTTTGGTTTTATGATTTCTTTTTCATTTAATTTTGTGTTTTCCATTTTAATTCTTTTTCGTTTGCTGGTATTTTACGATACTACACATTGTACACGTTATGCATATATATATATATATATATATATATATATATATATATATAAATAGAATTTCTAGTAGAACCAATCATATATATATATCATCAATGTCTCACAAACCACCATATTAATTCACACATACACACATGTATATATAGCTATATACAATTTCTCCTACATATGCATGTTGCCTTCGGAGCCAGTGGCATTAGCCTAATTGGTGCCTTCAGAGCACGATGACAATTGGAAGTGGTTCATGACCTGGTCGATGGGGGCGGTAGCGGGTAATAGTATTCTCCCTTCGGATTTATGACCTGGTCGAGCAAAAATCCCGCTATTTCCTCTTGAAGTGCTTCTACGCGCTCCATTTCTAGGAGCTTGTCCCGCACCTCTGTGAACTGTTAAGAAGGAGATCAATATGCATGTGTATTAGTTGTGTGACTAGATATCGATAATGGTGTAAAAATTGTGAATAGTGTTCTGACAAGCATACCCATTCCTGTCTTTGAGGTCTGCTCCTTTCGGACGCCATCATGCGAATGTTCTCGCAAACGCAGAATGCACACAGATTAGTCCCATGTGCCTGCTTCAGGGCCTTTATTACGAGAATGGAATTTAATTTGATCAGATAATAATTAATCAAGCATGATAATTAAAGAGATGGCAGCTAGCTAGCTAGTACTACTTAATTACTTACCTTGGGTCGAAACCATTTCAGCTGTCGTTTCCATTCGCCTTCCGTGACGCTGATGAACCTTGCCCAAGCTCTGCCCGCCGACAAAGAAAATGAATAAAGGGGTTATTAAATAGTTCATATCATGAAATGATGAACTAAATAGGCCGAGATATATAGTTAATAATGATTGAAATTACCTGTTGACTATCCCAAACAAGATGTTATAGTCACTATTTGCTTTGAGTAGTGAGTCCAGTATTTCAACTTTTCCAGCGTCAACTTTAATGATACACAAGATCCAGTGAAATCTGCATGCACACACGTTTGCATGTCTTAATTAAGCGGGCATATGTAAGCAAAAACATGTAGCTAGCTAGTAGGCAAAAACAGAGAATTTGTATTACAAGAAAGTGTGACTCACTGGAAGTTGTAAGGAAGTAGTATATCTTCATTGTATTTGAGGCGCTTCAAGAACTCTAGCATGTTGTCCTCTACCTGCTTTTCATGATGCTTGTTTATTTCCCATGTGTATTCATTAACGGTGTTTGGGTCAATGAACCCAATGCCATAGCGTCCACCTTTTCTCATTTCATACATCTTCATCCTGCATAATACCACAAAAAAGAATATAGTGAGGATAATTACAGGTAATGATTGATCAAAAGGATCACTACAGCTAGCTTGAGACTTAAATTACAGAAAGAAATCACTTACAGACAATAGCAACTGACGATAGATTTGTCAAGTGCGTCTTGATTGTATAACTGAAACAGTTCAGAATACTCAATGGCCACAGGTTTCTCGTGGTAGTAATGATCCTTCTTGACTTGCACCATGAGGGACTCTCGATCGGATCTCTTGGTAATGTCCATGTACCATTGATGCAATTCATACATTCTCGTTGGGAGCTTCTTGACCTCTTCTGGCTTGACCAAAGGTTGGCCCGGGGCATATTTCCGTTTTATTTCCTCCTCTGTAAGCACATGCATGTCCTTGATCTCGAGGAGTTGTCCAACAGTGATGTTGAGAGTTTCAGCCTGCATTATATGCTCCTGGATTATTACCACATCGCCCACCTCTGGAACGTAAATTGTTTGCCCACAATAATATTGGGCGCGCGTACTGTCACGTGTTGTTGGCGGCACAACAAACGGGGGGATCGATTGCGCCGCCTGTTCTCCCAGCTGGGCAACGGTTTTCCCGCATTTTTTGACAGCTGCTTATTGTTTGCTCGAGCTCGAGCTCGCCTCCTTCTGTAGACGTTGTTGATGTAAGTTCCTGATGTGGCACTCATAGTCTGTTCAACAGGCTTAGGAGCTGGTGGTTGAGCCATACGAATGAAGTGGTCAACTACTTCCACAGGCACTTTCTCCCTTGGCGGCGCTGGCGGTTTCGGTCCAAAATGGGCGTCGACTTTTGCCCGCAGTATGGCATTGGTTTGCTCCTCGGTCCTGTCGTAAGTCCTCTCAGGAAGAGGAGTAGTGAGGTTTGGACCATATTTATATCGCTTGCCTCCGCCTGTACTTCCTGTACTATGACCTCGACTCATACCGCTACGCACCATAGCTGCGGGGTGTCTCTTCTGCGATTGCTGAGGCGGCGGAGACGGCTGACGGGGCTGAGTTGGACGAGGAGGAGTGGCCTGAAGTTGTGCCGTACTTGGAGGAGGAGTGGCCTGAGGTTGTGCCGGACTTGGAGGAGGAGTGGACGTCTGACGCTATGTCGGACTTGGAGAAGGAGTGGCCTGACACTTTGCCGGACTTGGAGGAGGAGGAGTGGCCTCACGCGTTGGTGGACTTGGAGGAGCGGGAGTCTGCTGACTCAGTGGCGGACTTCGACGAGGAGTCGGGTGACGTGGTGTCGGTGGCCTTCGAAAGATGATGCAATCCTTTCTCCATAGGATGATACGATGTTTGGCATCTCCGAGTGTGTGCTCCTCGTCACCTCCAGGAATGTCAAGCTCTAGCCCCGAATATTGGTCCACCACCTCATCAACCACGATACGAGCATAGCCTGCTGGAATCGGGTTGCAATGGAAGGTTGCATCGGGGGAATTTGTATAAGCAACGCTGTCCGCCACCTTCAAGGATATGTTCTTAATTTTGAAGTGTAGCTCGCAGTTAGTGTTCTCCACGATGTCATCCACGGGGTATCTATCCAGCATTGCGTCAAACAGGGCGGAACCCATGCTGCTTCTCGGCATGGATGGGGCGGTGATATCCAATGCTAGATCATCCGCTAGCTGCTGCAGCTGCTGAGACCCCCTTTGCTGGCTAAGTGAGTCGATCTGCTCCTGCTGCCGCTGGAATTTGACTACCAAATCCGCGTGCGCTGATTCTAGGCCTTGAAGGCATTCATAGTCCAGCTTCCTCTTCTCCTCCTCCATCTTCCTCTGCTTCTCCTCCGCAATCTTCCTTCTCGCACGGGTTCTGTAGTCGGTGTTCTAGTCCGAAAACCCCTCATACCACGGAATAGCGCCCTTGCCTCGTGTTCTTCCCGGGTGTTCAGGATTTCCCAGGGCACGCGTAAGCTCGTCATTCTCTCTGTTGGGCTGGAACACCCCCGTTCGAGCCTCTTCTATTGCAACAAGTATATTATCGTCGGCTCCGTTCAGACATGCCTTCGTCGAAACTTTGCCTGTCTTCGGGTCCAACTCCCCCCCTCCCATGCGCATAGAACCAAGTCCTGCACCTGGGGGGCCAGCTCTTAGTAACCAGAGTGACACCTGCATCCTCCATCTCTTTCTCAGACTTATCCTACTTAGGCATTGCCACCGCGTAGCCACCTGGCCCCAGCTTATGGAACTTATCCTTTTTTTCGGCATTCTTCTTGTTTATTCTCGACCGTTCCTTAGCTAATTCTGAATCCTTGAATTTCATGAAATTGTCCCAATGAGCACTTTGATTCTCTAGTTTTCCATGAAATACTGGAGTCTTCCTTCCTCCCTTGACGTACTTGTCCCATTCACGATTCTTGTGGTTCTTGAATGCAACCGCCATCTTCCTAAGAGCAGCGTCCTTGACTTTCTGCACATTTGCTTCTGTGAAATGATCTGGTAGGGTGAAATGTTCCATGAGAGTATCCCAAAGCAGAATTTTTTGTCTGTCGTCGACAAAAGTAAGATCTGGACGTGGCTTTGCTGGCTCTCTCCATTCTTGAAGGGAGATCGGGAGTTGGTCCTTCACAAGAACTCCGCACTGACGAACGAACTTGTCCGCAATCTTCTTAGGCGCTAATGGTTCGCCATTAGGTTTGATTGCCTCGATATTATACTTTATGCCCTCCTTCAACTTTTTGTTCGGGCCTCGTTTCGTCCTGTTGCCTGAAGATTTGCTCGATCTGGATGGCTAAAAGAAGAAAGATCGATTCGTTAATATATCTTCAACTCATTTAAAACATGTGATGATCACCAGATGCCTGCTTATATAAATATATATACCTCGCCGGTCATGACTTCATCAATTCAGTCGTCGCGGTCGAATATCATATCACCCTCTCCGGTGTTGTTTAGAAATTCGGAGCCGTCATAATCTTCTTCATTCTGATCATCATCTGGCCCGCGTATTATATCGAACATGGTCTGTTCTCCCTCTCTGTTGGTATTATCCGCCATAGCTTTTATTTAACTATGCCAAAAGAAATATAAAACAATTTAGTATTCAAATTACATCGTCTCGAATAATAGATATAATCTCGAATACATCGTCTCGAATAATAGATATAATCTTGAATACATCGTCTCGAATAATAGATATAATCTCGAATACATCGTCTCGAATAATATATAATATTGAATAGTACATCACTGGCTAGGTAGCTAATTAAAGATCGAATACTACAGAAGAATCTAGGACACTCGCGGTTCCTGCGGCGCGGGCGGTGGACACCCAAAGAGAAGGAACCCTCACAGGATCATAGCTGAAGTGAGATCCCTGAAGAAACTGCCAGGTATTGGAGAACCTGCCGCCCTCTAATGCAACCATGTAGCGATGGACGTGCTCGTCCTCCTCCCTGACACGGCGACGTACCACCTCCGGCGGGGCGGGCTCCCTCCGCACCGAAACCGGCCCACGCGAACGCCACCAAACGAGATCAGGGTTGACGACGGGACCCGGGGCCGAGTTCCTCATCAAGCGGCGCGCCCCTCCAGGCAGCACCTCCCAGTGCCAGCCCGGCGGAGCCCAGTCCTGGACATGGGTCAGTCGGACATCGTCGCGGACGGGTCGACGGCGAGGATGCGGGCCGGGCATCGTCGAGAACAAATACTAGCTATATGCCCGCAAAAAGTAACATTTTTTAATGATTGGATTTTGATAACTAAAATTCCTAACATTTCTATATAACACTAATTATGCTATCATTTCATATGTCAAAATTCTATATGCTATTTCATACTAATTAAGCATCTAACACTAAAAACAGAAAACACAACTTTTATACATCCATTAAAAAATTGAAAAACAACATTATATAAAAAAATCCATACTAATTAAACACTAATTATATTCATCTAACATGCATTCATACATATATACTAGTGAAAAAATAATAATCTAAAAAATCTAAACTAATTAAACATACAAAATACGTATATACTAATATATACATGCATTAATTCATACATATGTACGTGTGTGTGTGTGTGTTCATCATGCTTGTGTGTGTGTGTATGGGCTCGGGGAGGGGCGGCGCCCATGGTGGCCGCCGGGGGTGAGGGAGAGGGGGAGAGCTCACAGCGGGGCGACGGCGACGGCGAGACG
>NC_041388.1:536138424-536163286 GCF_002162155.2 Triticum dicoccoides
GCGGGGGCAGCGACGCGGGGACGGCGCGACGGGGACGGGCCCGGGGCGGCGACGGAGACGAGGGCGGCGACGGGGACGGGGGCGGCGACGGTGACGGCGTCGATCGATCGGGGCGCGCGGGCGGTGCTTCAATGGGGAAACAGAGGAAGAAACAGAGGGAGAATGAAATTTTCGTAAGTGTTGTATATATAGAAGGCACCTTTAGTACCGGTTGGAGCCACCAACCGGTACTAAAGGCCTGTTTTGGCCAGGCCAAGCGGCGGGAACCGCACCCCCTTTAGTACCGGTTGGTGGCTCCAACCGGTACTAAAGGCCCCCCTTTAGTATCGGTTGGTGCCACGAATCGGTACTAAAGGGGGTGCGCTGGCGCAGGTGCGGTGCGCAAGTTTAGTCCCACCTCGCTAGCCGAGGGGCGACCGCACTGGTTTATAAACCCCCATGCAGTAGTTCTCTCGAGCTCCTCTCCAAAGTGGACACCACTGTTTTGGTTCGTGCTCTTCTTATCTTGGGCGATCGTGTAAAATGTATTACCATTTATATCGTACCCTTTGAAAGTCATTATATTCGAAGATGGTAACTGGGACAGCAAGTACAGGTCATCTTCAATAGAGGTGTCATGCATGGTACATGTCTGCAACCAGCTGGCGAAACTCCTGGTTTGTTCACGTGTAATCCAGTCATCAGACCGCTCCGGGTGTTTGGAGCGTAGCAAATTCTTGTGTTCATACATATACGGAGCCACCAAGGCGGAATTCTGTAGAACTGTGTAGTGTGCTTCAGTGAGAGAATGTCCGTCCATACATATTATTTGTTCCCCTCCTAGCGTGCCTTCCCATACACGCCCAAGAAGCCAAGCAGGGTCACACAAATATTCTTCGTCACGTGCATCACGTCGATTGCGGAGCGGACCTCGAGGTCTTTCCAATAGGGCAGGTCCCAAAATATAGATTTCTTCTTCCACATGGGTGCGCGTCCGTCAGCGTCATTCGGAACAGGTTGTCCACCAGGACCCTTCCCAAAGACCACCTTCAAATCCTTGACCATATCATGTACATCAGCACCAGTACGGTGGCGAGGCTTCGTCCGGTGATCCGCCTCACCTTTGAAATGCTTGCCTTTCTTTCTTACGGGATGCCTGCTCGGAAGAAATCAACGATGTCCCAGGTACACATTCTTATTAGCCAAATATATACTGTCGGTATCGTCCAAACAGTGCGTGCATGCGCGGTATCCCTTGTTTGTCTGTCCTGAAAGGTTACTGAGAGCAGGGCAATCATTGATGGTCACGAACAGCAACGCCTTTAGGTCAAATTCTTCCCCCATGTGCTCATCCCACGCACGTACACCTGTTCCATTCCACAGTTGTAAGAGTTCTTCAACTAATGGCCTTAGGTACACATATATGTCGTTGCCGGGTTGCTTAGGGCCTTGGATGAGCACTGGCATCATAATGAACTTCCGCTTCATGCACAACCAAGGAGGAAGGTTATACAAACATAGAGTCACAGGCCAGGTGCTATGGTTGCTGCTCTGCTCCCCAAAAGGATTAATGCCATCTGCGCTTAGACCAAACCATACGCTCCTTGCGTCATCTGCAAACTCCTTCCCGTACTTTCTTTCGATTTTTCTCCACTGCGACCCATCAGCGGGTACTCTCAACTTTCCGTCTTTCTTATGGTCTTCTCTGTGCCATCGCATCGCCTTGGCATGCTCTTTGTTTTGGAACAAATGTTTCAACCGTGGTATTATAGGAGCATACCACATCACCTTGGCAGGAATCTTCTTCCTGGGGCGCTCGCCCTCGACATCACCAGGGTCATTGCGGCTGATCTTATAGTGCAATGCACCACATACCGGGCAAGCGTTCAAATCCTCGTACTCACCGCGGTAGAGGATGCAATCATTAGGGCATGCATGTATCTTCTGCACCTCCAACCCTAGAGGGCAGACAGCCTTCTTTGCTTCGTACGTACTCTCGGGCAATTCGTTGTCCTTTGGAAGCATATCCTTTATCATTACCAGCAACTTTCCAAATCCCTTGTCAGATACACCATTCTCTGCCTTCCATTGCAGCAATTCCAGTGTGGTGCCCAGCTTTTTCTTGTCACCTACACAATTCGGGTACAACAATTTTTTGTGATCCTCTAACATGCGCTGCAACTTCTTCTTCTCCAAATCACTTGCGTAGTTTCTCTTTGCATCGGCAATGGCCCGACCTAGATCATCAACAGGCTCATCTAATGCCTCTTCTTCAGCTTCTTCCCGCATTGACGGCTCAGCTTCTTCCCGCATTACCGGCTCAGCTTCTTCCCCCATTGTTGTATCATCGTATTCAGGGAACCCATGGCCAGGATAGCTGTCGTCGTCCTCTTCTTCTTCATTGTCTTCCATCATAACCCCTCTTTCTCCGTGCTTGGTCCAAACATTATAGTGGGGCATGAAACCGGACTTAAACAGGTGGACGTGAATGGTTCTTGATGTAGAGTAATTGTGACCATTCTTACAGCCAGCACATGGACAAGGCATAAAACCATCCGCCCGCTTGTTTGCCTCAGCCGCAAGCAGAAAAGTATGCACGCCCTCAACGAACTGGGGAGAGCATCGGTCATCATACATCCATTGCCGGCTCATCTTCATTACACAACACCGAATAGACCAAACTAATACAAGTTCATACATAAAGTTCATACAACACTTAAATGCAACAAACAAATAACTCTCTAGCTAAAGCATTTAAATGCAACAACAAATGCGATCAAGATCGCAACTAAGGTAACAATGGATCCAACAGCATAATGATACCAAGCCTCACTATCAATGGCATATTTTCTAATCTTTCTAATCTTCAAGCACATTTTCTCCATCTTGATCTTGTGATCATCGACGACATCGGCAACATGCAACTCCAATTCCATCTTCTCCGTCTCAATTCTTTTCAATTTTTCTTTCAAGTACTCGTTTTCTCTTTCAACTAAATTTAACCTCTCGACAATAGGGTCGGTTGGAATTTCCGGTTCACATACTTCCTAGAAAAAATTTCTATGTCAACTTGATGGGCATAATTTGTCATAAACACGAAATGCAACTAGTTTTAAAAGAGAATATATATACCACATCCGAATCATAACAAGGACGAGGGCCGACGGGGACGGATATCAAAACCATGGCACTATATGTATAACAAACAACGTACGGGTAAGATAATTATACGAGTAACTATATATCCAAATCACACAAACATCAATTTTTATATAAAATTTCATGAACAAGAGGCTCACCACAAGGTGGTGCCGGCGACGGGACGGTGCGGGCGATCGACGGTAGTTACGACGGAGATTTAAAAGGCACTAAGTAAACCACACCTACATATGCAAACTAAGTGTTATTTTTGACCTCAAATTGCATATAAATCAAATACTAGCACATATATATATCCTCCCAAATTTCTAAACTCACAAATTAATCACTATATAAAGCATTGCAAGAGCTAATCTAGCAATGAGAGATGAAAGGACAAAGTTTCTAACCTTTGTGATCATTTGAATGGATGGGGGCCTTCAAATCTTGACAAATTTTGGGCAAAATGTGTGATGAGCTCAAGAGGAAGAGGGGAAGAACAGAGAAAGGAGAGGGGAAAGGGGAAGAACAGAGCGAGCTCGGGTGGATGAAGGGTTTATGTAGGACGACCTTTAGTACCGGTTCGTGCCAAGAACCGGTACTAAAGGGGCTGGAGGGGCCCCAGTCTGACAACATCCTGCCACCACTCTCATTAGTACCGGTTCGTGGCACGAACTGGTGCTAAAGGTTCGCCACGAACCGGTATTAATGAAAGCGGCCCGGCTAGCCGTTGGAACCGGCACTAATGTATACATTAGTGCCGGCTCAAATACAAACCGACACTAATGTGCTTCACGTTTGACCCTTTTTCTGAAGGAAATATGCCCTAGAGGCAATAATAAAGTTATTATTTATTTATTTATATCATGATAAATGTTTATTATTCATGCTAGAATCGTATTAACCGGAAACATAATACATATGTGAATACATAGACAAACAGAGTGTCACTAGTATGCCTCTACTTGACTAGCTCGTTAATCAAAGATGATTATGTTTCCTAACCATAGACAAAGAGTTGTTATTTGATTAACGGGATCACATCATTAGTTGAATGATTTGATTGACATGACCCATTCCGTTAGCTTAGCACCCAATCGTTTAGTTTGTTGCTATTGCTTTCTTCATGACTTATACATGTTCCTATGACTATGAGATTATGCAACTCCCGTTTACCGGAGGAACACTTTGTGTGCTACCAAACGTCACAACGTAACTGGGTGATTATAAAGGTGCTCTACAGGTGTCTCCAAAGGTACTTGTTGGGTTGGCATATTTCGAGATTAGGATTTGTCACTTCGAATGTCAGAGAGGTATCTCTGGGCCCTCTCGGTAATGCACATCACTTAAGCCTTGCAAGCATTGCAACTAATGAGTTAGTTGCGGGATGATGTACTACAGAACGAGTAAAGAGACTTACCGGTGACGAGATTGAACTAGGTATTGGATACCGACAATCGAATCGCGGGCAAGTAACATACCGATGACAAAGGGAACAACGTATATTGTTATGCGGTCTGACCGATAAAGATCTTCGTAGAATATGTAGAAGCCAATATGGGCATCCAGGTCCCGCTATTGGTTATTGACCGGAGACGTGTCTCGGTCATGTCTACATTGTTCTCGAACCGTAGGGTCCGCACGCTTAAGGTTTCGATGAGAGTTATATTATGAGTTTATGAGTTTTGATGTACCCAAGGAGTTCGGAGTCCCGGATGAGATCGGGGACATGACGAGGAGTCTCGAAATGGTCGAGACGTAAAGATCGATATATTGGACGACTATATTCGCACATCGGAAAGGTTTCGAGTGATTCGGGTATTTTTCGGAGTATCGGAGAGTTACGGGAATTCGCCGGGAGAAGTATTGGGCCTTATTGGGCCATACGGGAAAGAGAGAGGGGCTGCCTAGGGCAGGCCGCGCGCCCCCCAAGGCCTAGTCTGAATTGGACTAGGGGGAGGGGCTGCGCCCCCTCCTTCCTTCCCTTCTCCCTTCCCCTTCCTTGTCTCCTACTCCTAATACTTGGAAGGACTCCTAGTTGGGCTAGGAAAGGGGGAATCCTACTCCCGGTGGGAGTAGGACTCCCCTAGGGCGCGCCATAGAGAGGGCCGGCCCTCCCCTCCTCCACTCCTTTATATACGGGGGCAGGGTCACCCCATAGACACACAAGTTGATCTTCGTGAGCGTTCCTTAGCCGTGTGCGGTGCCCCCCTGCACGATATTACACCTCGGTCATATTGTAGCGGTGCTTAGGCGAAGCCCTGCGACGGTTGAACATCAAGATCGTCACCACGCCATCGTGCTGACGGAACTCCTCCCCGAAGCTTTGCTGGATCGGAGCCCGGGGAGCGTCATCGAGCTGAACGTGTGCCAAGAACTCGGAGGTGCCGGAGTAACGGTGCTTGGATCGGTTGGACCGGGAAGACGTACGACTACTTCCTCTACGTTGCGTCAACGCTTCCGCCTCGGTCTACGAGGGTACGTAGACAACACTCTCCCCTCTCGTTGCTATGCATCACCATGATCTTGCGTGTGCGTAGGAAATTTTTTGAAATTACTACATTCCCCAACAGTGGCATCCGACCCTAGGTTTTATGTGTTGATGTTATATGCACGAGTAGAACACAAGTGAGTTGTGGGCGATATAAGTCATATTGCTTACTAGCATGTCATACTTTGGTTCGACGCTATTGTTGGATGAAGCGGCCCGGACCGACATTACACGTACGCTTACGCGAGACCGGTTCTCCCGACGTGCTTTGCACAAAGGTGGCTAGCGGGTGACAGTTTCTCCAACTTTAGTTGAACCGAGTGTGGCTACGCCCGGTCCTTGAGAAGGTTAAAACAGCACCAACTTGACAAACTATCGTTGTGGTTTTGATGCGTAGGTAAGATTGGTTCTTGCTTAAGCCCGTAGCAGCCACGTAAAACTTGCAACAACAAAGTAGAGGACGTCTAACTTGTTTTTGCAGGGCATGTTGTGATGTGATATGGTCAAGACATGATGATAAATTTTATTGTATGAGATGATCATGTTTTGTAACCGAGTTATCGGCAACTGGCAGGAGCCATATGTTTGTCGCTTTATTGTATGCAATGCAACTGCGCTGTAATGCTTTACTTTATCACTAAGCGGTAGCGATAGTCGTGGAAGCATAAGATTGGCGAGACGACAACGATGCTACGATGATGATCAAGGTGTCATGCCGGTGACGATGGTGATCACGACGGTGCTTCGGAGATGGAGATCACAAGCACAAGATGATGATGGCCATATCATATCACTTATATTGGTTGGATGTGATGTTTATCTTTTATGCATTTTATCTTGCTTTGATTGACGGTAGCATTTTAAGATGATCTCTCACTAATTATCAAGAAGTGTTCTCCCTGAGTATGCACCGTTGTGAAAGTTCTTTGTGCTGAGACACCACGTGATGATCGGGTGTGACAGGCTCTACGTTCAAATACAACGGGTGGAAAATAGTTGCACACGCAGAATACTCAGGTTATACTTGACGAGCCAAGCATATACAGATATGGCCTTGGAACACGGAGACCGAAAGGTCGAGCGTGAATCATATAGTAGATATGATCAACATAGTGATGTTCACCAATGAAACTACTCCATCTCACGTGATGATCGGACATGGTTTAGTTGATTTGGATCACTTAATCACTTAGAGGATTAGAGGGATGTCTATCTAAGTGGGAGTTGTTAAGTAATATGATTAATTGAACTTTAATTTATCATGAACTTAGTCCTGGTAGTATTAGCATATCTATGTTGTAGATCAATAGCTCGCGTTGTTGCTTTCATATGTTTATTTTGATATGTTCCTAGAGAAAATTGTGTTGAAAAATGTTAGTAGCAAAGATGCGGATTAGATCCGTGATCTGAGGTTTATCCTCATTGCTGCACAGAAGAATTATGTCCTTGATGCACCGCTAGGTGACGGACCTATTGCAGGAGCAGATGCAGACGTTATGAACGTTTGGCTAGCTCAATATGATGACTACTTGATAGTTTAGCGCACCATGCTTAACGGCTTAGAATCGGGACTTCAAAGACGTTTTTGAACGTCATGGATCATATGAGATGTTCCAGGAGTTGAAGTTAATATTTCAAGCAAATACCCGAGTTGAGAGATATGAAGTCTCCAACAAGTTCTATAGCTAAAAGATGGAGGAGAATCGCTCAACTAGCGAGCATGTGCTCAGATTGTCTGGGTACTACAATCGCTTGAATCAAGTGGGAGTTAATCTTCCAGATAAAATAGTGATTGACAGAATTCTCTAGTCACCATCACCAAGTTAGTAGAACTTCATGATGAACTATATTATGCAAGGGATGACGAAAACGACTCCCGAGCTTTTCATGATGATGAAATCAATGAAGGTAGAAATCAAGAAAGAGCATCAAGTGTTGATGGTTGACAAGACCACTAGTTTCAAGAAAAAGGGCAAAGGGAAGAAGGGGAACTTCAAGAAGAACGGCAAGCAAGTTGCTACTCAAGTGAAGAAGCCCAAGTATGATCCTAAGCCTGAGACTAAGTGCTTCTATTGCAAAGGAACTGGTCACTGGAAGCGGAACTACCCCAAGTGATTGGCGGATAAGAAGGATGGCAAAGTGAACAAAGGTATATTTGATATACAGATTATTGATGTGTATTTTACTAGTGTTCATAGCAACCCCTCGGTATTTGATACTGGTTCAGTTGCTAAGAGTAGTAACTCAAAATGGGAGTTGCAGAATGAACAGATACTAGTTAAGGGTGAAGTGACGATGTGTGTTGGAAGTAGTTCCAAGATTGATATGATCATCATCGCAAACTCCCCTATACTATTGGGATTAGTGTTGAACCGAAATAAGTGTTATTTGGTGTTTGCGTTGAGCATGAATATGATTTGATCATGTTTATTGGAATACGGTTATTCATTTAAGAGAATAAATTGTTGTTCTGTTTACATGAATAAAACCTTATATGGTTACACACCCAATGAAAATGGTTCGTTGGATCTCGATCGTAGTGATACACATATTCATAATATTGAAACCAAAAGATGCAAAGTTAATAATGATAGTGCAACTTATTTGTGGCACTGCCGTTTAGGTCATATTGGTGTAAAGCGCATGAAGAAACTCCATGCTGATGGGCTTTTGGAATCACTTGATTATGAATCACTTGATGCTTGCGAACCATGCCTCATGGGCAAGATGACTAAGACTCCGTTCTCCAGAACAATGGAGCGAGCAACTGACTTATTGGAAATAATACATACTGATGTATGCGATCCGATGAGTGTTAAGGCTCGCGGTGGGTATCGTTATTTTCTGACCTTCACAAATGATTTGAGCGGATATGGGTATATCTACTTGATGAAACATAAGTCTGAAACATTTGAAAAGTTCAAAGAATTTCAGAGACAAGAAAATAAGGTTTCTACGATCTGATCGCAGAGACAAATATTTGAGTTACGAGTTTGGTCTTCAGTTAAAACAATGTGGAATAGTTTCACAAATTCATGCCACATGGAAAACCACAGCATTAATGGTGTGTCCGAACGTCATAACTGTACTTTATTGGATATAGTACAATCTATGATGTTTCTTACCGATTTACCACTATCGTTTTGGGGTCATGCATTAGAGACAGCTGCATTCACGTTAAAAAGGGGCACCATCTAAGTCCATTGAGACGACACAATCTGAACTGTGGTTTGGCAAGAAACCAAAGTTGTCGTTTCTTAAAGTTTGGGGTTGTGATGTTTATATGAAAAAAATTCATCCTGATAAGCTCAAACCCAAATCGGAGAAATGTGTCTTCATAGGATACCCAAAGGAGACAGTTGGGTACACCTTCTATCACAGATCCAAAGGCAAGATATTAGTTGCTGAGAATGGATCCTTTCCAGAGAAGGAGTTTCTCTCGAAAGAAGTGAGTGGGAGGAAAGTAGAAAACTTGATAAGGTAATTGTACCATCTCCCTTATTGGAAAGTAGTTCATCACAGAAATCTGTTCTTGTGACTACTACACCAATTAGTGAGGAAGCTAATGATGATGATCATGTAACTTCAGATCAAGTTACTACCGAATCTCGTAGGTAAACCAGAGTGAGATCCGCACCAGAGTGGTACGGTAATCCTGTTCTGGAAGTCATGTTACTAGACCATGACGAACTTGCAAACTATGAGGAAGCAATGATGAGCCCAGATTCCGCAAAATGGTTTGAGGCCATGAAATCTGAGATATGATCCATGTATGAGAACTGTTGGGGAACGTAGTAATTTCAAAAAAATTCCTATGCACACGCAAGATCATGGTGATGCATAGCAACGAGAGGGGAGAGTGTGATCTACGTACCCTTGTAGATCGACAACAAAAGCGTTAGCACAACGTGGTTGATGTAGTCGTACGTCTTCACGATCTGACCGATCCAAGCACCGTTACTCCGGCACCTCCGAGTTCTTGGCACACGTTCAGCTCGATGACGATCCCCGGGCTCCGATCCAGCAAAGCGTCGGGGAGGATTTCCGTCAGCACGACGGCGTGGTGACGATCTTGATGTTCTACCGATGCAGGGCTTCGCCTAAGCACTGCAACGATATGACCGAGGTGGAATATGGTGGAGGGGGGCACTGTTGGGGAACGTAGCAGAAATTCAAAAAATTTCCTACGTAACACCAAGATCTATCTATGGAGAGACCAGCAACGAGTAGAAAGGAGAGTGCATCTACATACCCTTGTAGATCGCTAAGAGGAAGCGTTCAAGTGAACGGGGTTGATGGAGTCGTACTCGTCGTGATTCAGATCACCGATGATCCTAGTGCCGAACGGACGGCACCTCCGCGTTCAACACACGTACAGCTCGACGATGTCTCCCACGCCTTGATCCAGCAAGGAGAGAGGGAGAGGTTGAGGAAGACTCCATCCAGCAGCAGCACAACGGCGTGGTGGTGATGGAGGAGCGTGGCAATCCTGCAGGGCTTCGCCAAGCACCTACGGGAGAGGAGGAGGTGTCACGGGAGGGAGGGAGGCGCCAAGGGCTCAGGTATGGATGCCCTCCATCCCCTCCACTATATATAGGGGCAGGGGAGAGGGGGGAGGCGCAGCCTTGCCCCTTCCTCCAAGAAAGGGGTGCGGCCAAGAGGGGGGGAGGAGTCCATCCTCCCCAAGGCACCTCGGAGGTGCCTTCCCCCTTGAGGACTCTTCCCTCTAGGGTTCCCTAGGCGCATGGGCCTCTTGGGGCTGGTGCCCTTGGCCCATGTAGGCCAAGGCGCACCCCCTACAGCCCATGTGCCCCCCCGGGGCAGGTGGCCCCACCCGGTGGGCCCCCGGGACCCTTCCGGTGGTCCCGGTACAATACCGATGACCCCGAAACTTGTCCCGATGGCCGAAACAGGACTTCCTATATATAAATCTTTACCTCCGAACCATTCCGGAACTCCTCGTGACGTCCGGGATCTCATCCGGGACACCGAACAATATTCGGTAACCACATACAAACTTCCTTTATAACCCTAGCATCATCGAACCTTAAGTGTGTAGACCCTACGGGTTCGGGAGACATGCAGACATGACCGAGATGTTCTCCGGTCAATAACCAACAGCGGGATCTGGATACCCATGTTGGCTCCCACATGTTCCACGATGATCTCATCGGATGAACCACGATGTCAAGGACTCAATCAATCCCGTATACAATTCCCTTTGTCTAGCGGTATGGTACTTGCCCGAGATTCGATCGTCGGTATACCGATACCTTGTTCAATCTCGTTACCGGCAAGTCTCTTTACTCGTTCCGTAACACATCATCCCGTGATCAACCCTTGGTCACATTGTGCACATTATGATGATGTCCTACCGAGTGGGCCCAGAGATACCTCTCCGTTTACACGGAGTGACAAAATCCCAATCTCGATTCGTGCCAACCCAACAGACACTTTCAGAGATACCCGTAGTGTACCTTTATAGCCACCCAGTTACGTTGTGACGTTTGGCACACCCAAAGCACTCCTACGGTATCCGGGAGTTGCACAATCTCATGGTCTAAGGAAATGATACTTGACATTAGAAAAGCTTTAGCATACGAACTACATGATCTTGTGCTAGGCTTAGGATTGGGTCTTGTCCATCACATCATTCTCCTAATGATGTGATCCCGTTATCAACGACATCCAATGTCCATGGTCAGGAAACCGTAACCATCTGTCGATTAACGAGCTAGTCAACTAGAGGCTTACTAGGGACATGGTGTTGTCTATGTATCCACACATGTATCTGAGTTTCCTATCAATACAATTCTATCATGGATAATAAATGATTATCATGAACAAGGAAATATAATAATAATCAATTTATTATTGCCTCTAGGGCATATTTCCAACAGTCTCCCACTTGCACTTGAGTCAATAATCTAGTTCACATCGATATGTGATTAACACTCAAGGTCACATCCCCATGTGACTAACACCCAAAGAGTTTACTAGAGTCAATAATCTAGTTCACATTTACCATGTGATTAACACTCGATGAGTTCTGGGTTTGATCATGTTATGCTTGTGAGAGAGGTTATAGTCAACGGGTCTGAACCTTTCAGATCCGTGTGTGCTTTACAAATCTCTATGTCATCTCCTAGATGCAGCTACCACGTTCTATTTGGAGCTATTCCAAATAACTGTTCTACTTGGAGCTATTCTAAATTGTTGCTCCATTATACGTATCCGGTATCTCTACTCAGAGCTATCCGGATAGGTGTTAAGCTTGCATCGACGTAACCCTTTACGACGAACTCTTTTACCACCTCCATAATTGAGAAAATTCCTTAGTCCACTAGTTACTAAGGATAACTTTAACCGCTGTCCTGTGATCCATTCTTGGATCACTCTTGTACCCCTTGACTGACTCATGGTAAAGCACACTTCAGGTGCGGTACACAGCACAGCATACTGTAGAGCCTATGTCTTAAGCATAGGGGACGACCTTCGTTCCTTTCTCTCTATTCTGCCATGGTCGAGCTTTAAGTCTTAACTTCATACCTTACAACTCAGGCAAGAACTCCTTCTTTGACTGATCCATCTTGAACACCTTCAAGATCACGTCAAGGCATGTGCTCATTTGAAAGTACTATTAAGCGTTTTGATCTATCCTTATAGATCTTGATGCTCAATGTTCAAGTAGCTTAATCCAGGTTTCCCATTGAAAACACTTTCCAAATAACCCTATATGCTTTCCAGAAATTCTACGTCATTTCTGATCATTAATATGTCAACAACATATACTCATCAGAAATTCTATAGTGCTCCCACTCACTTCTTTGGAAATTCAAGTTTCTCATAAACTTTGTACAAACCCAAAATCTTTGATCATCATCAAAGCATACATTCCAACTCCGAGATGCTCACTCCAGTCCTTAGAAGGATTGCTGGAGCTTTGCATACTTATTAGCATCTTACGGGATTGACAAAACCTTCTGGTTGTATCACATACAACCTTTCCTCAAGAAAATTGTCGAGGAAACAATGTTTTGACATCCTATCTGCAAGATTTCATAAATAATGCAGTAATCGCTAATATAATTCCAACAGACTCTTAGCATCGCTACGAGTGAGAAAATCTCATCGTAGTCAACTCCTTGAACTTGTCGGAAAACATCTTAACGACAAGTCGACCTTTCTTAATGGTGACATTTACCATCATTGTCCGTCTTCCTTTTGAAATCCATCTATCTCAATGGCTTGCCGATCATCGGGCAAGTCCACCAAAGTCCATGCTTTGTTCTGATACATGGATCCTATCTCGGATTTCATGGTTTCTAACCATTTGTCGGAATTTGGGCCCACCATTGCTTCTCCATAGCTCGTAGGTTCATTGTTGTCTAGCAACATGACCTTCAAGACAGGATTACTGTACCACTCTGAAGTAGTACGTATCCTTGTCACCCTACGAGGTACGGCAGTGACTTGATCCGAAACTTCATGATCATTATCATAAGCTTCTACTTCAATTGGTGTAAGTGCCACATGAACAACTTCCTGTGCCCTGATACACACTGGTTGAAGTGATGGTTCAATAACCATATCAAGTCTCCACCATCCTCCCACTCAACTCTTTCGAGAGAAACCTTTCCTCGAGAAAGGACCCGATTCTAGAAACAATTCATATTGCTTTCGGATCTGAGACAGGAGGTATACCCAACTGTTTTGGGTGTCCTGTGAAGATGCATTTTATCCGCTTTGGGTTCGAGCTTATCAATCCTGAAACTTTTCCACATAAGCGTCGCAGCCCCAAACCTTTAAAAAACGACAACTTAGGTTTCTCTAAACCATAATTCATACGGTGTCATCTCAACGGAATTACGTGGTGCCCTATTTAAAGTGAATGTGGTTGTCTCTAATGCCTAACCCATGAACGATAGTGGTAATTCGATAATAGACATCATGGTATGCATCATATCCTATAGGGTGCAGTTATGATGTTCGGACACACCATCACACTATGGTGTTCCAGGCGGTATTAATTGCAAAACAATTTCCACAATGTCTTAATTGTGTGCCAAAACTCGTAACTCAGATATTCATCTCTATGATCATATCATAGACATTTTATCCTCTTGTCACAATGATCTTCTACTTCACTCTGAAATTACTTGAACCATTCAATAATTCAGACTTGTGTTTCATCAAGTAAATATACTCAACATTTACTCGAATCATCTGTGAAGTAAGAACATAATGATATTCACTGCATGCCTCATCACTCATTGGACTGCACACATCAAAATGTGTTACTTCCAACAAGTTGCTATCTTGTTCCATCTTACTGAAACCGAGGCTTTTCAGTCATCTTGCCCATGTGCTATGATTTGCATATCTCAAGTGATTCTAAATCAAGTGAGTTCAAACGGTCCATTTGCATGGAGTTTCTTCATGCATATATACCAATAGACATGGTTCGCATGTCTCAAACTTTTCAAAAACGAGTGAGCCCAAAGATCCATCAATATGGAGCTTCTTCATGCGTTTTATACCGATATGACTTACATGGTAGTGCCACCAGTAAGTGGTACTATCATTACTATCTTTTGGCATGAAAATGTGTATCACTACGATCGAGATTCAATAAACCATTCATTTTAGGTGTAAGACCATTGAAGGTATTATTCAAATAAACAGAGTAACCATTATTCTCCTTAAATGAATAATCGTATTGCAATAGACGTAATCCAATCATGTCTATGCTCAACGCAAACACCAATCTCTTTGGTAGAGGGAGCGTGCGATGCTTGATCATATCAAGCTTGGAAAAACTTCCAACACATATCGTCAGCTCACCTTTAGCTAGTCTCCGTTTATTCCGTAGCCTTTTGTTTCGAGTTACTAACACTTAGCAACCGAACCGGTATCTAATACCCTGGTGCTACTAGGAGTACTAGTAAAGTACACATTAACATAATGTATATCCAATATACTTCTATCGACCTTGCCAGCCTTCTTATCTACCAAGTATCTAGGGTAATTCTGCTCTAGTGGTTGTTCCCCTTATTACAGAAGCACTTAGTCTCGGGTTTGGGTTTACCTTGGGTTTCTTCACTAGAGCAGCAGCTGATTTGCCGTTTCATGAAGTATCCCTTCTTGCCCTTGCCCTTCTTGAAACTAGTGGTTTCACCAACCATCAACAATTGATGCTCCTTCTTGATTTCTACTTTCGCGGTGTCAAACATCGCGAATACCTCAAGGATCATCATATCTATCCCTGATATGTTATAGTTCATCACGAAGCTCTAACAGCTTGGTGGCAATGACTTTGGAGAACCATCACTGTCTTATCTGGAAGATCAACTCCCACTCGATTCAAATGATTGTTGTACTCAGACAATCTGAGCACAAGCTCAACAACTGAGCTTTTCTCCTTAGTTTGCAGGTTAAGAAAGTCATCGGAGGTTTTATACCTCTTGACATGGGCACGAGCCTGAAATCCCAATTTCAGCCCTCAAAACATCTCATATGTTTCGCGACGTTTCAAAAACGTCTTTGGTGCCTCAACTCTAAACCGTTTAACTGAACTATCACGTAGTTATCAAAACGTGTATGTCAGATGTTCGCAACAACCACAGACAACGTTCGAGGTTCAGCACACTGAGCGGTGCATTAAGGACATAAGCCTTCTATGAAGCAATGAGGACAATCCTCAGTTTACGGACCTAGTCCGCATAATTTCTACTATCAACTTTCAACTAATTTTTCTCTAGGAACATATCTAAACAGTAGAACTATAGCGTGAGCTACGACATAATTTGCAAAATCCTTTTGACTATGTTCAGGATAATTAAGTTCATCTTATGAACTCCCACTCAGATAGACATCCATCTAGTCATCTAAGTGATTACATGATCCGAGTCAAACTAGGCCGTGTCCGATCATCACGTGAGACGGACTAGTCATCATCGGTGAACATCTTCATGTTGATCGTATCTTCTATACGACTCATGCTCGACCTTTCGGTCTCCGTGTTCCGAGGCCATGTCTGTACATGCTAGGCTCGTCAAGTTAACCCTAAGTGTTTCGCGTGTGTTCCGAGGCCATGTCTGTACATGCTAGGCTCGTCAACACCCGTTGTATTTGAACGTCTGAATAAAACACCCGATCATCACGTGATGTTTTGAAACAGAAAACTGTCGCAACGGTGCACAGTTAGGGGAGAACACTTCTTGAAATTGTTGTAAGGGATCATCTTATTTACTACCGTCGTTCTAAGCAAATAAGATGTATAAACATGATAAACATCACATGCAATCAAATAGTGACATGATATGGCCATCATCACTTTGCTCCTTTTGATCTCCATCTTCGGGGCTCCATGATCATCATCGTCACCGGCATGACACCATGATCTCCATCATCATGATCTCCATCATCGTGTCTTCATGAAGTTGCCTCGCCAACTATTACTTCTACTACTATGGCTAACGGTTAGCAATAAAGTAAAGTAATTACATGACGTTTAAGTTGACACGCAGGTCACAAATAAATAAAGACAACTCCTATGGCTCCTGCCGGTTGTCATACTCATCGACATGCAAGTCGTGATTCCTATTACAAGAACATGATCAATCTCATACATCACATATATCATTCATCACATCCTTTTTGGCCATATCACATCACATAGCATACCCTGCAAAAACAAGTGAGACGTCCTCTAATTGTTGTTTGCATGTTTTACGTGGCTGCTATGGGTTTCTAGCAAGAACATTTCTTACCTACGCATGAACCACAACGTGATATGCCAATTGCTATTTACCCTTCATAAGGACCCTTTTCATCGAATCCGATCCGACTAAAGTGGGAGAGACAGACACCCGCCAGCCACCTTATGCAACTAGTGCATGTTTGTCGGTGGAACCGGTCTCACGTAAGCGTACGTGTAAGGTTGGTTCGGGCCGCTTCATCCCACGATGCCGCCGAATCAAGATAAGACTAGTAACGGCAAGCATATTGAACAATATCGACGCCCACAACTACTTTGTGTTCTACTCATGCAAAGAATCTACGCAATAGACCTAGCTCATGATGCCACTGTTGGGGAACGTAGCAGAAATTCAAAAATTTTCCTACGTAACACCAAGATCTATCTATGGAGAGACCAGCAACGAGTAGAAAGGAGAGTGCATCTACATACCCTTGTAGATCGCTAAGCGGAAGCGTTCAAGTGAACGGGGTTGATGGAGTCGTACTCGTCGTGATTCAGATCACCGATGATCCTAGTGCCGAACGGACGGCACCTCCGCGTTCAACACACGTACAGCTCGATGATGTCTCCCACGCCTTGATCCAGCAAGGAGAGAGGGAGAGGTTGAGGAAGACTCCATCCAGCAGCAGCACAACGGCGTGGTGGTGATGGAGGAGCGTGGCAATCCTGCAGGGCTTCGCCAAGCACCTACGGGAGAGGAGGAGGTGTCACGGGAGGGAGGGAGGCGCCAAGGGCTAAGGTATGGATGCCCTCCCTCCCCTCCACTATATATAGGGGCAGGGGAGAGGGGGGAGGCGCAGCCTTGCCCCTTCCTCCAAGAAAGGGGTGCGGCCAAGAGGGGGGAGGAGTCCATCCTCCCCAAGGCACCTTGGAGGTGCCTTCCCCCTTGAGGACTCTTCCCTCTAGGGTTCCCTAGGCGCATGGGCCTCTTGGGGCTGGTGCCCTTGGCCCATGTAGGCCAAGGCGCACCCCCTACAGCCCATGTGGCCCCCCGGGGCAGGTGGCCCCACCCGGTGGGCCCCCGGGACCCTTCCGGTGGTCCCGGTACAATACCGATGACCCCGAAACTTGTCCCGATGGCCGAAACAGGACTCCCTATATATAAATCTTTACCTCCGGACCATTCCGGAACTCCTCGTGACGTCCGGGATCTCATCAGGGACTCCGAACAATATTCGGTAACCACATACAAACTTCCTTTATAACCCTAGCGTCATCGAACCTTAAGTGTGTAGACCCTACGGGTTCGGGAGACATGCAGACATGACCGAGATGTTCTCCGGTCAATAACCAACAGCGGGATCTGGATACCCATGTTGGCTCCCACATGTTCCACGATGATCTCATCGGATGAACCACGATGTCAAGGACTCAATCAATCCCGTATACAATTCCCTTTGTCTAGCGGTATGGTACTTGCCCGAGATTCGATCGTCGGTATACCGATACCTTGTTCAATCTCGTTACCGGCAAGTCTCTTTACTCATTCCGTAACACATCATCCCGTGATCAACCCTTGGTCACATTGTGCACATTATGATGATGTCCTACCGAGTGGGCCCAGAGATACCTCTCCGTTTACACGGAGTGACAAAATCCCAATCTCGATTCGTGCCAACCCAACAGACACTTTCAGAGATACCCGTAGTGTACCTTTATAGCCACCCAGTTACGTTGTGACGTTTGGCACACCCAAAGCACTCCTACGGTATCCGGGAGTTGCACAATCTCATGGTCTAAGGAAATGATACTTGACATTAGAAAAGCTTTAGCATACGAACTACATGATCTTGTGCTAGGCTTAGGATTGGGTCTTGTCCATCACATCATTCTCCTAATGATGTGATCCCGTTATCAACGACATCCAATGTCCATGGTCAGGAAACCGTAACCATCTATTGATTAACGAGCTAGTCAACTAGAGGCTTACTAGGGACATGGCGTTGTCTATGTATCCACACATGTATCTGAGTTTCCTATCAATACAATTCTAGCATGGATAATAAACGATTATCATGAACAAGGAAATATAATAATAATCAATTTATTATTGCCTCTAGGGCATATTTCCAACAGGCACCGCACACGGCTAAGGAACGATCACAAAGATCAACTTGTGTTCATGGGGTGCCCCTTGCCTCAGTATATAAAGGATGGAGGAGGAGGAGGCCGGCCAAGGCACTTGATGCGGCCAGGATGTGGAGTCCTACTAGGACTCCAAGTCCTAGTAGGAGTCCACCAAGAGGG
This sequence comes from Triticum dicoccoides, assembly GCF_002162155.2. Taxonomy (NCBI): domain Eukaryota; kingdom Viridiplantae; phylum Streptophyta; class Magnoliopsida; order Poales; family Poaceae; genus Triticum; species Triticum dicoccoides. The sequence goes on from NC_041388.1 coordinate 536,157,042, forward strand.
GAGGAAGGGAGAAGGAAGTGGAGGAGAAGGAAAGGTGGCCGGCCCCCTTTTCCCTAGTCCAATTCGGACCAGAGGGGAGGGGGGCGCAGCAGCCCCTTGGCCCTTTCTCCTCTTCCCACTAAAGCCCATCAAGGCCCATTGCTTCTCCCGTAACTACCCGGTACTCCGAAAAATACCCGAATCACTCGGAACCTTTCCGATGTCCGAATATAGTCGTCCAATATATCGATCTTTACGTCTCGACCATTTCGAGACTCCTCGTCATGTCCCCGATCTCATCCGGGACTCCGAAATCCTTCGGTACATCAAAACTCATAAACTCATAATATAACTGTCATCGAAACCTTAAGCGTGCGGACCCTACGGTCCGAGAACAATGTAGACATGACCGAGACACGTCTTCGGTCAATAACCAATAGCGGGACCTGGATGCCCATATTGGCTCCTACATATTCTACGAAGATCTTTATCGGTCAGACCGCATAACAACATATGTTGTTCCCTTTGTCATCGGTATGTTACTTGCCCGAGATTCGATCGTCGTTATCCTATACCTAGTTCAATCTCGTTACCGGCAAGTCTCTTTACTCGTTCTGTAATACATCATCCTGCAACTAACTTATTAGTCGCAATGCTTGCAAGGCTTAAGTGATGTGCATTACCGAGAGGGCCCAGAGATACCTCTCCGACAATCGGAGTGACAAATCCTAATCTCGAAATACGCCAACCCAACATGTACCTTTGGAGACATATGTAGACCTCCTTTATAATCACCCAGTTAAGTTGTGACGTTTGGTAGCACACAAAGTGTTCCTCCGGCAAACGGGAGTTGCATAATCTCATAGTCATAGGAACATGTATAAGTCATGAAGAAAGCAATAGCAACATACTAAACGATCGGGTGCTAAGCTAATGGAATGGGTCATGTCAATCACATCATTCTCCTAATGATGTGATCCCGTTAATCAAATAACAACTCTTTTGTTTATGGTTAGGAAACATAACCATCTTCGATTAACGAGCTAGTCAAGTAGAGGCATACTAGTGACACTTTGTTTGTCTATGTATTCACACATGTATTATGTTTCCGGTTAATACAATTCTAGCATGAATAATAAACATTTATCACGATATAAGGAAATAAATAATAACTTTATTATTGCCTCTAGGGCATATTTCCTTCAGTCTCCCACTTGCACTAGAGTCAATAATCTAGTTCACATCGCCATGTGATTCAACACTAAGAGTTCACATCAGCATGTGATTAACACCCATAGTTCACATCGTCATGTGACCTATACCCAAAGGGTTTACTAGAGTCAATAATCTAGTTCACATCATTTATGTGATTAACACCCAAAGAGTACTAAGGTGTGATCACGTTTTGCTTGTGAGATATTTTTAGTCAACGGGTCTGTCACATACAGATCCGTAAGTATTTTGCGAATTCTATGTCTACAATGCTCTGCACGAAGCTACTCTAGCTAATTGCTCCCACTTCAATATGTATCTAGATCGAGACTTAGAGTCATCCAGATCTGTGTCAAAACTTGCATTGACGTAACTTTTTACGACGAACCTTTTGTCACCTTCATAATCGAGAAATATTTCCTTATTCCACTAAGGATAATTTTGACCAATGTCCAGTGATCTACTCTTAGATCACTATTGTACTCCCTTGCTTAACACAGTGTAGGGTATACAATAGATCTGGTACACATCATGGCATACTTTATAGAACCTATGAATGAGGCATAGGGAATGACTTTCATTCTCTTTCTATCTTCTGTCGTGGTCGGGCTTTGAGTCTTACTCAACTTCACACGTTGTAATGCAGGCAAGAAACTTTTTCTTTGACTGCTCCATTTTGAACTACTTCAAAATCTTGTCAAGGTATGTACTCATTCAAAAACTTATCAAGCGTCTTGAACTATCTCTATAGATCTTGAATCTCAATATGTAAGCAGCTTCACCGAAGTCTTTCTTTGAAAAACTCCTTTCAAACACTCCTTTATGCTTTACATAATAATTCTACATTATTTCCGATCAACAATATGTCATTCACATATACTTATCAGAAATGTTGTAGTGCTCCCACTCACTTTCATGTAAATACAGGCTTCACCGCAAGTCTGTATAAAACTATATGCTTTGATCAACTCATCAAAGCGTATATTCCAACTCCGAGATGCTTGCACCAGTCCACAGATGGATCGCTGGAGTTTGCACATTTTGTTAGCACCTTTCGGATTGACAAAACCTTCTGGTTGCATCATATACAACTCTTCTTTAATAAATCCATTAAGGAATGCAGTTTTGTTTATCCATTTGCCAGATTTCATAAAATGCGGCAATTACGAACATGATTCGGACAGACTCAAGCATAGATACGAGTGAGAAACTCTCATCGTAGTCAACACCTTGAACTTGTCGAAAACCTTTTGCGACAGTTCTAGCTTTGTAGATAGTAACACTACTATCAGCGTCCGTCTTCCTCTTGAAGATCCATTTATTCTCAATTGCTTGCCGATCATCGGGCAAGTCAACCAAAGTCCATACTTTGTTCTCATACATGGATCATATCTCAGATTTCATGGCCTCAAGCCATTTATCAGAATCTGGGCTCATCATCACTTCCTCATAGTTCGTAGGTTCGTCATGGTCAAGTAACATGACCTCCAGAATAGGATTACCGTACCACTCTGGTGCGGATCTCACTCTGGTTGACCTACGAGGCTTGGTAGTAACCTTATCCGAAGTTACATGATCATCATCATTATCTTCCTCACTAATTGGTGCAGGAGTCACAGGAATAGATTTCTGTGATGAACTACTTTCCAATTATGGAGCAGGTACAGTTACCTCATCAAGTTCTACTTTCCTCCCACTCACTTCTTTCGAGAGAAACTCCTTCTCCAGAAAGTTTCTGAATTTAGCAACAAAAGTCTTGCCTTCGGATCTGTGATAGAAGGTGTATCCAATAGTTTCCTTTGGATATCCTATGAAGACATATTTCTCCGATTTGGGTTTGAGCTTATCAGGATGAAACTCTTTCATATAAGCATCACAACCCCAAACTTTAAGAAACGACAACTTTGGTTTCTTGCCAAACCACAGTTCAGATTGTGTCGTCTCAACGGACTTAGATGGTGCCCTTTCAAACATGAATGCAGCTGTCTTTAATGCATAACCCCAAAACGATAGTGGCAGATCGGTAAGAGACATCATAGGTCGCACCATATCTAATAAAGTACGGTTATGACGTTCGGACACACCATTATGCTGTGGTGTTCCAGGTGGCGCGAGTAGTGAAACTATTTCACATTGTTTTAACTGAAGACCAAACTCATAACTCAAATACTCTTCTCTACGATCATATCGTAGAAACTTTATTTTCTTGTTACGATGATTTTTCACTTCACTCTGAAATCCTTTGAACTTTTCAATTGTTTCAGACTTATGTTTCATCAAGTAGATATACTCATATCTGCTCAAATCATCTGTGAAGATCAGAAAATAATGAAACCTGTCGCGAGCCTCAATATTCATCGGACCACATACATCAGTATGTATGATTCCCAACAAATCTGTTGCTCGCTCCATTGTTCCGAAGAACAGAGTCTTAGTCATCTTGCCTATGAGGCATGGTTCGCAAGCATCAACTGATTCATAATCAAGTGATTCTAAAAGCCCATCAGCATGGAGTTTCTTCATGCGCTTTACACCAATATGACCTAAACGGTAGTGCTACAAATAAGTTGCACTATCGTTATTAACTTTGCATCTTTTGGTTTCAATATTATGATTATGTGTATCACTATGATCGAGATCCAACGAACTATTTTCATTGGGTATGTAACCATATAAGGTTTTATTCATGTCAACAGAACAACAATTTATTCTCTTACTTAAATGAATAACCATATTACAATAAACATGATCAAATCATATTCATGCTCAATGCAAACACAAAATAACACTTATTTAGGTTCAACACTAATCCCGAAATTATAGGCCGTGTGCGATGATGATCATATCAATCTTGGAACCACTTCCAACACACATCGTCACTTCACCCTTAACTAGTCTCTGTTTATTCTGCAACTCCCATTTCGAGTTACTAATCTTAGCAACTGAACTAGTATCAAATACTGAGGGTTTGCTATAAACACTAGTAAAGTACACATCAATAACATGTATATCAAATATACTTATGTTCACTTTGCCATCCTTCTTATCCGCCAATCACTTGGGGTAGTTCCGCTTCTAGTGACCAGTCCCTTTGTAGTAGAAGCACTTAGTCTCAGTCTTAGGACCAGACTTGGGCTTCTTCACTTGAGCAGCAACTTGCTTGCTGTTCTTCTTGAAGTTCCCCTTCTTCCCTCTGCCCTTTTCTTGAAACTAGTGGTCTTGTCAACCATCAACACTTGATGTTTTTCTTGATTTCTACCTTTGTTGATTTCAGCATCACGAAGAGCTTGGGAGTTGTTTCCGTTATCCCTTGCATATTATAGTTCATCACGAAGTTCTACTAACTTGGTGATGGTGACTAGAGAATTCTGTCAATCACTATCTTATCTGGAAGATTAACTCCCACTTGATTCAAGCGATTGTAGTACCCAGACAATTTGAGCACATGCTCACTAGTTGAGCGATTCTCCTCCATCTTTTAGCTATAGAACTTGTCGGAGACTTCATATCTCTCAACTCGGGTATTTGCTTGAAATATTAACTTCAACTCCTGGAACATCTCATATGGTCCATGACGTTCAAAACGTCTTTGAAGTCCCGATTCTAAGCTGTTAAGTATGGTGCACTAAACTATCAAGTAGTCATCATATTGAGCTAGCCAAACATTCATAACGTCTGCATCTGCTCCTGCAATAGGTCTGTCACCTAGCGGTGCATCAAGGACATAATTCTTCTGTGCATCAATGAGGATAAACCTCAAATCACGGATCCAATCCGCATCATTGCTACCAACATCTTTCAACACAATTTTCTCTAGGAACATATCAAAATAAACACAGGGAAGCAACAACGCGAGCTATTGATCTACAACATAATTTGCAAAATACTACCAGGACTAAGTTCATGATAAATTTAAGTTCAATTAATCATATTACTTAAGAACTCCCACTTAGATAGACATCCCTCTAATCCTCTAAGTGATTACGTGATCCAAATCAACTAAACCATGTCCGATCATCACGTGAGATGGAGTAGTTTCATTGGTGAACATCACTATGTTGATCATATCTACTATATGATTCACGCTCGACCTTTCGGTCTCCGTGTTCCGAGGCCATATCTGTATATGCTTGGCTTCAAGTATAACCTGAGTATTCCGCGTGTGCAACTGTTTTGCACCCATTGTATTTGAACGTAGAACCTATCACACCCGATCATCACGTGGTGTCTCAGCACGAAGAACTTTCGCAATGGTGCATACTCAGGGAGAACACTTCTTGATAATTAGTGAGAGATCATCTTATAATGCTACCGTCAATCAAAGCAAGATAAGATGCATAAAAGATAAACATCACATGCAATCAATATAAGTGATATGATATGGCCATCATCATCTTGTGCTTGTGATCTCCATCTCCGAAGCACCGTCATGATCACCATCGTCACCGACGCGACACCATGATCTCCATCGTAGCATCGTTGTCTGTCACACCCTAGCTAGTCATGCATCAGAGTGTGTGCATCATGTTTAAAATTCCATTTAATTTGAAATGGGGAATTGTGAAACCCTCAGAATCATTTTTGAAAATGACCCAAATAAAAATTTCTCCAAAAGGGTCCAAGAAAATGCTCATGTTGCTCTCTGAAAATATTGGACAGAGATAAAAATCAAACCAATATTTTTAAGAGCTCATAGGTATTTATTTTGGGCATTTGGAATTAATGCATAAATATTTGCATTGGAAATATATTAGTTATATATATTAATATATGTCCAAAAATTATGCCACCTGTTGGGGAGCTCTGGAATAATATATCTAGCTCCTGCAAAAATTGGCATAAGGTTATAAAATGATTTAATATTTTATTTAAATCAAAACAAATGACAGAAATTAGAATAACAAAAATAAATAAAAGGAGAAGCTTACCTGGGCTCCTCCCTGTGCGGCCCAGCAGTAGCTGGCCGGCCCAGCCAGCAGGCGGCCCAGCCCGCCTCCTCCTCTGTCGTCTTCGTCCTCGACAGAGGGAGGGGAGTGTGCCCGGCGCGCGCGCGC
>NC_041388.1:536164873-536169637 GCF_002162155.2 Triticum dicoccoides
AAACCCTTCTGGTCTTAGTTGCATTAGCCCAACACACTCATATTGCCATGTTTCATGCATGCATCATATTGTTGCACATTGTTTGGTGATGGTTGTGTATCGGTGTCCTTTGCGACAGGTTCTGCCTCCGAGGAGTACCGTGATTACCCTAACGAAGAACCGTATCAGTGCATCGAACCATCAGGCAAGCAACCAACCATTTGATCATATCGATACAATCCCATGTTCTCGCTCCTGCTCTCTTTTACTGCATTAAGACAACGCGTTTCAAACTGCTGTGTGCTACGGTAGTTGAACCCATTTCCTCTGCATGACCTGTCATTGCCACAGTAACTAGATGAAACCCACTAGCATGTGTAGGAGTTGTATGAGCCATATGTATGTGTTGTTCCTACCTTGCTATGCCTGCTATGCTTAGAGTCGCGTCAGGTCTGGTTCATCTGGGTGATGGGCTAGAGTGAAATGATTATGTCGGTAATGAGAGTGGTGTGGTGAACACGATTTGGTAAAGGTATCGATGAGAGGCCATGTAGGAGTACATGGTGGGTTGTTTCATTGAAGCCGACCTTAAGCACTGAGATCTGTATGTGTGATTTAAGATACAGCTACTACCATGCATTGGGCCCTGAAATATGACCCCGCTCGACTTCTTATTCACCCTAGCTCTCTGTCCAGGAGTTACAAGTAGTTTCTGGTGTTTGTAGCCTACTGGAGGCCGTGGACAGCGCTGACCGTAGGGGTGGGCTGTGATGCGGTAGGTACGTGGCCGGGTGTACCGAATACCCGTTAGGTATCTCGGGAACCCTGTTCACATCGTTCGGGGCCGTATGGGAAACCTCGGCCGGACTCCCTGCGGATGGAACCTGGATAGGCGATAAACCTGGACTAGAGGCTTAAGTGTTTAGGTAGGTCATGGTCTACACCCACGTCGGCTTTCGCTTGAAGTCTGCCGAGCACATGTCGTGTGCAGACGCTAAGTGGTGGAAACATGTATGAAGAAGTGCACCCCTGCAGGGTTATCATGATCTATTCGAATAGCCGCGTCCGCGGTAAAGGACTACTTGGTTGCCTATACAGTTCATAGACAAGAAAATGGAAACTACTAAAAGCCTCAAGATAAGTGTGAGTGCCGAGGATGGCTCTTCCGTAGGAAGACGGAGGCGGATCCTCGGTAGTGTATTGAAGTGGTGAGTAGTGGACTCGTGTGCGCAAAACCATTTCAAGTTGAAGTATCGTAGGATAGTCTAGCCAGGAGTCAAAGCTGGCTTGCTGCAATAACTCCACCAACCCTTCTTGATAATATGCATGTATGTAGGATCTGATGTAAGTCTTGCTGAGTACCTTTGTACTCATGTTGCTATAATTTACATTTTTACAGAAGACGCTGCAACCCCTTCTGATGGGTTCTATGTAGACGTTGACATCAACGAGTAGGCTAAAGGCCCAGGTGGTGATCCTGAGCTTGTGAAGGACCACGTAGTATAGCTAGGCTTTCCAAGCCTCTTTTATTTTACTAGTTGTCTGTACTCAGACAAGTTACTTCCGCTGTTGGTTTGTATGACTGTATGACTTGAATGCTGGGTCGTGAGACCCGTTCCTGTGTGTATGTTATGTATGGCTCCCTGAGCCTTAAATAAAGTACTTGTGTCGTAGAGTCATGTTGTGATGCTTCGTTGTATTTGCACATATCGAGCATATTGTGTGTATGATTGAAATGCTTGGTATGTGTGGGATCTGACTATCTAGTTGTTTATCTTTAGTAGCCTCTCTTACCGGGAAATGTCTCCTAGTGTTAGCGCTGAGCCATGGTAGCTTGCTACTTCTCTGGAACACTTAGGCTGGCCGGCATGTGTCCTTCTTCGTTCCTGTGTCTGTCCCTTCGGGGAAATGTCACGCATTGAGTACCGGAGTCATGTTAGCCCGCTACAGCCCGGTTTACCGGAGTCCTGCTAGCCCAGTGCTACAGCCCGTACCCACTTGCTGATGACCGACACGTTCGAAGCTGGGTCATGGATGCCTGTCCCTGTAAGTCTGTGCCACTTTTGGTTTACGACTAGTCATGTCAGCCCGGGCTCCTTATCATATTGATGCTAGCGACACTGTCATATACGTGAGCCAAAAGGCGCAAACGGTCCCGGGCAAAGGTAAGGCGACACCCGTGGGAATACCGTGCGTGAGGCCGCAAAGTGATATGAGGTGTTACCGGCTAGATCAATGTGACATCGAGTCGGGGTCCTGACAGCGTTGGCATCAGAGCCGGACTGCCTGTAGGTTCTCCAAGCCAAACTGGTCGATGTTGAGTCTAGAAGTTCTTTAGTTATATGTAGGGGAATTGTTTGTGGGTTGGAACGTAAGGCTCTTTTTACTCCTTTACCTTATGACATTCTGATCTGAGTCAGTCTATTCTTCCACCGGGGGTTAAGGAATTAGGATCTGTTCTCTCTATCAGGATCACGTGTTACTAATCAGTAGTACCTTATAGGTTTGATGGATACAAGCCTAGTTCAATTCTATTATCACATTATGTTGCTAGGATGGACTCAGAACTTGATATGATGATGTTGAGTGTGTATGTAATCCTTTGTCAAATGTCTCAAAATCCTTCTTGAGCATTTACAGCTGTTATGCTGCCGAAATTTTGCTAGAAATTCTAATGCCTTTGCATTATGATTGTGCTTTCAGATGGCCACTCGCGACCTCAATCAAGTGGTTCGCCTGACTCGATGCCTAGATGTACCCGGCCATACTGCCATGTTGGTCAGGGTAATGACTAAGGCTGGATACCGTTGGTATCCTGAGTACACGGTCGAAGAGCAATTCCGAGACTTTAATCAAAGCCAGTATCTCTGCACTGTCAGGATATTTCCATCTTATCCTGGATCCACCGAGCCCCTTCACTGCTCCTATGGACTCGGGGTTACTATTGAGATGGCTGTGCAGGACGCCGCCTACTCTATGATGACCATCATGCGAGTCAGATCTGGACTATTTCGGGACTCTGATTTCCGGTATATGCCAGGATCACTTCCGGGAGCACAAGGGTATCTCCAGGCTATCTATGCTGACCCCACCCAGGAGGATTCACGGACTCGCACCACTGCTGAGATGCTCGAGGATAAGGACCGTGAAAATCGGGCCTTGAGGTTAGAGCTCTTCAATACCCGTGCTGACCACTGGGCTACTTTGACTCGGTTTGCACCGGCGGTGCAAGCTGGATATTCGGATATGCGCGATCTCTATCCTGTGAGATCTGCTCTGCCAGACGTGATGTGTTGGCGTGATGTAGGAGGCATCACCCCACCTCGCGGTCCCCGCAGGCCACCGTCTGTTGGTCCAAGACCTCATCCTAGCCCCTATGGTCCACAAGCTCCGCGAGATCGTCTGTTTCCGGATGATCATGTTGAGCTTCCAGGCTATGGAGGTGACTTCTACGAGGACTACTACGGATCGGTCTGAGTTAGTGGTAGTATCACTAGTTTGCACTAGCTGTGTCGTCTATCGTCCCGCGTGACTCGTGGGATATGACCTAGTTTGTACTCTTTCCGGAGGTGTAGAAAAATAATGTATAGGAGCTTGGGATGCCTCCGATGAGATGTAATCCTCTTTTCACCGTAATAGTACTTTGTTTGGTCTTGTACTAAACCCTGTATGGTGTGTATGACGATGGAATAAAGAAGCAGTTTCTGTATTTACCATGTCATACGGATGATCATCTTGCATTTCGAGTTATTCCTTACATTTTATATCCTATGTCGGAATTTTATCATCCTGACTAAATCATTGTCTTGTTTACCTAGGATGGTCAACACGCGCACTAACCCTGCTCCTCAAGAGCAGGCCGAAGGCAGTGAAGTCAGGGATGCAAATCTGCCTCATCCTCCTTCCCTAGCCGAGGTTATGATGGAAGCTGAGAGAAACAAGCGGGAGACCAACCGTTTGTTGGAGCGTATTGAACAGAACACGGCACACCATCAGAGAACTAACGTGGTGTCACTCAGTGATTTTATCAAATTACATCCACCCACGTTCCACCACTCCGTCGAGCCTCTCGACGCTGATAACTGGCTTCGCAGTATCTCTCACAAACTGCGTTCCGCGCTGGTAGCGGAGGCTGACAAGGTCACCTTTGCTGCATATCATCTTGAAGGCCCCGCCAGTCTATGGTGGGAGAATTATGGAGCTATGCGCCCAGCGGGCCATGTCACTACTTGGGCTGAATTCAGCGAGGCTTTCCGTGAACATCACATTCCGGAGGGTCTCATGGACCGTAAACGTGAGGAATTTTGCAGTTTCACTCAGGGCCGACTTTCTGTGGATGCTTACAGCAGGGAGTTTGGTAATCTCGCACGATATGCAACTGAGGAAGTGTCTACTGATGCCAAGAAGCAAGCAAGGTTCCGTAAGGGCCTTAGTCCTGAGCTTCGCCGTGACCTCCGTCTGCATGAGTGCACATCTTTTCAGAAACTTGTCAACAAAGCCATCAGTGCTGAAACTGGTCAGACTGACTATGACGCAACACGCAAGCATGGCCGTGACGTGGGTTCCTCATCCGGTGCTGGTCCTCAGAAGCGCCGCGTGTGGGTGCCCAACACCGCCCTGCCACCCAGGTTCACACCAAGGCCACCCTTTCATGCGCCTCGCCCTGTTCAACAGTCTGCACCGGCCAAGCCCTATGGGGGTCCAACCAACAATGCTCCTCCACGTACCAGTTCCGTGACTTGTTTCAAGTGTGGGGAATCTGGCCACTATATGCGTGAGTGTCCC
>NC_041388.1:536169647-536170653 GCF_002162155.2 Triticum dicoccoides
TGGTATCCTGAGTACACGGTCGAAGAGCAATTCCGAGACTTTAATCAAAGCCAGTATCTCTGCACTGTCAGGATATTTCCATCTTATCCTGGATCCACCGAGCCCCTTCACTGCTCCTATGGACTCGGGGTTACTATTGAGATGGCTGTGCAGGACGCCGCCTACTCTATGATGACCATCATGCGAGTCAGATCTGGACTATTTCGGGACTCTGATTTCCGGTATATGCCAGGATCACTTCCGGGAGCACAAGGGTATCTCCAGGCTATCTATGCTGACCCCACCCAGGAGGATTCACGGACTCGCACCACTGCTGAGATGCTCGAGGATAAGGACCGTGAAAATCGGGCCTTAAGGTTAGAGCTCTTCAATACCCGTGCTGACCACTGGGCCACATTGACTCGGTTCGCACCGGCGGTGCAAGCTGGATATTCGGATATGCGCGATCTCTATCCTATGAGATCTGCTCTGCCAGACGTGATGGGTTGGCGTGATGTAGGAGGCATCACCCCACCTCGCGGTCCCCGCAGGCCACCGACTGTTGGTCCAAGACCTCATCCTAGCCCCTATGGTCCACAAGTTCCGCGAGATCGTCTGTTTCCGGATGATCATGTTGAGCTTCCAGGCTATGGAGGTGACTTCTACGAGGACTACTACGGATCGGTCTGAGTTAGTGGTAGTATCACTAGTTCGCACTAGCTGTGTCGTCTATCGTCCCGCGTGACTCGTGGGATATGACCTAGTTTGTACTCTTTCCGGAGGTGTAGAAAAATAATGTATAGGAGCTTGGGATGCCTCCGATGAGATGTAATCCTCTTTTCACCGTAATAGTACTTTGTTTGGTCTTGTACTAAACCCTGTATGGTGTGTATGACGATGGAATAAAGAAGCAGTTTCTGTATTTACCATGTCATACGGATGATCATCTTGCATTTCGAGTTATTCCTTACATTTTATATCCTATGTCGGAATTTTATCATCCTGACTAAATCATTGTCTTGTTTAC
>NC_041388.1:536171025-536182863 GCF_002162155.2 Triticum dicoccoides
TGAACATCACATTCCGGAGGGTCTCATGGACCGTAAACGTGAGGAATTTTGCAGTTTCACTCAGGGCCGACTTTCTGTGGATGCTTACAGCAGGGAGTTTGGTAATCTCGCACGATATGCAACTGAGGAAGTGTCTACTGATGCCAAGAAGCAAGCAAGGTTCCGTAAGGGCCTTAGTCCTGAGCTTCGCCGTGACCTCCGTCTGCATGAGTGCACATCTTTTCAGAAACTTGTCAACAAAGCCATCAGTGCTGAAACTGGTCAGACTGACTATGACGCAACACGCAAGCATGGCCGTGACGTGGGTTCCTCATCCGGTGCTGGTCCTCAGAAGCGCCGCGTGTGGGTGCCCAACACCGCCCTGCCACCCAGGTTCACACCAAGGCCACCCTTTCATGCGCCTCGCCCTGTTCAACAGTCTGCACCGGCCAAGCCCTATGGGGGTCCAACCAACAATGCTCCTCCACGTACCAGTTCCGTGACTTGTTTCAAGTGTGGGGAATCTGGCCACTATATGCGTGAGTGTCCCTAGACCAACCCCAACCAGTCTGCTAAAGCTGTTGGCCGTAGCAAACCGACAGGGAAAGTGTTTCACGCCAAGCCGGTCACCGCCTCACGTGGCCATGTCAACTGTATCTCTGCCGAAGAAGCTCAAGAGGATCCCAACGTCGTTCTCGGTACGCTTCTTGTTAATTGCCACCCGGCATCTGTTCTTTTCGATACAGGAGCCTCTCATTCTTTTATATCCGAAAATTATGCTCATTTGCATAACGTCGCATTCTGTGACATGCCATCCACTATGGAAATTTCTACTCCTGGTTCTAGATGGCAGACCTCTAGGGTAAGTTATGGAAATGAAATCCAAGTCGACAGACTTGTTTTCCTTGCATCGTTGATAGCCCTTAAATTTTCAGATATTAATATCATTTTGGGTATGGACTGGATGTTAGCTCATCATGCCAAAATTGATTGCTTCTCCAGGACTGTTCAACTCACTCACCCTTCGGGCAAGATAGTCAATGTCTTAACCCGACTAGCCAAGCGACAGTTGTATTCTCTTAACGCCAGCCCTTTGCCAGACCTTGAGGACGTTCCGGTAGTCCGTGACTTCCCGGATGTCTTCCCGGAGGAATTGCCAGGTGTTCCACCTGACAGGGATGTTGAGTTCGTAATAGACCTCATTCCAGGAACCGTTCCGATTGCTAGAAGACCTTATAAGATGGCACCACTAGAACTAGTCGAGCTTAAGAAACAACTCGATGAGTCCTTGAAAAAGGGTTTCATCCGCCCTAGTTCATCTCCGTGGGCTTGCCCCGTCCTATTCGTCAAGAAGAAGGATGGTACGGACCGGATGGTTGTAGATTACCGACCTGTCAATTTGGTCACAATCAAGAACAAATATCCGCTTCCCAGGATCAACGACCTGTATGATCAGCTCGCTGGATCCTCAGTCTTCTCCAAGATGGATTTGAGGTTGGGCTACCATCAAATCAAAATCAGAAACGGGGACATTCCTAAAACGGCCTTTGTCACTCGTTATGGCCAATACGAGTACACCGTCATGTCCTTCGGTTTAACCAACGCTCCAGCCACCTTTTCTCGGTTAATGAACTCAATCTTCATGGAATATTTGGATAAATTCGTCGTGGTTTACCTCGATGATATACTCATCTACTCCAAGAACGAGGAGGAACATGCCGAACATCTAAGGCTAGTGTTGAAGAAACTTCGAGAGCATCGCCTTTATGCCAAATTTTCTAAATGTGAATTCTGGTTGTCAGAAGTGACCTATCTGGGTCATGTAATATCTGGTAAAGGTATTGCTGTTAACCCTGAGCGAGTTCAAGCCGTCCTTAATTGGACTCCACCTGAATCGGTCAAGCAAGTTCGGAGTTTCCTGGGCTTAGCGAGCTATTGTCGCCGCTTTGTCGAGAACTTCTCCAAAGTTGCTAAACCTCTAACCGAACTCCTCAAGAAAGATAAGAAGTTCGAATGGACTCCACAATGTGAGCACAGCTTTCAGGAACTGAAAAGACGCCTGACCTCTGCTCCCGTACTGGTACCGCCAGACTTCTCCAAGGACTTTGTTATCTACTGCGACGCCTCGCGACAAGGACTAGGTTGCATTCTCATGCAAGATCGACACGTAATTGCCTACGCTTCACGGCAATTTCACCCACATGAGGAGAATTATCCTACTCATGATCTAGAGCTTGCAGCCGTAGTCTATGCACTCAAGACCTGGCGACATTACCTCCTCGGTAACCGTTGCGAAATATTCACTGATCACCAAAGTCTGAAGTACATTTTCACCCAACCGGATCTGAATCTCAGGCAAAGACGTTGGGTTGAGTTGATCACAGACTTCGATTTAGGAATAACCTACACCCCAGGGAAAGCCAACGTCATGGCTGATGCACTAAGTCGTAAATCTTATTGTAACAACCTGATGTTACAACAAAGTCAACCGCTTCTCCATGAGGAATTTCGGAAGCTTAACCTTCACATTGTTCCTCAAGGTTTTCTTTCCACCTTGGTAGCAAAACCTACTCTTACGGATCAAATCATCGCTGCCCAAAAGCGAGATAAGGGGATATCTAAAATCAAAGAGAACATTGCTAGCGGAGGTGCTAGTTGTTTCTCCACAAATGATCATGGTGTTGTGTACTTTGAGAACCGTCTAGTGGTTCCCAAGAGCCAGCATCTACGGCAGTTGATCCTTAAGGAGGCTCATGAATCTCCTCTCACCATTCATCCCGGTAGTACTAAGATGTATCAGGACCTACGCCAGAGGTTCTGGTGGACTAGGATGAAGAGAGAGATTGCTCAGTATATTGCAAATTGCGACGTCTGTCGTCGTGTAAAAGCAGAACACCAACGGCCTGCTGGCACCCTTCAACCCTTAGCTATTCCTGAATGGAAATGGGATAAAATTGGTATGGATTTCATTACCGGTTTTCCCAGGACCAAGAGAGGGAATAATGCTATTTTCGTCGTTGTCGATCGTCTTTCCAAAGTAGCCCATTTCTTACCTGTTCGTGAGAGTATAACCGCTAGTCAGCTGGCAGACTTATACATCTCCCGAATAGTGTCTCTCCATGGTGTTCCTTTGGAAATTAACTCGGATCGAGGAAGTATTTTCACCTCTCGATTTTGGGAAAGTTTCCAAAATGCTATGGGAACCCGTCTCTCCTTTAGCACCGCTTTCCACCCTCAGTCGAGTGGTCAAGTGGAACGCGTCAACCAGATTCTAGAAGACATGCTTCGAGCCTCTGTTATCTCATTTGGAATGGATTGGGAGAAGTGCCTTCCATTTGCCAAATTCGCTTACAACAACAGCTATCAATCTAGCCTGGGTAAAGCCCCTTTTGAAGTTCTCTATGGACGACGGTGTCGAACACCCCTTAACTGGTCAGAGACCGGGGAAAGACAATTCTTTGGCCCGGATATGATTCAGGAAGCAGAAGAGCAAGTTCGCATCGTTCGTGAAAAGTTGAAAACAGCCCAATCTCGTCAAAAGAGTCAATATGACCGAAAACATAAGGCTATGACTTTCGAGGTTGACGAGAAGGCTTATCTTCGGGTCACCCCTCTGAAGGGAACCCATCGTTTCGGTATCAAAGGCAAATTGGCTCCTCGTTACATTGGACCTTTTCGCATTCTTGCCAAACGAGGAGAAGTTGCCTACCAGTTGGAACTACCTCCGCACCTCTCCAGAGTCCACGATGTCTTCCACGTTTCTCAGCTCAGGCGTTGCTTCTCGGATCCTATCCGTGGAGTGGACCACGAAACGCTTGATCTCCAATATAATCTTACATATCGAGAGTACCCCATTCGTATCCTCGATCAGGCCGAACGTACCACCCGACGTCATAACATCAAGTTTCTCAAAGTACAATGGTCGCACCATTCTGAGGATGAAGCAACTTGGGAAAGGGAGGATCGTCTTCGACTCGAGTATCCCGCCTTCTTCCCGGAGGAACCCAAATCTCGGGACGAGATTTTTTTGAGTGGGGGTGAGTTGTCACACCCTAGCTAGTCATGCATCAGAGTGTGTGCATCATGTTTAAAATTCCATTTAATTTGAAATGGGGAATTGTGAAACCCTCAGAATCATTTTTGAAAATGACCCAAATAAAAATTTCTCCAAAAGGGTCCAAGAAAATGCTCATGTTGCTCTCTGAAAATATTGGACAGAGATAAAAATCAAACCAATATTTTTAAGAGCTCATAGGTATTTATTTTGGGCATTTGGAATTAATGCATAAATATTTGCATTGGAAATATATTAGTTATATATATTAATATATGTCCAAAAATTATGCCACCTGTTGGGGAGCTCTGGAATAATATATCTAGCTCCTGCAAAAATTGGCATAAGGTTATAAAATGATTTAATATTTTATTTAAATCAAAACAAATGACAGAAATTAGAATAACAAAAATAAATAAAAGGAGAAGCTTACCTGGGCTCCTCCCTGTGCGGCCCAGCAGTAGCTGGCCGGCCCAGCCAGCAGGCGGCCCAGCCCGCCTCCTCCTCTGTCGTCTTCGTCCTCGACAGAGGGAGGGGAGTGTGCCCGGCGCGCGCGCGCCACCGCGCCACGCCACCAGCTCGCCTGCCTGCCTGCCTCTCCCCTCCCCGTCTGGATGCCCTGGAACGACGCCACGCCCTCCCCCCGTACTCTCTCACTCTCCCCCGGTTCTTCCTCTCCTCTCCCTCGCTCTCTCTCCCGTGTCCGAACGCACCCCTCGCCGCCGTTCGCCATAGCAGCCGCCACCGGCCTCCCCTCGCCTCCCCGACACGCGCAGGAGCTCCGCCCCCTCGCCCTGAAGCTCTCCGTCAAGCCACAAGACGCCGGACGCCCTGTGGAGCCGCCGTCGCCATCGTCTTCCTCCTCGGGCTCCGACCACCATCGCCGTCGATTCGCCGTCTCCGGTGCGTCCCCGAGCCCGCTTCGACGCCCGCTGCAACCGCGGTGAGCTACGCCACCGTTTCCCTCTCTTCTCCCCCTCGTTCCCTCACCGTAGCCCTCCTCCCCACCACGGCCGAACCTCCGCCGTCGCCGAGCTCGCCGTCGACGCAGCTCCGGTGACCATTTGGTCACCCCAGCGAGTCCAACAAGTTCGTAAGGCCCCGTAGAGCATCCCTAGCGCCTCGCTTCGCTCGCCTTCGAGCTCCAACCACGTTTCCATGCACGACCGAACCCCGGCGGCCGCAGCCGAGCTCGCCGCCGTCGACTCCGGCCACCCCAGGCCCAGCCACGGCCACCGCCCGACGCGCCATCGAGCTAGCTTTCCAACGCACCTAGCCGCACGCCGTTTGAAGCACCACAGAGGAAACCCGAGGCACCTGTACGCCGCGGACCTCGCCGGCGACTAACCGCCGGCGGGTTTGACTTGTCCGACCTGGGGTTTGACCCCCCCAGAGTCACTGGCGCGTGGGCCCCGTCGGCCAGGTGGTTAACTTAGTGCTAATCACTGTTAGTTAACCCCCCTGACACTGACCAGTGGGCCCCAGCGCCACTAATTCTTAATTAGGATTAATCTAACCTCTGTTAACCCCCCTGTCACTGACGTGTGGACCCCACACGTCAGGTTTGACCCCAGCCAGCCGCAGTTGACCGCTGACGTCATGATGACGTCATGCTGGCGCAATATTTATATTTCTGGATTTAAATTAAATCAGGAAATTCCAGAATATAATTTAAACTTCAAAAATTCATAACTTTTATTCTGTAACTCCAAATCAGACAAATTATATATGAAAAATGATCAGAAAAATCCAATCTATCCATCTGTACTATTTTCATGCATGACTAAGCAAGTTAACTTGATGTTTAATGCAGAACAAGGAAAAGCACTTTAAAAGGCCATGTTTGAGTTTGAAATTTGAATCTTTGATTCAAATTTGTTCAAACCCTTCTGGTCTTAGTTGCATTAGCCCAACACACTCATATTGCCATGTTTCATGCATGCATCATATTGTTGCACATTGTTTGGTGATGGTTGTGTATCGGTGTCCTTTGCGACAGGTTCTGCCTCCGAGGAGTACCGTGATTACCCTAACGAAGAACCGTATCAGTGCATCGAACCATCAGGCAAGCAACCAACCATTTGATCATATCGATACAATCCCATGTTCTCGCTCCTGCTACGGTAGTTGAACCCATTTCCTCTGCATGACCTGTCATTGCCACAGTAACTAGATGAAACCCACTAGCATGTGTAGGAGTTGTATGAGCCATATGTATGTGTTGTTCCTACCTTGCTATGCCTGCTATGCTTAGAGTCGCGTCAGGTCTGGTTCATCTGGGTGATGGGCTAGAGTGAAATGATTATGTCGGTAATGAGAGTGGTGTGGTGAACATGATTTGGTAAAGGTATCGATGAGAGGCCATGTAGGAGTACATGGTGGGTTGTTTCATTGAAGCCGACCTTAAGCACTGAGATCTGTATGTGTGATTTAAGATACAGCTACTACCATGCATTGGGCCCTGAAATATGACCCCGCTCGACTTCTTATTCACCCTAGCTCTCTGTCCAGGAGTTGCAAGTAGTTTCTGGTGTTTGTAGCCTACTGGAGGCCGTGGACAGCGCTGACCGTAGGGGTGGGCTGTGATGCGGTAGGTACGTGGCCGGGTGTACCGAATACCCGTTAGGTATCTCGGGAACCCTGTTCACATCGTTCGGGGCCGTATGGGAAACCTCGGCCGGACTCCCTGCGGATGGAACCTGGATAGGCGATAAACCTGGACTAGAGGCTTAAGTGTTTAGGTAGGTCGTGGTCTACACCCACGTCGGCTTTCGCTTGAAGTCTGCCGAGCACATGTCGTGTGCAGACGCTAAGTGGTGGAAACATGTATGAAGAAGTACACCCCTGCAGGGTTATCATGATCTATTCGAATAGCCGCGTCCGCGGTAAAGGACTACTTGGTTGCCTATACAGTTCATAGACAAGAAAATGGAAACTACTAAAAGCCTCAAGATAAGAGTGAGTGCTGAGGATGGCTCTTCCGTAGGAAGACGGAGGCGGATCCTCGGTAGTGTATTGAAGTGGTGAGTAGTGGACTCGTGTGCGCAAAACCATTTCAAGTTGAAGTATCGTAGGATAGTCTAGCCAGGAGTCAAAGCTGGCTTGCTGCAATAACTCCACCAACCCTTCTTGATAATATGCATGTATGTAGGATCTGATGTAAGTCTTGCTGAGTACCTTTGTACTCATGTTGCTATAATTTACATTTTTACAGAAGACGCTGCAACCCCTTCTGATGGGTTCTATGTAGACGTTGACATCAACGAGTAGGCTAAAGGCCCAGGTGGTGATCCTGAGCTTGTGAAGGACCACGTAGTATAGCTAGGCTTTCCAAGCCTCTTTTATTTTACTAGTTGTCTGTACTCAGACAAGTTACTTCTGCTGTTGGTTTGTATGACTGTATGACTTGAATGCTGGGTCGTGAGACCCGTTCCTGTGTGTATGTTATGTATGGCTCCCTGAGCCTTAAATAAAGTACTTGTGTCGTAGAGTCATGTTGTGATGCTTCGTTGTATTTGCACATATCGAGCATATTGTGTGTATGATTGAAATGCTTGGTATGTGTGGGATCTGACTATCTAGTTGTTTATCTTTAGTAGCCTCTCTTACCGGGAAATGTCTCCTAGTGTTACCGTTGAGCCATGGTAGCTTGCTACTGCTCTGGAACACTTAGGCTGGCCGGCATGTGTCCTTCTTCGTTCCTGTGTCTGTCCCTTCGGGGAAATGTCACGCATTGAGTACCGGAGTCCTGTTAGCCCGCTACAGCCCGGTTTACCGGAGTCCTGCTAGCCCAGTGCTACAGCCCGGACCCACTTGCTGATGACCGACACGTTCGAAGCTGGGTCATGGATGCCTGTCCCTGTAAGTCTGTGCCACTTTTGGTTTACGACTAGTCATGTCAGCCCGGGCTCCTTATCATATTGATGCTAGCGACATTGTCATATACGTGAGCCAAAAGGCGCAAACGGTCCCGGGCAAAGGTAAGGCGACACCCGTGGGAATATCGTGCGTGAGGCCGCAAAGTGATATGAGGTGTTACCGGCTAGATCAATGTGACATCGAGTCGGGGTCCTGACATTGTCGTCTCGCCAATCTTATGCTTCCACGACTATCGCTACCGCTTAGTGATAAAGTAAAGCATTACAGCGTGATTGCATTGCATACAATAAAGCAACAACCATATGGCTCCTGCCAGTTGCCGATAACTCGGTTACAAAATATGATCATCTCATACAATAAAATTTAGCATCATGTCTTGACCATATCACATCACAACATGCCCTGCAAAAACAAGTTAGATGTCCCCTACTTTGTTGTTGCATGTTTTACGTGGCTGCTACGGGCTTAAGCAAGAACCAATCTTACCTACGCATCAAAACCACAACGATAGTTTGTCAAGTTGGTGCTGTTTTAACCTTCGCAAGGACCGGGCGTAGCCACACTCGGTTCAACTAAAGTTGGAGAAACTGTCACCCGCAAGCCACCTCTGTGCAAAGCATGTCGGGAGAACCGGTCTCGCGTAAGCGTACGCGTAACGTTGGTCCAGGCCGCTTCGTCCAACAATACCGCCGAACCAAAGTATGACATGTTGTTAAGCAGTATGACTTATATCGCCCACAACTCACTTGTGTTCTACTCGTGCATATAACATCAACATATAAAACCTAGGCTCAGATGCCACTGTTGGGGAACGTAGTAATTTCAAAAAAATTCCTACGCACACACAAGATCATGGTGATGCATAGCAACAAGAGGGGAGAGTGTGATCTACGTACCCTTGTAGATCGACAACGGAAGCGTTAGCACAACGTGGTTGATGTAGTCGTACGTCTTCACGATAAGACCGATCCAAGCACCGTTACTCCGGCACCTCCGAGTTCTTGGCACACGTTCAGCTCGATGACGATCCCCGGGCTCCGATCCAGCAAAGCGTCGGGGAGGAGTTCCGTCAGCATGACGACGTGGTGACGATCTTGATGTTCTACCGACGCAGGGCTTCGCCTAAGCACTGCAACGATATGACCGAGGTGGAATATGGTGGAGGGGGGCACCGCACACGGCTAAGGAACGATCACGAAGATCAACTTGTGTTCATGGGGTGCCCCTTGCCTCAGTATATAAAGGATGGAGGAGGAGGAGGCCGGCCAAGGCACTTGATGCAGCCAGGATGTGGAGTCCTACTAGGACTCCAAGTCCTAGTAGGAGTCCACCAAGAGGGGAGGAAGGGAGAAGGAAGTGGAGGAGAAGGAAAGGTGGCCGGCCCCCTTTTCCCTAGTCCAATTCGGACCAGAGGGGAGGGGGGCGCAGCAGCCCCTTGGCCCTTTCTCCTCTTCCCACTAAAGCCCATCAAGGCCCATTGCTTCTCCCGTAACTACTCGGTACTCCGAAAAATACCCGAATCACTCGGAACCTTTCTTCATGATCATTAGTTTAATGATGTGATTGACATGACCCATTCCGTTAGCTTAGCACCCGATCGTTTAGTTTGTTGCTATTGCTTTCTTCATGACTTATACATGTCCTATGACTATGAGATTATGCAACTCCCGTTTACCGGAGGAACACTTTGTGTGCTACCAAACGTCACAACGTAACTGGGTGATTATAAAGGAGCTCTACAGGTGTCTCCAAAGGTACATGTTGGGTTGGCATATTTCGAGATTAGGATTTGTCACTCCGAATGTCGGAGAGGTATCCCTGGGCCCTCTCGGTAATGCACATCACTTAAGCCTTGCAAGCACTGCAAATAATGAGTTAGTTGCGGGATGATGTATTACGGAACGAGTAAAGAGACTTGCCGGTAACGAGATTGAACTAGGTATTGGATACCGACGATCGAATCTCGGGCAAGTAACATACCGATGACAAAGGGAACAACGTATGTTGTTATGCGGTCTGACCGATAAAAATCTTCGTAGAATATGTAGGAGCCAATATGGGCATCCAGGTTCCGCTATTGGTTATTGACCGGAGACGTGTCTCGGTCATGTCTACATTGTTCTCGAACCGTAGGGTCCGCACGCTTAAGGTTTCGATGACAGTTATATTATGAGTTTATGAGTTTTGATGTACCGAAGGAGTTCGGAGTCCCGGATGAGATCGGGGACATGACGAGGAGTCTCGAAATGGTCGAGACGTAAAGATCGATATATTGAACGACTATATTCGGACATCGGAAAGGTTCCGAGTGATTCGGGTATTTTTCGGAGTACCGGGTAGTTACGGGAATTCGCCAGGAGAAGTATTGGGCCTTATTGGGCCATACGGGAAAGAGAGAGGGGCTTCCTAGGGCAGGCCGCGCGCCCCCCAAGGCCTAGTCCGAATTGGACTAGGGGGAGGGGCTGCGCCCCCTCCTTCCTTCCCTTCTCCCTTCCCCTTCCTTGTCTCCTACTCCTAATACTTGGAAGGACTCCTAGTTGGACTAGGAAAGGGGGAATCCTACTCCCGGTGGGAGTAGGACTCCCCTAGGGCGCGCCATAGAGAGGGCCGGCCCTCCCCTCCTCCACTCCTTTATATACGGGGGCAGGGGGCACCCCATAGACACACAAGTTGATCTTCATGATCGTTCCTTAGCCGTGTGCGGTGCCCCCCTCCACGATATTACACCTCGGTCATATTGTAGCGGTGCTTAGGCGAAGCCCTGCGACGGTTGAACATCAAGATCGTCACCACGCCGTCGTGCTGACGGAACTCCTCCCCGAAGCTTTGCTGGATCGGAGCCCGGGGAGCGTCATCGAGCTGAACGTGTGCCAAGAACTCGGAGGTGCCGGAGTAACGGTGCTTGGATCGGTTGGACCGGGAAGACGTACGACTACTTCCTCTACGTTGCGTCAACGCTTTCGCTTCGGTCTACGAGGGTACGTAGACAACACTCTCCCCTCTCGTTGCTATGCATCACCATGATCTTGCGTGTGCGTAGGAAATTTTTTGAAATTACTACGTTCCCCAACATTTTCTACTAGTGCGACCCTGGGTCACTTGGACTAGTTTGTAATCTACGTAGCATTACCTTTAGCGATTCACTGTGTATTACCTTCATCTTAGTTTATTAGTCTTCATCTTATTTTGGGTCAAAGTTTAACTAGGTAATTAACTAGTAAAATGTTAATGCATGTCATAAAAATTAATATTGTTGGATTCTCATATCGACAAGTGTGGACTAGGTGTTGCATATTTGGTTCATTGTAACCTCAAAAGGTCACCACACAAATATAGCTATTCATGAGTCATACTAAATCAGATTTGTTTAATAAATCGTAAATCATATTGTCATTTCATCGTAATGTTTCCTCCCATTTGTAAGTGTTGTTTCAATAGTATTATGATTAGGTTTGAGAACTAAAATAAATACCTTATCATGTCTATTATGTAGTGACCTCAGAAAATATACTACTATGTTACTGAGATTCTAATTAGATTTACGACATGTAATATTTCAAAGTCAATTGTGTAAACGCCGAGAGTATGTGCAGTCAAAGCCAGCAAAAGAAGACAATTTGTTTAGTTACTTTGAGCAATGTACTTTACATTTAAGGCATAATACTCGACATTCTATTTTTCTTAATAAATCAATGTCTCTAAAACATTGTATGCACTATCCCGTGCAAATGCACGGGTTAACAACTAGTTATTTTAATTCCAGACCATTTGTTATTCGATATGCACATTTGTTGCATGCGAGAATTATTGTATTCTATGATGTTAAAAAATTAATAAGTTTGTTATTTATTACCTTTCTTATTTACATTATGTTGTCTGAGATCATGATTTGCGGTGTGGTTTTGTGATACCATGGGTATCAGGTG
>NC_041388.1:536182921-536209584 GCF_002162155.2 Triticum dicoccoides
CGTAAGCAACTCCTAGATAGGATGCGAAGGCGATAATGTGTCATAGGTGAGTTGCGCGTGCCCTCGGCGACTATACCTAGCCATTAGTGAGACCCTAGGTTGTCTCGCTGAAGCGACTACAGTAATCGGGGTGGCCCATTTCGCGCACAGTTAAGAAAACGAGAAGAAAAAAGGGAGAACAAGGGATCAACCGTGGAGCTCCCGGAAGACAGCAAGCGTTGCTAGCCATTGCACCCGCCAACTGTTTGTGTTATGTAGCGGGGGCTCAACCTACTTGTTTTCTTTTTTCGTTTTCTTTTGTTTCTTTTTGTTTTCTTTTTGCTTTTTCTTCTCTAGTTTTTTCATTTGTTTCTTTAGGTTTTTATTTTCTTTTTTCCTTTTTTATTTTTTCTTTCTTTTTTTTCATTTCTACATTTTTTTATATATCAACAAAAAAAATTCTAACATATATTTAACATTTTTCCAATACAGATTTAACACTCTTTTAATACATGGTCAACATTTTTATACACATTTTATACAATTTTATAATGCTTGATTAACATTTTCTAAATGCAATATTAACATTTTTTAACACATGGTCAACCTTTTTTGTGTAAACATTTACATTTTCCAAATGCTTGATTAACATTTTTGAAATACTTGTTCAACATTGTTTCAAATGCTTGATTAATATTTTTATATACATGATAAAATAGAATCATCTTTTTTAATGCATAGTCAACATTTTTTCTATACACTGGTTGATCAACATTTTACAAACAGTTGTTCAACATTTTTTTCAAATGCATGATTAATATATATATATATATATATGATCAAATAATTTCACCTTTTTTAATACATGGTCAAGATTGTTTCTATACATATTTAACATTTTTCATATGCTTGATCACCATTTTTGAATTACTTAATCAACATTTTTTGTCAAATACTTGATTAACATTTTTAACTACATGATAACAAAAAATCATCATTTTTTAATACATGGTCAACATTTTTTCTATACACATGTAGCATTTTTTAAATGCTTGATCAACATTTTTCAAATACTTGTTCAAAAAATTCAAATGCTAGATTAGCATTTTTTAAATACATGATCCAATTTATTATACAAATTTTTTATACATTTTTCGTATTCGTGATAAACATTTTTACTATACACATTTAACATTTTTCAAAAGCTTGGTCAACATATTTCTAATGTTATTTTATAGACTTTTTTGTAATTTATATGTTTAGAATATTTTAAAGTATAAACAAAATAAAAAATAAAGCAAAAAACGAAATAGAAAACGTAAAAGAAGGAGGCTGTGGCCTCCCACGCTCCTGGGCAGGCTCATCTCGGTCTCTTCTTCAGTGAGGGTTCCTACCCTCTTGTTGAAGGCAAGATATAGGGGCGCCCGTGCGTCCCGGTCGGCATCAGAGTGCTTTACAGGCCCAAAGAAAAACTTCGGGCCGGTCAGGACTCAGGAGAGCCCAGCTGGGCCGGAACGTCTCTCAGCCCATCAATTTGGCCAGGCCCCCTGAGAGGTAGAAGGTGACCCGCGTCTCGCCGGTGGTCAGTAGTGGGCACGGTTTACCAGGATCGGAGACTGGTTATGGCGAGCACGTACATGTATCGATGGCATGCAAGGGCTTTGGCTGCACGTATGTTGACAAGGCAGGACCAGTAGGGGCAAGGTGCAGATCGCCATCCATGGATTCAGGAGCATCGAGTAGTGTGCCTATCATTGGCAGGCCAATCTGCAGCTCTACCCTCTCTCCTTGTATGGTGAGCGAGGCAGCAGAAGGAGCATGCTGCTCCTCGGCGGCCAAATTCACTTTTTTGACCCTTTTTTCGAAACTTCACTACGACCCCATTTAAAAAAAAATCAGAATCTGGCCCCTTTCCTACCGCCCTTGGCCTTGGCGGTAGCATATCACATCATACCGCCAGGGTCTCTGACGGTAGGACTTACCTGCGTCGTCACGCCCGTTCAGTGTGAAAAAGACGCTATCGTCATGGTCCTTGGTGGTAGGTTCTTCACCGTTGTTTATTGCATGCATGACCATATAAAAATTGCATGCATGTCCCTACCGCCAAAGACCTTAGGTAGGATGTTTTTCGCACTGAACAGGCGTGACGGTGTAGGTAGTCCTACCACTAGTGGCCTCGGTGATAGGATGTGCTACCTTGCCGCCAAGGACAATAGCGGAAGGAAAAAGGATCAGATATGAAATTTTTACAAAGTGGGGTCACATCATGGTGAAGTTTCGAGAAGGGGTCAAAACACTGAATGTGGCCCTCTTGGCTGGCACCGGATGGGCAACGCCATCACGTGGATGAGAGGAGCCGCATCGGTGTCATCATGTGATAGGACTATACATAAGTTTATCTGTTAGATTTAAATTGCCCGTTTGCTTGCACAATTTCTACCGTAAAGGTGAGGTAAGAAAAACCTTTTTGATATTCTACGAGACAACACTGATTCTATCTATTCACTTCAAGCTTATGGCAACCTGTACCAAATTTGAATTTGTTTTCATAGTAGCTGCATGACCATTTGGAGTTGCTTTTATGTGTTTTTAGGTATGCTTTTTCTATGTGTAGTTCTTAATTTCATACAGATGTATTTTATCTTGTATAAATACTGGTGCAACTATTTCATGATTTGAGGATCTATTTCATTTCAGTGCATTCTTAAATCATTACCTTTTCTACCTTTTTTGATGTGAGCAGCCACGTGAACAAAGTATACATTTCACTTGATTTGGTTGGTGTTACTAGAACCTTCGCCAAATTGGTGGTCTCATGTCAATGTCATGTTAGGTCCTTGATTTGACAATCACATATGCAGTGGACATCACCGTCTTAAGATGAGCATGCTATTGTTACTCACCAATCTCGTGGCGGTATTTACCCAGGTACTCCCTCCGCCCCGTAATATAAGAACGTTTTTGACACTAGTGTAGTGTCAAAAACGTTCTTATATTACGGGGCGGAGGGAGTAGTTTCCATGAAGGCAATTTTTTTATTTATGTGGAGGTTTAGTTATTCTTGTCCACAATTTATGAGGAAGTGTGTCCCTACTGTAATCAGGTTTCACTCAAGAACTAGTTGACACTTCCATGCTCTTCTCAAGCACCTACTTCTACTTTTACTAAAAAGAGGAGCCCATGGCTCAGGCTCGAGATGGTAGCAAAGCGAGGCGTGGATACGTGTTCTGAGCGTGTAGCTCCATAGCTACGCCCAGTGCACATTAACAACAAAATAATTACGGTGAATTCTGCTACCATTGCAGGAGAAGCCACCCACAACTACTCCTTCGGAGCCACCCGTTGCGCCACTGGCACAAAAACCAACTGCATTGGGAAGTTAAACAAGTTATATCACGCTTAGCGATCACTCGTTTAATCAATTATTCCCATAGGGCGTTATCGTGAATAGAACCCTCGAGGCGCAAAGACCAACTACACCAAAGAAGAAAAGCAACCAATAGACAACATGTCGGGTGGTGTTTTTTTCCATCTCTATCGGCATTTCACCGTTGCGGGTGCTACAACAACAAACAGACAACTACATAGAATTTCTTTCATGACTATGAACAAACACGAATATAACACTCCATACAATATGCCCGACCACATTAGGAACTCGCGGATGATTTCCTTGTACGCGTGGGTATATATGGAGTAAACTGAAAGCACCCACATCGGCGTTGTTCGTCATCCAGTCGAAGTGGCGATGAGCCTGTGACAATCCAGGAACGTCTAGCTCCTCCACTTTCTGGGACGCACATCACCATTTCTTTGCTCGCATTAGCGCTTGTTCTTTTTCTCAACGAGAGCAGTATGTTTGCTCCTCGAGCGCTTAGAGACATGGGAGGCTGGGAGCCCTCTGCATTCTTCTTGAAAATTTTCTTGCCACCACCACCGGCAAACAAAGCACCCAACACCGAGAAAGCTCCCTTGCCCCTCAACCATCGAAAAATGGAGAGATGCTCCATGATCGGTGCCGGCACTTGTTCCGCCTCATACACCTCCGTCATCATCCCGTCGTAGCGCTCCTTGGGCTCAAGCTTGTTGGCCCGGACATTGGCGGCTTGCCGGCACAGGCATGGGCGCATGCTCTTCCTCTATCGGCTCAGTAAAGAAGCTCGCGGAGGGAGAGATACCAGAGGAAGCTCACCGGCTTCAGCAGATGAGGAGGATATGGAAGGCTACGCCAAACGAGAGAGCACGCAAGGCGCTTTTGTAAACAACCCGGGGAGGGCAACCGACGTTGCACGTCCCATCCATGATAGCCGGTTAGAACCATGGACGGCCCGGGTCTGGGCAGGACAACCACTACGTGACCGAGCGGACCAAGCCCCTCCATGGTACCCTCTATATAGCGGGGTGGACGCAGTGCCGACGCACGCGGGCGTTGCACCACGCGTGCCACACATGGGTACCACATGGGGACCAATGAAACAGCCAGAAAAAGGCCCCGCGCGCGACTCAGCGCTACTACCGCCACGCGCCCCCGCTAGGCGGGGCCGAACCATCCCGACGCAGGATCTGGCTTGCATGCTTCCTTCTCGTGCTCCCATCCGTGCTTTCACTTAATCCTACGGTTGTCTTTTTCCTTTTTTCTTTCTAATCTAATCATCTCCCCCTTGATTTTAAGGGGGTGGGGCCGGACCTTATTTTGTTTCAATCAAATCAAGCCACGTAGACGGGAGTATGGATGGGCACACGACGGGGGAGCAGGCAAGTCTCGTCCACCCCGACGCAAGGCAAAGGCGCCGATAGGTGGGTCTGACTGAATTGTTGTGCGCAGGGCAGCAAACGAAAGGGCTCTCACTGGCGCGCCGGAAGCTGCCCCGTGTTGATAGTCCCGAGCGCGCCCGCGTCCCACCCGTCATGGACCACCAAGGTGGGTCGCCCGGTTGCGCATCGTCGAGGCAGATCGGACGGCATAGAGAACCCCCGAAAGACCCACACGGCACGCAACCTGGAAATGGACGTCATGAAGGGCGGCACTCTTGCCCACAAAGCCTCCTAGGAGGTGGGAATTCTGTTATACTTTAAAGGAGTGATAAAATAATGCAACATGCAAAGAAGAAAATCCTAGCTTAAAATTTCCTAACAAACCAATAACCCACAACAATCTAACCCACCAAAGGCTCGGCCCAACAAACAAATGATGTCATTTTGGTTGTGACATAACTCATTCACACATCTAGACTTGTTGTAGACAAACCCATTCATATAACTTACGTGTATAATGATGACGCTAATGATTTCACACACATGCTACGAACTCAATGAAGTAGTGTTTCCAGAAATAACTTAGTGGACTAGTGGCCATGAGTGATTTGCAAGGATGAATTAGAGATCTTCCCTTAATATCTTTATTGGAAAATGCTAGTGAGTACAATACAAGTATAATATAGTAGTACATGAGTGTCGTACAAACTTTTTCTCATGGGAGGGGTGTCGTACAATCTTGAGCAATTAAATGGCGTGCTACTAAAGATAGATAATCAATTATCCACCCATTCATTTCCTAGGGGCATTACTAGAAATACCACTTCTCTCAAGGGGCCGGCCCAAAAGATTCCCCCATATGGAAATGCTCACTTCCAGATCCTACATCATGCCTTTCACCCGCTCCATGTCCCCTCACCAATGTGTGGGCCCCACCATGGAAGCCCTCGCAAGGGTGAAGTTGTCATGTGCCTCCACGTATATAGGGGACTGTCCAAAACCCCATCTACCAACCTACACACCCGCTTCCCCCACTTCATTAAAAACTCTGCCAATTTCGGCGAGGCTCCATTCCCCCAATGACTACGATGAGGTACTAGCGGCCATATGCGGCGGTGTGATCCTCGCGAGCCTCAAGACGCTCGCGGTAACGTGGAGGGTGACGGAGGCAGCACGGTGGCTTGAGAAGAAGAAGCCCCGACAGACGACACATCCTTGGGCTTAGTAAGTTTGGGAGCAGGCTTGGGATGGAGAACCACTATGAGGAGTTCGAGGTTGAATCAGGGGGCTCCGACTTGGAGCTCGGGCGTGATGGGGTGGCTGATAAGGATAACAACCACAAGGTTGTGGAGATTAAGCCGTTAGCTGCCGTCAGGATGTCCCTGTCCAAAGGTATCGGTCCCATGTCGTGATAACTGCTTTTAATCCGTGTATTAGGGTTAGTTTTCATCCTGTTTGCTGTAGAACATATTGTACTACAACAATTTCTTCTTCTTAGGTAGGACACAAAGGTTTGAAACCGCATATAAGCCTGGCCACAATAGACATTTTCTATTATCATGTGGTTTACACTTATGTTTCCTCGTTTTGTGTGGTTTAAGCGTGTATTCTTTTTAATTTCACACTATTTACACTCCTTTTCTCTCTGTAAATTGAGTGCCGACAAAAATTTATGTATTGATCCCATGGTAACAATGCAATATATGCATCAATCAGCCGAGAAAGACTTGCGGCCCCATTGTTAGGTAGGACAAAGGTTTATAAGCCATGTGTATTGTTAAATCTTGGATATTCATAAAATTTTGTATTTATGGTTTGCAACATGTTAGATCTCCATACACATGGTTAGTTCAAGGATGCGACGAGAAATTTGCAATGCTAACTTACAATTTATATAAGTACCATATGATAATGCTGTCAATTGCACATGAAGTACATGCAAGTAACTCAATGGAGTAACTTTTTGTTTCTTTGAGAATAATGCAGTGACTAGCTATAGGTGATGTACAAAAATTCTAAAGTTATAAACAATCATTTACGAGAAGATATTAGTTCAACTTTTGGTTGGATGAACTCATCCAACAAACCCAAACGGAGGGAGTATGAAAGTAGTAATAAAGCCATACTATAGGTGTGTACTACAATCTTGAGCTAATAAATGAAATAACTAGCTATGAATTATTTGCAAGTATCTTAAAATTACATAAAATCATTTATGACAAGATTTTGGTTAAACATTTGGTTGGATGAACCCGTCCAATAAACTCGGACGGGCGGAGTATGACCGTAGTAGTACACTCATGCTAGAGGTGTGTAGTATAATCTTGAGCTAATTAATAAATGGAGTAAGTAGCTATGAGTGATTTGCAAATACCTTAGCATTACACACAATCATTTATGAGAAGATTTTTTTAGCATTACACACCATCATTTATGAGAAGATTTTTGGTTAAATGTAGTTTGGATGAACCCGTCCAACCTACACAGACGGATAGTGTACGACAGTAGTAGTACAGTCATACTGTAAGTGCGTAGTTCAGTATTGAGCTAATAAATGAAGTAACTAATTATGAGTTATTTGTAAGGATCTTAAAATTACATGCAAACATTTATGAGAATATATTAGTTAAACGTCCATGGGGGAGGGGCGATGACTATGAGAAGATATTGGTTAAATGTCACAAGTGTGTAGTACTATCCTCACGACCCTCAAGCCGCCGACGGTGATGCGGAGGGTGGTGGAGGCGGTGTTGTGGCCTGATAAGAAGGAGCCCTGGTGGTGTGGTGGCGGAAGTCGAGGCTTCATGGGGCTAGGCGGGCTTGGGGTCGAGCTCGGCTTTGACAACGACGACGTGGGCTTCAAGGCCAATTTCAAGGAATTAGGTTAAGGGCTAGGCCATTTTTGTTTCTCAGCCATGTTTGCCTGATTAGGCTGGTAGGCTAGTTTCGGCAATATTCCTTCAGAGAATCAATTTTGGTTGCTAGGTTGTCGATCTTGTTATTTATATTTTTTTCGTGAGATTTGACGGTGATTCTTATGTTTACTATTTATAGTCATAAGGGATTGAAAATCTACAGAGAAGAGGTTGAATTTCTCCGTTTTGTATGGAGGTCTTGGCCTTTTGGGTTGTTGCCTTGTTTTAGATGGTTGTAGATTTGCATGGGGATTTTTCTATACTTGGTTCAGTTCTTAGTCTGAAGGATTATTCTGGTAATTGTTGAGTCCTACTAGAAAACAATCCTTGATTTTGGATCGTCAATAATGAGATTTTTGTCAGGTGGTCGATATTGGGATTTGTAGATTAATAATTATAGAATGATGGCAAAGGTATATATCATGTGTTTGTTTATCAAAAACAGGATTTCTATAAGTTGTGATTTACTTTTTTTGTGGATGACTAATGCTTTTACCCAAACCTAAAGAGGACTACACCAATGATGGTTCAATGTTCATAATAATTGTGATATCATACATATGAATTCATGTCCATGATGAAATTAATTACTTTTTGTGAGACAAGCTTGTCTTTCTTCCTCTCTCTTAGCAATGACATCGATCTTCCATTGCAGATGACTTAAGCACCATGACTGCAAATGATGTAGATGGTTCTGCACAAAGGTCAGCAAAGAGGAAGAGTAAGAACCAATTCATGGGTATCCGGCAGCGCTCCCGGGCTAGGTGGGGTGCGGAAATTAGAGATCCTATCAAGGGTGTCCGTCTCTGGCTTGGTACTTTCAACAGTGCTGAAGAAGTTGCACGAGCTTATGATGTTGAAGCACGCAGGATCCATGGCAAGAAGGCCAAGATTAACTTTCCAGAGGAACCAAAACTTCCTCAGAAGAGTCGTGCTCCCCCTGCTTCTCCCAAAGTACCCAAGCCAAGTGCAGCACAGGAACATAGTTTCATACCAGCATTCAACAACCTTGTCAACCAAAATGCTTTTGTCTACCCATCTGCTCACTTTGCATCAAAGCAGCCACTTGTTCAGCCTGAGAATGTGCCATTTGTTCCTCCAATGAGCACTATTGCCCCTATTGAAGCTCCTGTTATGAATATGTACTCTGACCAGGGAAGTAACTCCTTTGGCTTCTCTAAGTTGGGTTGGAAGTATCACACCAAGACTCCTGATATATCATCCATTGCTCCCATTTCTACCATTGCTGAAGGAGCAGAACCTGTGCTTGTCAAGAATAACACCTACAACTCATTGGCGCCTCCTATTATGGACAATAATGTTGTCAATTTCGAACCTTGGATGAGATATCTTATGGATGATAGCGTGGATGAGATGATTGATAGCCTACTTAATTTTGATGTGCCTCGGGATGTCATTAGCAACGGGACCTTTGGAGCTTCGATGCCATGCCCATCCGTGGCCATTTTTTCTGTGGGAAGCAAACCTTGTATATCGGGACAAAGGGTAAGCCTTCAATTTTGGATGTTCAGTCCGAGATGATAATCTTTTCATTGCTCTGAACTTTTTGTTTTGTGTTTCAGGAATAAGGCTATGAAGATTGGAAAGCACCCTATTGTCCCCTCTGGCTAGCATATGCTTATGTCCAAGCTTAGATGCAAAAATGTTGCATCACAATTCTCTATTGTAATCGACCCATTACCTAGTTGACTGTCGCTATGTGGCAACCATTTATGAGTCCGATGAACCGTTGTCTTGTCTTTTGCTAACTTTTATGTCGTCGCTACCATTTCTGAATGTGAAGAAAATGAATCTGTGTCCAGTTTGCTTTAATCTGTGCACTTCTTCGCATTTTCTTTCCTTCTGGATGTTTATTTATTTTTGGAGATAAAAGTAGTACTCGGCTTATATTGGATTTGGTGTCAAGTTTGCTTTAATATGTGCACTTGATTGCCTTTTCCTAGTTCTGGAGTACCAGATTTACTAATCCTTGATACTAGATGTGTATGTGTGATCATACGTGGAGTCATTCCTTCTACATGTAGTTCTTCTCACCGATATAGTTAACTTACACAAACATTTAGTGCGCCTACTAATTCAAGATTTGATGGATCTGTTCCATTTCAGTGCATTCTTGATTTATTGCTATAACCTTCACAAACTTTTAATGCATTTTAATTCCCTCAACACCTCTCAATGTGAGAACACAGATGAACCACATATACGTTTCACTTGATTTATTGCCATAACCTTCACCAAATTGGAGGTCTCATGTCACTATCATGTTAGGTCCTTGATTTGATTTAACGTCAGCATAAGTAGTGCATGTCGCCTTCTTATGATGAGCATGTTATTATTACTCGACAATCACATGGCGCTCATCATAGATAGTTTACACGGAGGCTATTTTATTACTCACATGGAGGTTGGTTTTCATTATCCGGGATTATCAGGAAGCAGGTCCCTTCGGTGATCAGGTCTCTGTAAAGAATTGGTTGTCACTTACATGGTTCTCTAACATGTATAATTCTACATAAAAGGAGAAGGTGAATGACTCATGGTCGAGATTAAATCAAAGTGAGGTATGAAGACAACTTCCATGCGAGTGCTTTTACAGCTACCAACCATGCAAACAAGCTCCAAACTAGTTCGAGCAGGCCAATAATTATTCAAATCTTCTTGTTGTTTTGACGATTCATGGCTAGAGCTAGCTGGAAGCTGTTATGGAGAGCCAATTGTTTTCTTCCTGATGACTCCTAATTCTAGTCCAATCATCCAACTATGTGGGGCTACCATTTTATCATTGCACTTGTCTTGTCCCCGTTTTAAGGACAACAATTGTGTTTTTTGAGTTCCTTGAGAAGGGCATTTTGGTGACCGGGCTCCATGGAGCCCGGAATTTTTGAAAAAAAATCAAAAGTCAAAATTCACGATTGAAAAACAACTAAAAATATATGTAAGGATGCAAATCTGAAATTTATATGTGTGTGAAAATTCAGGAGGAAATACCTTGAATGTACAAAAAAATCATGGACTTTGAGGATGAATAGTACCATGTGCAAAAAAAAAGTCACTCAATGCATGGATGTGCTTTCTTTGCTGGTGGGTTTTCCATCCTAATAGATACCAAATTATATTAAGCTAACAATAACAAAGTAGATTTTATTTTTCATAATATAGTTTCATTATAATCAACATATTTGATCTGTGTTGACTTTACACATTCTTAAGTGCACTATGAAAAAAATAGAAACCTGTCTTATAAAACTATTCAAATTTCATTGTATGTCGAGTGTTTGTTTGTATGCCTAGAGTCAAACCATGGGCTCTCGGCTAAGAGATATACTCCGAGAGTCATACTCGGATAAGTTAAGCACACGGGAATGAGATGTTGTTGCTGAGTTGAAGTAACAAAGAACACAACGAAGGAAGCATACTCAACAAAAACAACACACGCCAAGAGCTAAACACGGCAAATAGATGCCACGTGCCATGTCTGTTTGCGCTTGATTTGCCGCGACCTCAGCCCGGGCGCTCCGCATATATTCTCAAAAAATAATTCCTCCCGTGTAATTTACATCAATCGATGTGCAGGCCTCATTTGTTAGTGACTGCTACTTGTGAGCTGTGTTGGGATTTTCCCCCAAAGAGGAGGGGAGATGTAGTACAATAGAGATAAGTATTTCCCTCAGCAAGAACCAAGGTTTATCGAACTAATAGGAGAATCATGCAAAGACTCATGAGCATCACCTGCACACACAAAAACAAATGTTTGCACCCAACGCGGGCAAGAGGATTGTCAATCCCCTTGAATTTGTTACTTGCAAGGATCAAATTTTGTAGTGGTAGATAGATAAATTGCAAAACAAAATAAAAGAAATAAAAATGCAGCAACAATAATTTTGTTTTATATTGTGATAAAGGTAGACTAGGGGGGCATAGTTTTCACTAGAGGCTTCTCTCGAACACATAGCATACAATGGGTGAACAAATTACTGTTGGGCAATTGATAGAAAAGCACATATTTATGACGATATCCAAGGCAATGATCATGTATATAGGCATCATGTCTGAGACAAGTAGACCAATTCATGTCTGCATCTACTACTATTACTCCACCAATCGACCACTATCTAGCATGCATATATAGTATTAAGTTCATAAAAACGGAGTAATGCCTTAAGCAAGATGACATGATGTAGACAAAGTAAACTCAATCAATATGAATAAACCCCATTGTTTTACCCTTAATGGCATGAATACAAATACGTGTCTTGTCCCCTTCAGTCACTGGGATATAGAGCACATCAAGATTGAACCCATTACAAAGCACCTCTCCCACTGAAGATAAATCAATATAGTTGGTCAAACCAAATGGATAGATCAGAGAGTAATGCAAACTTATAACAATCATGCATAATAAAGTTCAGAAAAGACTCAATTACTTCTCATAAATATTCAAATCATAAACCCACAATTCATCGGATCACAACAAACACACCACAAAAGAAGATTACACTACTAGGAAAAACCTTATACATAAAATTTTATCAGTAGCATTGTCTAAAAGGACCCGCTATTGCTAATTAGCAGTAGCACGTTCTCGCAACGAGCGCTACTGCTATTTGGATAGTAGCAGCATGGCCAGGTGAAAAAGCGCTACTACTATAATTGCCACACCATTGTCGGTAGGCTAGATATAGTAGTAGCGCCCTTCGGCAAACCGCGCTATAGCTAACAAAGTAGTAGTAGCGTGTTTTTAGGTTAAGGAACTACTACTAAGTTTGAACTTGGCCACATAGCAGGCCCAACATAGCAGCAACGTGAATTAATAGCAGGCGCTGCTGCTACGGCCAGTAGTAGTTGCGCTTGTCCCTAAGCCGCGCTACTACTAAACCAAACTTATCGTCTTCCTCCGCGCGGCCGACCCTCCCTCTCCACTCTCTCCCTCTCCCTCTCCACTCTCTCCCCACGCCACGACCTCGTCACCCGCCGCCACCGGAAGAGATCACCCGTAATCCTGCTCCTCTTCCACCGAGGTATCTCCTCCCTCCCACCTCTCTCTCTCCTTCTCCTTCCACCTCCCTCTCCCTCCCATCCTCCCTCCTACCTCCTCCCTTTCTGGCCTACCTCGTTCGTCCTCCTCCTACCTCTCCTTCCCTCTAATCCCTTCCTCCTGCCTCCTCCCTCCTTGCCTTGTTCGTCCTCCTCCTCCCTAAACCTCCCTCCTCCTACCTCCTTCCTCCCGGTCACCTCCCTCCATGTCTCTGTTGGCAACGTAGTAATTTCAAAAATTTCCTACGCACACGCAAGATCATGGTGATGCATAGCAACGAGAGGGGAGAGTGTGTCCACGTACCCTCGTAGACCGAAAGCAGAAGCGTTAGCACAATGCGGTTGATGTAGTCGTACGTATTCACGATCCGACCGATCAAGCACCGAACGCACGGCACCTCCGAGTTCTGTGCATGTTCAACTCGATGGCGTCCCTCGAACTCCCATCCAGCCGAGCATTGAGGGGGAGTTCCGTCAGCACGACGGCGTGGTGACGATGATGATGTTCTACCGACACAGGCCTTCGCCTAAGCACTGCTACGATATGATCGAGGTGGATTATGGTGGAGGGGGGCACCGCACACGGCTAAAAGATCTAAGAGATCAATTGTTGTGTCTCTAGGGGGTGCCTCCCTCCCCGTATATAAAGGAGTAGAGGAGTGGGAGGGGGGCGGCCACCCTTGGCGCGCCCCATGAGGAGTCCTACTCCCACCAGGAGTAGGACTCCCCCCTTTCCATGTTGGAGTAGGAGAGGAGAGGGAAGGAGAAAGGGGGAGAACGGAAAGGGGGGCGCCGCCCCCTTCCTAGTCCGATTCGGACTGGGGAGGGGAGGGGCGCGCGGATGCCCCTTGGCCGCCTTTCCTCTTCCACCAATTGGGCCCATGAGGCCCATTAACCTCGGGGGGGGGGTCCGGTAACCCCCCGGTACTCCGGTATATATTCGACAACCCCCAGAACCATTCCGGTGTCCGAATATAGTCGTCCAATATATCAATCTTCATGTCTCAACCATTTCGAGACTCCTCGTCATGTCCGTGATCACATCCGGGACTCCGAACTACCTTCGGTACATCAAAACACATAAACTCATAATATAACCATCACCGAACTTTAAGCGTGCGGACCCTACGGGTTCGAGAACTATGTAGACATGACTGAGACATGTCTCTAGTCAATAACAAATAGCGAAACCTGGATGCTCATATTGGTTCCTACATATTCTACGAAGATTTTTATCGGTCAAACCGCATAACAACATACGTTGTTCCCTTTGTCATCGGTATGTTACTTGCCCGAGATTCGATCGTCGGTATCTCAATACCTAGTTCAATCTCGTTACTGGCAAGTCTCTTTACTCCTTCCGTAATGCATCATCTCGTAACTAACTCATTAGTCACATTGCTTGCAAGGCTTATAGTGATGCGCATTACCGAGAGGGCCTAGAGATACCTCTTCGACAATCGGAGTGACGAATCCTATTCTCGATCTATGCCAGCTCAACGATCACCATCGGAAACACCTGTAGAGCACCTTTATAATCACCCAGTTGAAGGAAATATGCCCTAGAGGCAATAATAAAGTTATCATTTATTTCCTTGCATCATGATAAATGTTTATTATTCATGCTAGAATTGTATTAACCGGAAACATAATACATGTGTGAATACATAGACAAACAGAGTGTCACTAGTATGCCTCTACTTGACTAGCTCGTTGATCAAAGATGGTTATGTTTCCTAACCATAGACATGAGTTGTCATTTGATTAACGGGATCACATCATTAGGAGAATGATGTGATTGACTTGACCCATTCCGTTAGCATAGCACTTGATCGTTTAGTATGTTGCTATTGCTTTCTTCATGACTTATACATGTTCCTATGACTATGAGATTATGCAACTCCCGTTTATCGGAGGAACACTTTGTGTGCTACCAAACGTCACAACGTAACTGGGTGATTATAAATGTGCTCTACAGGTGTCTCCGAAGGTACTTGTTGGGTTGGCGTATTTCGAGATTAGGATTTGTCACTCCGATTGTCGGAGAGGTATCTCTGGGCCCTCTCGGTAATGCACATCACTAAAAGCCTTGCAAGCATTGCAGCTAATGAGTTAGTTGCGGGATGATGTATTACAGAACGAGTGAAGAGACTTGCCGGTAACGAGATTGAACTAGGTATTAAGATACCGACGATCGAATCTCGGGCAAGTAACATACCGATGACAAAGGGAACAACGTATGTTGTTATGTGGTCTGACCGATAAAGATCTTCGTAGAATATGTAGGAGCCAATATGAGCATCCAGGTTCCTCTATTGGTTATTGACCGGAGACGTGTCTCGGTCATGTCTACATTGTTCTCGAACCCGTAGGGTCCGCACGCTTAACATTACGATGACAGTTTCATTATGAGTTTATATGTTTTGATGTATCGAAGGTTGTTCGGAGTCCCGGATGTGATCACGGACATGACGAGGAGTCTCGAAATGGTCGAGACATAAAGATTGATATATTGGAAGCCTGTGTTTGGACATCGGAAGTGTTCCGAGTGAAATCGGCATTTTACCGGAGTACCGGGAGGTTACCGGAACCCCCCGGCAACCTAATGGGCCTTAATGGGCCTAGGGGAGGAATTAGAGAGGAGGGCAAGGGGGCAGCCGCGCGCCCCTCCCCCAAAGTTCTCCCCCTTTCTCCTTCCCTCTCCTCTCCTACTCCAACATGGAAAGGGGGGGATTGTCTCAAAAAAAAACATGGAAAGGGGGGGGGAGTCCTACTCCCGGTGGGAGTAGGACTCCTCCTGGCGCGCCCCTTGCCTGGCCGCACCTCCTCCCCCTTGCTCATTTATATACGGGGGCAGGGGGGCACCCCATAGACACAACAATTGATCATTGATCTCTTAGCCGTGTGCGGTATCCCCCTCCACCATAATCCTCGATAATATTGTAGCGGTGCCTAGGCGAAGCCCTGCGACGGTAGAACATCAAGATCATCACCACGTCGTCGTGCTGACAGAACTCTTCCCCGACATTCTGTTGGATCGTAGTCCGGAGATCGTCATCGAGCTGAACGTGTGCTAGAACTCGGAGGTGCCGTAGTTTCGGTGCTTGATCGGTCGGGCTATGAAGACGTACGACTACATCAACCGTGTTGTGCTAACGCTTCCGCTTTCGGTCTACAAGGGTACGTAGACAACACTCTCCTCTCTCGTTGCTATGCATCACCATGATCTTGCGTGTGCGTAGGAATTTTTTTGAAATTACTACGTTCCCTAACAGTGGCATCCGAGCCTAGGTTTTATGCGTTGATGTTGTGCACGAGTAGAACACAAGTGAGTTGTGGGCGATATAAGTCATACTGCTTACCAGCATGTCATACTTTGGTTCGACGGTATTGTTGGATGAAGCGGCCCGGACCGACATTACGCGTACGCTTACGCGAGACTGGTTCTACCGACGTGCTTTGCACACAGGTGGCTGGCGGGTGTCAGTTTCTCTAACTTTAGTTGAACCAAGTGTGGCTACGCCCGGTCCTTGCGAAGGTTAAAACAGCACCAACTTGACAAACTATCGTTGTGGTTTTGATGCGTAGGTAAGAACGGTTCTTGCTAAGCCCGTAGCAGCCACGTAAAACTTGCAACAACAAAGTAGAGGACGTCTAACTTGTTTTTGCAGGTCATGTTGTGATGTGATATGGTCAAGACATGATGCTAAATTTTATTGTATGAGATGATCATGTTTTGTAACCGAGTTATTGGCAACAGGGAGGAGCCATATGGTTGTCGCTTTATTGTATGCAATGCAATCGCGCTGTAATGCTTTACTTTATCACTAAGCGGTAGCGATAGTCGTGGAAGCATAAGATTGGCGAGATGACAATGATGCTACAATGGAGATCAAGGTGTCGCACCGGTGACGATGGTGATCATGACGGTACTTCGAAGATGGAGATCACAAGTACAAGATGATGATGGCCATATCATATCACTTTTATTGATTGCATGTGATGTTTATCGTTTATGCATCTTATCTTGCTTTGATTGACGATAGCATTATAAGATGAAACCTCACTAAATTATCAAAGTATAAGTGTTCTCCCTGAGTATGCATCGTTGCGAAAGTTCTTCATGCTGAGACACCATGTGATGATCGGGTGTGATAGGCTCTACGTTCAAATACAACGGGTGCAAAACAGTTGCACACGCGGAATACTCAGGTTAAACTTGACGAGCCTAGCATATAACATATATGGCCTCGGAACACGGAGACCGAAAGGTCGAGCGTGAATCATATAGTAGATATGATCAACATATTGATGTTCACCATTGATACTACTTCATCTCACGTGATGATCGGACATGGTTTAAGTTGATTTGGATCACGTGATCACTTAGAGGATTAGAGGGATATCTTTCTAAGTGGGAGTTCTTAAGTAATATGATTAATTGAACTTAAATTTATCATGAACTGAGTACCTGATAGTATCTTGCTTGTCTATGTTTGATTGTAGATAGGTGGCTCATGCTGTTGTTCCATTGAATTTTAATGTGTTCCTTGAGAAAGCAAAGTTGAAAGATGATGGTAGCAATTACACGGACTGGGTCCGTAACTTGAGGATTATCCTCATTGCTGCACAGAAGAATTT
This sequence comes from Triticum dicoccoides, assembly GCF_002162155.2. Classification (NCBI taxonomy): domain Eukaryota; kingdom Viridiplantae; phylum Streptophyta; class Magnoliopsida; order Poales; family Poaceae; genus Triticum; species Triticum dicoccoides. The sequence continues at coordinate 536,200,267 of NC_041388.1, forward strand.
TGTCCTGGAAGCACCGCTAAGTGCCAAGCCTGCTGCAGGAGCAACACCAGATGTTATGAACGTCTGGCTGAGCAAAGCTGATGAATACTCGATAGTTCAGTGTGCCATGCTTTACGGCTTAGAACCGGGTCTTCAACGACATTTTGAACGTCATGGAGCATATGAGATGTTCGAGGAGTTGAAGTTAATATTTCAATCAAATGCCCGGATTGAGAGATATGAAGTCTCCAATAAGTTCTATAGCTGCAAGATGGAGGAGAATAGTTCTGACAGTGAACATATACTCAAAATGTCTGGGTATCATAATCACTTGACTCAACTGGGGGTTAATCTTCCTGTTGATAGTGTCATTGACAGAGTTCTTCAATCACTGCCACCAAGCTACAAAAGCTTCATGATGAACTATGATATGCAAGGGATGAATAAGACTACTCCTGAGCTCTTCGCTATGCTAAAAGCTGCGGAGGTAGAAATCAAGAAGGAGCATCAAGTGTTGATGGTCAATAAGACCACCAGTTTCAAGAAAAAGGGCAAAGGAAGAAGAAAGGGAACTTCAAGAAGAACAGCAAACAAGTTGCTGCTCAGGAGAAGAAACCCAAGTCTGGACCTAAGCCTGAGACTGAGTGCTTCTACTGCAAGCAGACTGGTCACTAGAAGCGGAACTGCCCCAAGTATTTGGCGGATAAGAAGGATGGCAAAGTGAACAAAGGTATATGTGATATACATGTTATTGATGTGTACCTTACTAATGCTTGCAGTAGCACCTGGGTATTTGTTACTAGTTCTGTTGCTAACATTTGCAACTCGAAACAGGGGCTACGAATTAAGCGAAGATTGGCTAAGGACGAGGTGACGATGCGCGTGGGAAATGGTTCCAAAGTCGATGTGATCGCGGTCGGCACACTACCTCTACATCTACCTTCGGGATTAGTTTTAGACCTAAATAATTGTTATTTGGTTCCAGCGCATGAACATTATATCTGGATCTTTTTTGATGCGAGACGGTTATTCATTTAAATCAGAGAATAATGGTTGTTCTATTTATATGAGTAATATCTTTTATGGTCATGCACCCTTGAAGAGTGGTCTATTTTTGATGAATCTCGATAGTAGTGATACACATATTCATAATGTTGAAATCAAAAGATGCAAAGTTGATAATGATAGTGCAACTTATTTGTGGCACTGCCGTTTAAGTCATATCGGTGTAAAGCGCATGAAGAAACTCCATATTGATGGACTTTTGGAACCACTTGATTATTAATCACTTGGTACTTGTGAACCGTGCCTCATGGGTAAGATGACTAAAACGCCGTTCTCCGGTACTATGGAGAGAGCAACAGAGTTGTTGGAAATCATACATACAGATGTATGTGGTCCAATGAATGTTGAGGCTCGTGGCGGATAACGTTATTTCCTCACCTTCACAGATGACTTAAGCAAATGTATGTGGTCCAATGAATGGGTCGTATGGTGTGATAAATGCCGTTGTGGCTTGGTCTGATTCTGCCATCTTGATTTGATGGTAGCCGGAATATGCGTCGAGGAAACACAATGAATCGTGTCCTGCGGTAGCGTCGATAATCTGATCGATGCGGGGGAGGGGGAAGGGATCCTTTGGGCAAGCCTTGTTAAGGTCTTTAAAATCAACGCACAGGCGCTAGGTTTTGTCCTTCTTTGGTACCATCACCAGGTTTGCTAGCCAGTCCGGATGTTTTATATCTCTGATGAATCCGGCCTCCAATAGCTTTGCTAGCTCCTCTCCCATGGCCTGTCTCTTGGGTTTGGAAAAACGCCGAAGAGCTTGTTTGACAGGTTTGAATCCTTTTAGGATATTTAAGCTGTGCTCGGCCAGCCTGCATGGGATTCCTGGCATGTCTGAAGGGTGCCAGGCGAAAATGTCCCAGTTCTCTCGTAGGAACTCTCGCAGTGTGGCGTCTACATCAGGGTTTAACTGTGCCCCGATGGAAGCTGTTTTATTGGGGTCCGTTGGATGGACTTGGTATTTGACTATTTCGTCGGCCGGTTTAAAGGAGGTGGACTTGGATCTTTTGTCGAGTACCACATCGTCCCTATTCACCGTGGAGCGCAGCGCAGTCAGTTCCTCAGCCGCTAGGGCTTCGGATAGTGCCTCGAGGGCCAGTGCGGCTGTCTTGTTTTCGGCACGAAGTGCTATGTCCGGATCACTAGCGAGAGTGACGATCCCTTTAGGCCCGGGCATCTTGAGCTTCATGTACCCATAATGGGGTATTTCTTGGAAGATTGTAAACGCTTCCCGCCCTAGCAGAGCATGATAACCGCTGCTGAACGGAGCCACATGGAACGTGACCTCTTCGGACCTGTAATTATTCGGCGTGCCGAACACCACATCTAGTGTGATTTTTCCTGTACAGCGCACTTCCCGACTGGGGATTATTCCTCTAAAGGTTGTGCTGCTCCGCTCAATGCGGTTCCAGTCTATTTCCATTTTTTGAAGGGTTTCCTCATAAATGAGGTTTAATCCGCTGCCGTCGTCCATGAGTACCTTGGTAAGACGAAAGACGTCCACTATTGGACTGAGGACCAATGCGGTTGGTGCTCGGGCTGTTTGGAATTTAGGTTCATCGCTGGCGTTAAAGGTAATAGCCGTGTCACTCCATGGGTTTATTGTTGCTACTTGGTAGACTTCGGCAAGGCTGCGGAGTGTCCTTTTTCGCATATTATTTGATGCGAAAGTCTCGAAGACTGTTAATACCATATTAGTGTCTCTGGGGTGGCTTTCTATGGCCTCCGGAATTAGGAGATCTTCGCCAATTTTGGCCACTTGCCGGAGTATCCAACATGCTCTAAGGCTGTGAGTTGGTGCGGCGTCCTCTGTACTGTGAATTTTACAGGGTCCATTAAGCCATCCTTCCAGTACGGTTCCATGCCCTGTAGAGGGTTTTTGCTTTTTGGTGTTTGACCCGGGTGTCTGGCGATGATGCACCCTTTTATTTCGGCTGGGTTTGTATTCAGGGCCGGATCGTCCCAAAATTTTGTTTCGGTTTTCCAGGCGCTTTCCATCGCACAGTATTTTCATACACTGGACGCCAAGTCAGCGAAGCATGTAATATAACGGTGACTTATGGCGTTGAGGATTCCCTTGTCCGTGCAATTATTGCAGAAGATTGAGATTGCTTCTTCCTCGCGTCAGTCCCTTATCCTGTTCCTAACCAGGAAGAATCTGGCCCAGTAATGATGTACTGTTTCTTCGGGCTCTTGCCTGATTTGGGATAGATCGCTTATGTTCGGGTGGGTGGGTGGAATTAAATCCGAAGCCTCACCCAATCTAAGGCTCAGAGGCCAAGGAATTTCTGAACTCCAAAATTTGGATTCCTAGATGTTGTCCAATGAATCCAGCCCGTCGCCTGACTCTAAGTTTAGGTCTTGAGGGATATCCTCCCCTCCGCGGGTATCCGGCTTGGAGGGATCGGGAATCCGGACGTAGCTAGTCCTTAAAATAGATGAAAGGTCGCGCACTGTCCCTCTACCACGGCAACGTGATGGATGACTTTGGGAGAGTTAATCTCTCTCAGATCGGGTTTAGGCCCAATCTGGTCATAATCTGTAGCGACTCCCAGGGCGGCGATGCGATCCAATAGCTCATTTATGGAGGAGAGCTCCATTGGATCTAACTGTTCGGCGAGTTCCGAGCTAACATGAAGATTGTTTTCGATGGCTTGAGAGGTCATCGTCGGCGCAGAAGCCAAACAGGCGGTCATAAGAAAACCACCTAGCAGGAGGGTTTGGCCAACAGCCAAAGCTCCCTTAGCAACGGTGCCGTCTTTAAAGACGGGGTGAGGCATCCTTCCTGATGGCGACGACACAAAGGAACTCTCAATGAAAGCACCAATGTCGGTGTCAAAACCGGCGGATCTCGGGTAGGGGGTCCCGAACTATGCGTCTAGGCCAGATGGTAACATGAGGCAAGGGACACGAAGTTTTACCCAGGTTCGGGCCCTCTCGATGGAGGTAAAACCCTAGGTCCTGCTTGATTAATATTGATGATATGGGTAGTACAAGAGTAGATCTACCACGAGATCGGAGAGGCTAAACCCTAGAAGCTAGCCTATGGTATGATTGTTGTTCTGTATGTTGTCCTACGGACTAAAACCCTCCGGTTTATATAGACACCGGAGAGGGTTAGGGTTACACAAAGTCGGTTACAATGGTAGGAGATCTACATATCCGTATCGCCAAGCTTGCCTTCCACGCCAAGGAAAGTCCCTTCCGGACATGGGACGAAGTCTTCAATCTTGTATCTTCATAGTCCAGGAGTCCGGCTGAAGGTATAGTCCGGCCATCCGGACACCCCCTAATCCAGGACTCCCTCAGTAGCCCCTGAACCAGTCTTCAATGACGATGAGTCCGGCGCGCAGATTGTCTTCGGCATTGCAAGGCGGGTTCTCCTCCAAATTCCGTGTACATGTTGAATAAAGTATGGTTTCTTGTAAATGTTGCGCTCCTTGGCTTCTACGCCCAACAATGGCCGTCTCCCACGTGTCAAACGAATATGAAAAGTCTGAGTGTTTTTACATCCACACCCCTAGTCGCGTAAATGAGACGCCCATTTAAAGGGGACGAGGATTTAGATCCAAACCACACCTTCTCCCCTTCGCGAGTGTTCATCAGAGCGCATCCGACAAAGGTCCATTCCACCATGGCCAGCCGTCGCAACTCCTCCTTTCGCCCTTCCAGCCCTCAGCCTGGATATTGGGAGAGATGCTCCATCCCGCATAGCGAGCTAGTGACGCTCCAGACCAAGGGATTTCTCCCCCCGGCCAATATGGTCCCGGTTCGAGCCGGCCTTGCCATCTATAATGGCGGAGAGCGAGCGTAGAGTGCCCCTAATCCCTCCAAAGGAGAGCGGGTATGCCTTGTCCCTTATTTAATAAGAGGGCTCGGATTTCCAATTCATCTGTTTCTCCGGGGGCTCCTGGAGTTCTATGGCCTGCAGCTACACAATCTTACGCCTGCCTCCGTATTGCATATCGCGGGCTTCGTAGCCCTCTACAAGCTGTTTTGGGGTGTTGAGGCTCATTTCGGGCTATGGAAAGAGCTATTCTGCCTTGTGCCCCGTTCTCAGAAGGGGTCAATATATCAAGTGGGCGGAGCCGAAGTGTGGCGCATCGCTGGGACCGGATATCTATCCGGAACCCCAAAGAAGGCGTCCGAGGACTGGCCTTCGGAATGGTTTTACATAGACGACATCCCGCTACCAGATCCTGTCCGAATCGGCCTCCCTGAGTTCGATAGTGCTCCACTAAAGAAGCGCCTAAGTTGGCATCCACAGAGCCCTCAGAGGGAAAGTGACAAGGACGTCTGTTACCTGATGAGCCGGATAAGATTGTTAGCTCATTCCGGACTGACCATGATCGGGGTCATGGCCGCATGCATCATGCGAGGGGTGCAGCCGCTACAGTACAGAGGCCACCCCATGTGGGATTTCAACGGGGAGGACAACGCCACCCGCTACGGCCGCAAGGGACCGGATTCGGCTGCGGCTCTAACAAAGACCTTGTCCGCTTTGTACAAGGGAGAAGAGGAGGAATTTCTCCGCGTCGACCCACAGGGTGGATTCTCTATGTACAATCCCCCAAGCTGGGTAAGTGGTCACATCTACTTGCCCATCCGTTTTATATTCCCATTGTTAAATATTCAGTCCAACGACTTCAATGTAGGAACTGCGCCAGGCTATTAAAGAAATAAACAGCCCTCCTCCACAACCCGAGGACCCAGGACGGTCCCTCGACCTGGCCTCTCAAGAGGATCCGGACTTATCTGTGGAGCTGATTGATGGAGTGTTCCATCAATTGAGCAAGGACAACGCCTTGGTGGCCATTACGGCCGATTACCCAGGAATAATCCCAGCCTCCCAGGTAACTGAGATCGAAGTCCCAGTACCCCGAATAGGGGTCCGCCCTCTCGTGTTTTCAGTTTCCTGATTACAACCGAGCTTTGCAGGGGAGGTTTTTGAGACGGGAGGCCGAACCTGCGGCGACAAGCCAACGAGGGGCCGCAGGACCCCGTGGGCAGAAAAGAGGTGCAATCCGGACCGAGACGTCAGCGCAAAGGTATGGCGCGCCCCCTTATCCCAGGTGTTATACCTTCAAGGCATGTTAACACTCGTGCTCTCTTCAGGACAAAGAGACCTCGCCGGACTATATTCGGAGAGGCTGCCAATCGTGCTTCCACCAGCCAGGCTCCAAAGCCTGGTCCGGAGGCGGAGGCGAACACAAGGCGCGTACCAGACGCTCCTCCGACGGAGGATGTGGATAGGTTGTCTGTCAGCCATTCTGAGGTGGAGAGTGCCATGAACCAAAGGCGTCACCGGACAATTCTTCGCGACGCTTGTTTCTCCCAAGAGGCATTAGAAGCCTTCAATTCAGGAGATGCGTACCTCCGTGCTGCTCAAAATGGTCTAGCTAGAGCCACGGAGCAATATGTAAAAGACATACGGGTAAGAAAATTTTGGTAATTATATATATATATATATACCAGTAGCCCCCGAGACTTGAAACAGTTAGAATAACTGATTTAAGGATCATTTGTTATGCAGGTTCTTAAAGAAAAGAATTCCCTACTGTCCCAGGAGCTGGAAGAGTGCAAAGCCCAACTTGAGGCCGCACTAGTCGCGGCAGGGGAGCCCAAGGAGACCCCCTCTGGTAATATACACTTCAAAAGATAAGTATTTTGCAAAGCACGGCATGGATGCGAATCTGACAAATGAAATTGCAGATGGCACTGGTTTGAATCCGGAAAGGCAACACCTCCTACGCCAGCTGAAGGCTGGTGAGAAGGTGCTGACAAAGGTGAGGCGGGAGAAGAACGATCTCCAAGATGCCAACACCAAGCTGGGCGTCGACCTGAAAGATGTTCGTGCCCAGCTGTCAGACTCCGTTAAGCAGAATCAGCAGCTTCGGCGTGGCATATATAGTAAGTGCTTGAACGAACCTTTGAAAAAAAGTTCGGCGGGGAAGTCGACTAACAGAGTAATGTCTGTAGGTGTGCTAACAGGTCGTCCTGCAGAGGAGATGCCCGGTTCTACGGGTGACCTTCTTCCCAAGCTCTCGCAACTGCTCGAGCGAGTTCGGCAGGCGATGCAAGGCGTCGCCCTAGCCTTGTGGCCATCCATCTCCATGCCCGAAGGTCTTGGAGAGCTTGCGGAGAAGCTAAAGGGAGCACAGCGGCGCTTCCGATTGTGGAATATATTGGCCTGCCATCAAGGCGCTAGGGAGGCCTGGGCCATGGTGAAGACGCAGTACACAAAGGCTGACCCCAACCACATGGCCGAGGTCGGTCCTGTGGGGCCCGATGGGAAGGAGATCCCTGTAAGCTTAGTATACGGCCAAGTAGAATTGGCCGCGAAGTATTCCCAACAGGACTGTAAATTAGACAGCCTGCTAGATGGTATTGAAGAGGAATACAATCAGTCAGAATGACTATGTAATTTAATTAACATTTATAATGCCCTCTAGCCGGATTGTAGATCGTTTTTCATGGCCGACCTTTTTGCTTCAGCCTCGGGACCTGACGGTCCGGAGTGTGTCTGTATTCCCATGCGGTTATATAAGAACCGGGGAATGCATGGAGACCAGGCGTAGGGGTCATTAGTGCGTGAACAGATAAGTGCCCGACTAGTTATGTTATCTTACATGGTTAGTAAGAAACATCTTCCAGGGAGAATAGTTTAGTTAGGGGTTCCTGTCCCTGGGAGGCATGCCCTAAAGTGCATGCCCATTTTGCGAAAAAAGATGCAGGAAAAAGCATCTGGGGGCGCATAAATAAATAAGTGAAAAGATCATCTTTTAGGTCACCGACTGAATATTCCCTTAAGAACGCTAGCTTTCGGCTTCACCCAGTCTGAGGTACACATCCGGCTGATCCGGCAGTAACAATCGCAGAGGTGCTCCCTTTACCACCTAGCCGAATAATCGGGAACGTAGGGGTAAGCACAGGAGCCAGGCAACCCATCTTGGCCAAAACTTAAGTCATATCGATGCATATAATGGTGAAATAAAAGGTATATGCGGAAGCGTAACACATGTGTTGGGCATGAAGCCCGAATAAATAAGATTCTGTTAAAAGAAGCCCCCAGGTTTAATGAGTGCGAATAGCATGTCATGTGATGAGCCTTTAAGGGCTATAAGAGAAAGGAAGGGGAGAAGGAGAGAAATGTAAGACAGACAGTATATAAAAAATGGACAGAGGAAGGAGACGAACACAGAGTCCGGCGCTAGGCATAGAATCTTCGGAGACGGGCTGCGTTCCATGGGTTCGGCTCGAGTCGGTTATCCGATGCATCTCGCAGGAGGTACGCTCCACCAGTCAGGACTTGGTCAATTATGAAGGGAGCTTCCCACTTGGGCTTGAGTTTGTCCTTTTTCTTGTCCGGCAGGCGTAGAACTAATTCGCCAACGTTGTAATTTTTGGCCCGTACTTCTCTGCTTTGGTATCTTCGAGTCTGTTGTTGATAGAATGCGGAACAGGCTTTTGCCACGTCACGCTCCTCCTCCAATGCGTCCAAACTGTCCTGCCGATTGAGCTCGGCTTCTCTTTCTTCGTACATGCGCACTCGAGGTGAGTCATGAATTATGTCGCAAGGCAAAACTGCCTCTGCGCCGTACACCATAAAGAATGGTGTGTATCCGGTGGTGCGATTCGGCGGGTCCGCAGCCCCCAGAGTACGGAGTCGAGCTCCTCTACCCAGTGCGTGTTAGATTCCTTGAGGGACCGCACTAATCTGGGTTTGATGCCGCTCATGATAAGACCATTTGCATGTTCGACCTGGCCGTTAGTTTGTGGGTGATAGACGGAAGCATAATCGAGCTTGATGCCCATGTTTTTGCACCAGAGTTTTACCTCGTCGGCCGTAAAGTTCGTGTCGTTATCAGTGATGATGTTGTGGGGGGCGTCATAATGGTGTACAACCCCGGATATAAAGTTTATCACCGATCCGGATTCGGCCGTCTTAACAGGCTTGGCTTCTATCCATTTGGTGAATTTATCCACCATGACCAGTAAGTATTTTTGCTTGTGGGTTCCGCCTTTAAGGGGTCCAACCATGTCAAGCCCCCAGACTGCGAAGGGCCAAGTGATGGGGATAGTTCGGAGGGCGGTGGGTGGCACACTACTAGGAAAAGGGCTATAGATGGAATTGACACTAATGGCGCACCAGACATGTGGTGCGCCACTACTATATACTAATGGCGCACCATGTGTTGGTGCGCCATTACTAGTTCAACTAGTAATGGCGCACCACTCCCACGGTGCGCCATTAGTATGGCGCACCGTGGGAGT
>NC_041388.1:536209936-536226687 GCF_002162155.2 Triticum dicoccoides
AAAATAAAATGATAGAAATGTCAAAAAAATAAAAGAAAATAAGATTCCCATGTGATATGTGGTCTAGTTGTTAGCAAAATTTACAAACATGAATTTTCGACTTTTTGCAAAATCTCTTGAGAATTTGTAAAAATGGGCATAACTTTTGCGTACGAACTCGGATGAAAAAGTTTTTTATATGAAAAATCATCTACTCGAAAAGTTACATCCGAATTTAACGGGGGACCCCGTTAAACATTTTCAAAATCCTCAAAAACCTAACAGAAAAAAAGATACGGGGCTTTTAAGATCTGGAGAGGCAAAAAAATTCAAACTTACTAATGGCGCACCTGCCCATGGTGCGCCATTAGTATCTTCCCGCCTTCAAAATTCAAAATAAGTCAACAAAATAAAAAATAAGTTACTAATGGCGCACCTGCCCATGGTGTGCCATTAGTATCTTCCCGCCTTCAAAATTCAAAATAAGTCAAAAAAATAAAAAAAAAGTTACTAATGGCGCACCTGCCCATGGTGCGCCATTAGTATCTTCCCGCCTTCAAAATTCAAAATAAATCAAAAAAATAAAAAAAAAGTTAGTAATGGCGCACCTGCCCACGGTGCGCCATTACTATGTCGTATATATGGCTGGGCGCAACTCCTCCACTCCATCTCCTCCTCTCCTCCACTCCATCTTCCCTTCTCTCCTCCACCATACTACCCTCCTCCTCTCCAACGACCTCCTCCTCCTCCTCTCTGGCGACCTCCTCCTCCTCTCCGGCGACCTCCTCCTCCCTCCTCTCCTCCCCTCACGGTTTCTCCTCCCTCCTCTCCGGTGAGCTCCTCCTCCCTCCTCTCCTCCCAACCCCTCATGGTTTCTCCTTCCTCCTCTCCGATGCTCCAGTGAACTCCTCTCCGGCGACCTCCTCCTCCTCTCCGGCGATGTAGGCGAGCGCCTCTCCCTTGACCTCCTCCTCCTCCTCTCCGGCGAACTCCTCTCCGGCAAAAGAACACGGCAAAAGAACGTACAAGATCCAAAAACAGGAACAAAATTTGAAATAATATCGTGCCAAAAAACGAGCAAAAAAACGAGCAAAAATGGGCAAAAAAATCACGATCCAGATCCAAATTCAAAATTCAAAAATAGCAATGGCGCACGGTGGGGGTTAGATGGTGCGCCACTACTATTTTCCCGCCTTCAAAATTCAAAAATACTAATGGCGCACCAGTGGCCTATACTAATGGCGCACCAGTGGCCTATACTAATGGCGCACCAGTGGCCTATACTAATGGCGCACCGTGGCCTATACTAATGGCGCACCAGTGGTGCGCCATTAGTATACCAGATAGTAATGGCGCACCAGTGGTGCGCCATTAGTAAAAAATACTAGTGGCGTGATACAAATGGCGCACCAGTGATGCGTCATTAGTAGGAAAAACTGGTGCGCCATTAGTAGCCCTTTTCCTAGTAGTGGCATATGGCTTTGGTTTGCAAAGAGCTGGCAACCGACGCATCGTTGGACTAAGTCCTGGGCGTCTGCCCGGGCCGTCGGCCAGTAAAAGCCTGCACGAAAGGCCTTGCTTACAAGGGACCGAGCTGCAGTGTGATGACCGCCGAGTCCGGCATGAATTTCAGCCAGGAGGTTCCGCCCTTCCTCTTCGGAGATGCACCTTTGAAGGACCCCGGTAGTGCTTTTCTTATAAAGCTCTCCCTCGTGGACTTTGTAGGCTTTGGATCGCCGTACTATGCAGCATGCCTCATTTTGGTCCTCGGGGAGTTCCTGCCTAGTAAGGTAGGCGAGGAATGGTTCTGTCCAAGGGGCGATGACGGACATTATTACGTGGGCTGAAGGTGTTATTTCATTGGCAGAGCCTCCGATTGTGTCAGAATGTTCGGTACCAGGCAGTGCGGTTGGGTCCGGGCTGTTATTGTTCGGCTCCCCTTCCCATACTACGGATGGCTTGAAAAGCCTTTCCAAGAAGATGTTGGGGGGGACTACATCGCGTTTTGCGCCGATGCGTGCCAGGACATCTGCCGCCTGATTATTTTCCCGGGCTATATGGTGAAATTCAAGCCCTTCGAACCGAGCTGACATTTTTAGGATGGTGTTGCGGTAAGCTGCCATTTTTGGATCCTTGGCATCGAAGTCTCCATTTATTTGGGATATTGCGAGGTTCGAGTCCCCGCGCACCTCTAGGCGTTGAATGCCCATGGATACTGCCATCCGGAGACCATGTAAAAGGGCCTCATATTCGGCTGCATTGTTGGAGTCTGTGTACATAATCTGGAGTACGTATTGAACTGTGTCTCCTATGGGGGACGTCAAAACGATGCCAGCCCCTAGTCCGGCCAATATCTTGGAGCCGTCGAAATGCATGATCCAATTTGAATATGTGCCGTACTCTTTAGGGAGTTCGGCCTCCGTCCATTCTGCGACGAAGTCGGCCAAAACTTGCGACTTGATGGCTCGTCGTGGCTTGTAAGTTATGTCAAACGGGAGGATCTCAGTGGCCCATTTTGCAATTCGGCCCATTGCCTCACGGTTGTTTATAATATCGTTAAGTGGTACTTCCGAGGCTACTGTTATTGAACACTCTTGAAAGTAGTGTCGTAGCTTCCGGGATGCCATGAATACCGTGTATGCAATCTTTTTATAATGCGAGTACCGTGATTTGCACGGAGTGAGGACAGTGGACACATAATAGACCGGCTTTTGAAGGGGGAATTTGTGTCCGTCCGTTTCTCGTTCGACAACGAGCACCGCGCTTACAACCTGATGTGTTGCTGCAATGTACAATAGCATTGGTTCGCCAATGTTTGGCGCGGCCAGGACTGGGTTTGTTGCCAATATGGCTTTTATTTCGTCGAGTCCGGCCGTGGCTGCATCCGTCCATTCGAAGTGTTCGGTGCGCCGAAGGAGGCGGTAGAGGGGTAGGGCCTTTTCTCCCAAGCGGGAGATAAAGCGGCTTAGAGCCGCCACGCATCCGTTTAACTTTTGTATTTGTTTCAGGTCCTTGGGATATCCAATTGTGACAGAGCTCGGATCTTGGCTGGATTTGCTTCGATTCCTCTACCGGATACAATGAAGCCCAAGAGCTTTCCGGCTAGAACGCCGAAAACGCATTTTTCTGGGTTGAGCTTGATGTCGTATGTTCGGAGGTTATCAAATGTGAGCCTCAAGTCGTCTACTAGAGATTCGACATGTCTTGTTTTGACGACCACATCATCTACATATGCCTCCACTGTTTTGCCGATCTGGTTTGCCAGACATGTCTGAATCATGCGCTGATATGTTGCGTCGGCGTTTTTGAGCCCGAACGGCATTGTGTTGAAGTAGAATCGGCCGTATGGTGTGATAAATGCCGTTGGGCTTGGTCTGATTCTACCATCTTGATTTGATGGTATCCGGAATATGCGTCGAGGAAACACAATGAATCGTGTCCTGCGGTAGTGTCGATAATCTGATCGATGTGGGGGAGGGGGAAGGGATCCTTTGGCCAAGCCTTGTTAAGGTCTTTAAAATCAACGCACAGGCGCCAGGTTTTGTCCTTCTTTGTACCATCACCAGGTTTGCTAGCCAGTCCGGATGTTTTATATCTCTAATGAATCCGGCCTCCATTAGCTTTGCTAGCTCCTCTCCCATGGCCTGTATCTTAGGTTCGGAAAAACGCCGAAGAGCTTGTTTGACAGGTTTGAATCCTTTTAGGATATTTAAGCTATGCTCGGCCACCCTGCGTGGGATTCCTGGCATGTCTGAAGGGTGCCAGGTGAAAATGTCCCAGTTCTCTCGTAGGAACTCTCGCAGTGCGGCGTCTACATCAGTGTTTAACTGTACCCCGATGGAAGCTGTTTTATTGGGGTCCGTTGGATGGACCTGGAATTTGACTATTTCGTCGGCCGTTTGAAAGGAGGTGGACTTGGATCTTTTGTCGAGTACCACATCGTCCCTATTCACCATGGAGCACAGCGCAGTGAGTTCCTCAGCAGCTAGGGCTTCGGATAGTGCTTCAAGGGCCAGTGCAGCTGTCTTGTTTTCGGCGCGGAGTGCTATGTCCGGATCACTAGCGAGAGTGATGATCCCGTTAGGCCCGGGCATCTTGAGCTTCATGTACCTGTAATGGGGTATTGCTTGGAAGATTGTAAATGCTTCCCGCCCTAGCAGAGCGTGATAGCCGCTGCTGAATGGAGCCACATGGAACGTGACCTCTTCGGACCTGTAATTATCCGGCGTGCCGAACACCACATCTAGTGTGATTTTTCCTGTACAGCGCGCTTCCCGACTAGGGATTATTCCTTTAAAGGTTGTGCTGCTCTGCTCAATGCGGTTCCAGTCTATTTCCATTTTTTGAAGGGTTTCCTCATAAATGAGGTTTAATCCGTTGCCGCCGTCCATGAGTACCTTGGTAAGATGAAAGTCGTCCACTATTGGACTGAGGACCAATGCGGCTGGTGCTCGGGCTGTTCGGAATTTAGGTTCATCGCTGGCGTTAAAGGTAATAGGCGTGTCACTCCATGGGTTTATTGTTGCTACTTGGTAGACTTCGGCAAGGCTGTGGAGTGTCCTTTTTTGCATATTATTTGATGCGAAAGTCTCGAAGACTGTTAATACTGTATTGGTGTCTCTAGGGTGGCTTTCTGTGGCCTCCGGAATTAGGAGATCTTCGCCAATTTTGGCCACCTGCCAGAGTATCCAACATGCTCTAAGGCTGTGAGTTGGTGTGGCGTCCTCTGTACTGTGAATTTTATAGGGTCCATTAAGCCATCCTTCCAGTACGGTTCCATGCCCTGTAGAGGGTTTTTGCTTTTTGGTGTTTGACCCGGGCGTCTGGCGATGATGCATCCTTTTATTTCGGACTGGGTTTGTATTCACGGCCGGATCGTCCCAAAATTTTATTTCGGTTTTCCAGGCGCTTTCCATCGCACAGTATTTTTGTACAATGGACGCCAAGTCAGCGAAGCGTGTAATATCACGACGACTTATGGCATTGAGGATTCCCTTGTCCGTGCAATTATTGCAGAAGATTGAGATTGCGTCTTCCTCGCGGCAGTCCCTTATCCTGTTCCTAACCAGGAGGAATCTGGCCCAGTAATGATGTACTGTTTCTTCGGGCTCTTGGCTGATTTGGGATAGATCGCTTATGTTTGGGTGGGTGGGTGGAATTAAATCCGAAGCCTCACCCAATCTGAGGCTCAGAGGCCGAGGAATTTCTGAACTTAGAAATTTGGATTCCTGGATGTTGTCCAATGAATCCTGCCCGTCGCCTGACTGTAAGTTCAGGTCTTGAGTGATATCCTCCCCTCCGCGGGTATCCGGCTTGGAGGGATCGGGAATCCGGATGTAGCTAGTCCTTAAGATAGATGAAAGGTCGTCGCACTGTCCCTCTACCACGGCAACGTGATGGGTGACTTGGGGAGAGTTGATCTCTCTCAGATCGGGTTTAGGCCCAATCTGGTCGTAATCCGTAGCGACTCCCAGGGCGGCGATGCGATCCAAGAGCTCGTTTATGGAGGAGAGGTCCATTGGATCTAACTGCTCGGCGAGTTCCGAGCTAACATGAAGATTGTTTTCGATGGCTCGAGAGGTCATCGTCAGCGCAGAAGCCGAACAGGCGGTCATAAGAAAACCACCTAGCCGGAGGGTTTGGCCAACAGCCAAAGCTCCCTTAGCAACGGTGCCGTCTTTAAAGACGGGGTGAGGCATCCTTCCTGATGGCGACGACACAGAGGAACTCTCAATGAAAGCACCAATGTCGGTGTCAAAACCGGCGGATCTCGGGTAGGGGGTCCCGAACTGTGCGTCTAGGCCAGATGGTAACAGGAGGCAAGGGACACGAAGTTTTACCTAGGTTCGGGCCCTCTCGATGGAGGTAAAACCCTAGGTCCTGCTTGATTAATATTGATGATATGGGTAGTACAAGAGTAGATCTACCACGAGATCGGAGAGGCTAAACCCTAGAAGCTAGCCTATGGTATGATTGTTGTTCTGTATGTTGTCCTACGGACTAAAACCCTCCGGTTTATATAGACACCGGAGAGGGTTAGGGTTACACAAAGTCGGTTACAATGGTAGGAGATCTACATATCCGTATCGCCAAGCTTGCCTTCCACGCCAAGGAAAGTCCCTTCCGGACACGGGACGAAGTCTTCAATCTTGTATCTTCATAGTCCAGGAGTCCGGCTGAAGGTATAGTCCGGCCATCCGGACACCCCCTAATCCAGGACTCCCTCACTGACGCTGACGGTAATGTTACTGTCTATAAAGCTCGACTTGTTGCGAAAGGTTTTCCACAAGTTCAAGGAATTGACTATGATGAGACCTTCTCACCCGTAGCGATGCTTAAGTCTGTCCGAATCATGTTAGCAATTCCCACATTTTATGATTATGAAATTTGGCAAATGGATGTCAAAACTACATTCCTGAATGGATTTCTGGAATAAGAGTTGTATATGATGCAACCAGAAGGTTTTTTCGATCCAAAGGGAGCTAACAAAGTGTGCAAGCTCCAGTGATCCATTTATGGACTGGTGCAAGCCTCTCGGAGTTGGAATAAATGCTTTGATAGTGTGATCAAAGCATTTGGTTTTATACAGACTTTTGGAGAAGCCTGTATTTACAAGAAAGTGAGTGGGAGCTCTGTAGCATTTCTGATATTATATGTGGATGACATATTATTGATTGGAAATAATATAGAATTTCTGGATAGCATAAAGGGATACTTGAATACGAGTTTTTCAATGAAAGACCTCGATGAAGCTGCTTACATATTGGGCATTAAGATCTATAGAGATAGATCAAGACGCTTAATTGGACTTTCACAAAGCACATACCTTGACAAAGTTTTGAAGAAGTTCAGAATGGATCAAGCAAAGAAAGGGTTCTTGCCTGTGTTACAAGGTGTGAAGTTGAGTAAGACTCAATGTCCGACCACTGCAGAAGATAGAGAGAAAATGAAAGATGTTCCCTATGCTTCAGCCATAGGCTCTATCATGTATGCAATGCTGTGTACCAGACCTGATGTGTGCCTTGCTATAAGTCTGGCAAGGAGGTACCAAAGTAATCCAGGAGTGGATCACTGGACAACGGTCAAGAACATCCTGAAGTGCCTGAAAAGAACTAAGGATATGTTTCTCGTATATGGAGGTGACAAAGAGCTCATCGTAAATGGTTACGTTGATGCAAGCTTTGACACTAATCCGGACGATTCGAATCACAAACCGGATACGTATTTACATTAAATGGTGGAGCTGTCAGTTGGCGCGGTTCTAAACAAAGCGTCGTGGCGGGATCTACATGTGAAGCGGAGTACATAGCTGCTTCGGAAGCAGCAAATGAAGGAGTCTGGGTGAAGGAGTTCATATCCGATCTAGGTGTCATACCTAGTGCACCGGGTCCAATGAAAATCTTTTGTGACAATACTGGTGCAATTGCCTTGGCAAAGGAATCCAGATTTCACAAGAGAACCAAGCACATCAAGAGACGCTTCAATTCCATTCGGGATTTAGTCCAAGTGGGAGACATAGAAATTTGCAAGATACATACGGATCTGAATGTTGCAGACCCACTGACTAAGCCTCTTCCACGAGCAAAACATGATCAGCACCAAGGCTCCATGGGTGTTAGAATCATTACTGTGTAATCTAGATTATTGACTCTAGTGCAAGTGGGAGACTGAAGGAAATATGCCCTAGAGGCAATAATAAAGTTATTATTTATTTGCTTGTATCATGATAAATGTTTATTATTCATGCTAGAATTTTATTAACCAGAAACATAATACATGTGTGAATACATAGACAAACAGAGTGTCACTAGTATGCCTCTACCTGACTAGCTTGTTGATCAAAGATGGTTATGTTTCCTAACCATAGACATGAGTTGTCATTTGATTAACGGGATCACATCATTAGGAGAATGATGTGATTGACTTGACCCATTCCGTTAGCATAACACTTGATCGTTTAGTTTGTTGCTATTGCTTTCTTCATGACTTATACATGTTCCTATGACTATGAGATTATGCAACTCCCGTTTACCGGAGGAACACTTTGTGTGCTACCAAACGTCACAACGTAACTGGGTGATTATAAAGGTGCTCTACAGGTGTCTCCGAAGGTACTTGTTGGGTTGGCGTATTTCGAGATTAGGATTTGTCACTCCGATTGTCGGAGAGGTATCTCTGGGCCCTCTCGGCACATCACTTAAAGCGTTGCAAGCATTGCAGCTAATGAGTTAGTTGCGGGATGATATATTACAGAACGAGTAAAGAGACTTGCCGGTAATGAGATTGAACTAGGTATTAAGATACCGACGATCGAATCTCGGGCAAGTAACATACCGATGACAAAGGGAACAACGTATGTTGTTATGCGGTCTGACCGATAAAGATCTTCGTAGAATATGTAGGAGCCAATATGAGCATCCAGGTACCGCTATTGGTTATTGACTGGAGACGTGTCTCGGTCATGTCTACATTGTTCTCGAACCTGTAGGGTCCGCACGCTTAATGTTACGATGATAGTTTCATTATGAGTTTATATGTTTTGATGTACCGAAGATTGTTCGGAGTCCCGGATGTGGTCACGGACATGACGAGGAGTCTCGAAATGGTCGAGACATAAAGATTGATATATTGGAAGCCTATGTTTGGACATTGGAAGTGTTCCGGGTGAAATCGGCATTTTACCGGAGTACCGGGAGGTTACCAGAACCCCCTGGTAACCTAATGGGCCTTAATGGGCCTAGTGGAGGAAGTAGAGAGGAGGCCAAGGGGGCAGCCGCGCGCCCCTCCCCCCAAGTCTGAATTGGACAAGGAGGGGGGCGGCGCCCCCCTTTCCTTTTTCCCTCTTTCTCTCCTCCCCCCCCCCCAAGTCCTAGTCCAACATGGAAAGGGGGGAGTCCTACTCCTGGTGGGAGTAGGACTCCTCCTGGCGCGCCCCTTGCCTGGCCGCACCTCCTCCCCCTTGCTCCTTTATATACGGGGGCAGGGGGCAACCCATAGACACAACAATTGATCATTGATCTCTTAGCCGTGTGCGGTGCCCCCCTCCACCATAATCCTCGATAATATTGTAGCGGTGCTTAGGCGAAGCCCTGCGACGGTAGAACATCAAGATCGTCACCACACCGTCGTGCTGACGGAACTCTTCACCGACATTCTGCTGGATCGGAGTCCAGGGATCGTCATCGAGCTGAACGTGTGCTAGAACTCGGAGGTGCCGTAGTTTCGGTGCTTGATCGGTCGGGCTGTGAAGACATACGACTACATCAACCGCGTTGTGCTAATGCTTCCGCTTTCGGTCTACAAGGGTACATAGAAAACTCTCTCCTCTCTCGTTGCTATGCATCACCATGATCTTGTGTGTGCGTAGGAAATTTTTTGAAATTACTACGTTCCCTAACACCAGTTACCTTGTGACGTTTGGTAGCACACAAAGTGTTTTTCCTGTAATCGGGAGTTGCATAATCTCATAGTCATAGGAACATGTATAAGTCATAAAGAAAGCAATAGCAGTAAACTAAACGATCAAGTGCTAAGCTAATGGAATGGGTCATGTCAATCACATAATTCTACTAATGATGTGATCCCGTTGATCAAATGACAACTCATGTCTATGGCTAGGAAACTCAACCATCTTTGATCAACGAGCTAGTCAAGTAGAGGCATACTAGTGACACTATGTTTGTCTATGTATTCACACATGTATTATGTTTATGGTTAATACAATTATAGCATGAATAATAAACATTTATCATGATATGAGGAAATAAGTAATAACTTTATTATTGCCTCTAGGGCGTATTTCCTTGAGAATGTTGTTCCTCTATTGGCAGACCAATATGTTGGAGTTCCAGAGATGCAAATGCAACATGTTGAAGTTTTGGCTGCAAATGCAATATTTGTTTGATGAATTTGCTTTACTCCCAGGTGGATCTAACTTAAGGAATGAGAATGTTATTCAGAGGAATAGTGAGGAGCAGGAGTTCTTTTTTGTGGTTGAACCAGAACAAATAAATGAGGCTTTTGTCTCTCAGAAGGATCTGCTCACATGCCCCAAAAAGGACCATATTCAACAGAAAGAAGTTTTGGGTACCATTATGGAAAATGCTGAGCATAATTCCTCTACAGATAACTCTACTTCCATGGGTCCACCTCCAGGTTTTGAATTGAAGGCTGCAAGCAGCCCAGTAATAAAATCTCCTCAAGAAGATCTTCATAGTTTGGGAGGAGAGAGTGCTAGACTCTGGGCTGCACATTTTGCACCCAAGAATGAATCCGAGAAGGTGATCCAGGTACTAGCAGAATGGACAAACTTTATTATTTCTGCTTTAATCTCCCCAGATAGATTCGATTGGGCCAAAGGTTTCTTGACATCTGACATGTGGAACATCATTGTTCAAGGATCAAAAAGTAGCCACTCTTACATCTTTGTGATTCCCGAGACTTGTATCTCAGCTTCAGTGCCTCCTTGTGACATGCAGGTCACTTCTGAGGAGAGAACTACTGTGGAGCCCACCTTTTCTACTCCACAATCCAAGAATTCTTCCTCTCACGCCCCTGCCCTGGAAGAACATGCTTCCACAACCAGTGCTCTCCACAGCATAAAGAAAAGGAAGGACAGGGCACCTCTAGTTGACACTGAGGTAAGGAGACGCACTAGACTGCAAGAATTAAGTAAAGGATTTAAGAAAAAACTTGTGTCAATAAGAACTGTATGGCATGTCACTCTGATCCACCTCCTATTGATGGCAAAATTGTTAAAAATCTATCTACATCATTTAGTTGATGCCAAGGAGGTGACTGAAGAAATCCTCAACATGCAGAAAAAGAAGAGAGGCACAAAAGTGTAAGTCAGCAAGGAAGGGCACAAGGAGGCACCAAACACCATGGCCATCTTTAAGCCTTGAAGATTTAGGATATAAGTGCTGATCAGAACTTACATGATGTCTGGAATGATTGTAACATTTTGGAACATAACTTTTTGCCTTTTGATCAAATTTGTAATATGCTTCTCTAAGTACTCCAGGATTTATGGCATGTGTTGGCTTTTGTTGGAGATCTATTTGGAACTAACAGTATCTGCCTTGTTTGTTGGTCCTGGGAGTTTCTTGTCATTATGCTTGTGGCCTCGTGTGCTCTTAAACCAGAAGTTCCCTAAGATTTACATCTTTGATAATGAACATAAATTGGAATATCTTAAATTGGAACATTAGAGGGATTAACTCCAAAGACAAATGGACTGCTATCTCCAATAAAATTGAAGAGTCTGGTTGTTCTATTCTGTGTCTGCAAGAAACTAAGAGGGAGAATTATGATTCTTCCTACATGAAGAACTTCTGCCCAAAGAGGATTAATAAGTTTGAGTTCACCCCATCTGTGGGAGCTTCTGGTGGTCTGTTTAGTGGCTTGGAATGATAATTACTTCGAGGGGGAAAAGTTTTTGAAAACAGATTTTCTCTCTCAATTCAGTTTACCTTAGTACACTCTGGAGAAACCTGGTACTTGATCAATATCTATGGACCTTGCTTGCCAGCAGAAAAATTGGAATTCTTGGAGTGGTTTAATAACATCCAGACCCCTGATGATGTCAATTGGCTAATTTTGGGAGACTTTAATTATATTAGATATCCTCAGGATAGGAATAAAGAGGGAGGAAACTTTCTTGAGATGTTGTAGTTCAATGAAGCAATCAGTAACCTTAGGTTAGTGGAGATCCCAATGAAAGGTAGAAGTTATACTTGGAGTAATATGCAAGAGACTCCCTTGCTTGAAAAAATTGATTGGATCTTCTCTTCAGAAGCATGGACACTTTCATACCCCAACACTCAAGTTGTTACTCTCTCAAAACCTATCTCTGACCATTCTCCCTGTGTGATCAAGATTGGTACAAACATTCCAAGATCAAACCTGTTTAGATTTGAAAACTTCTGGTTGGAGCATAGTGAATTTAAAGAGATTGTACAAAACAAATGGGAACAAGATGTGCAGGAACATGATAGTGCAAAGAGAATTACAAAAAAATCAAGAGGTTAAGGAAAGGGCTCAAAATCTGGTCCAAAAAGTTGTCCAATCTCTCTGCCATCGTCAAAGCATGCAATGATTGCATCCTGCTGCTTGACATAATTGAAGATTTCAGACCTCTAAGTAATGAAGAATGGAATGGAAGATGCATTATAAGTGAACACAATCTGAAGATTTTGTCATTTAAGAGAACATACTGGAGGTAGAGAGCAAAAATTAGATGGGTTAAATTGGGAGATGAAAATACCAAGTTCTTTCAAGCCAAGGCCACAATTAAGTATAGGAAAAATCACATTAGCACACTACAAGATGAGGCTAGTCAAGAGGCAACAGAGCACCACGCAAAGGATGTTGTTTCATGGAGAGCTTTTAAAGAAAGATTAAGCACAACAACTCCCACTCATGAAGCCTTTCCTTTAAACATTCTTCTTTAGAAACATGGAAATCTAAAGGATTTAGAGAAGCCTTTTTCAAAAGAAGAAATAGATGGTGTGGTGGCACAATTGCCACTTGATAAAGCTCCTGGACATGATGGATTTAATGGAGCCTTCATAAAATCTTGTTGGCACATCATTTCTGGGGATTTCTATGACATGATCTAGGATTTCTATAATGGTAAAATTAATTTGCAGAGCATTAACTCTTCATACATTACTCTCATTCCCAAAAAGGATAACCCCATGCTGCCTGGTGACTTCAGGCCAATATCACTTCTGAACTGCTTCATCAAAATCATCACCAAACTTCTTGCTAACAGGCTGCAGAATGTTATCCTTTAGTTAGTACACATCAGTCAATATGGTTTCATCAAATCAAGAACAATCCAAGACTATTTGGCCTGGGCATTTGAATATCTTCACCAATGCCATCAATGAAAGGAGGAAATTATTATTCTAAAACTGGACTTTGAAAAGGCTTTTGATTTGATAGAGCATCAGACTATTTTGGATATCCTCAAAGGCAAGGGGTTTGGAGAAAAATGGATAAATTGGATTGATATGATTTTCAAATCTGCCACCTCTACAGTTATGTTGAATGGCATTCCTGGGAAAGTTTTTCACTACAAAAGAGGAGTGAGACAAGGTGACCCCCTCTCTCCACTTTGTTTTGTGCTGGCTGCAGATTTACTTCAATCAATTATCAATGAGGCCATGAGAAATATGATTCTATCCGCCCCACTGCAAGTCAACAGTTGCCCTTACTTTCCAGTGATTCAATATGCTGATGATACTATTGTGGTTCTACCTGCTGATCACAGACAACTGATGCATATAAAAAAATCTGTTAGCACACTTTGAAGCACGGAATGTGCTTAAAGTCAACTACAACAAATCAATTGTAATTCCAATCAATGTGGCATCTCACAACATGCATAACATCATAAATATCCTACAATGTAAGGAAAGAACCTTTCCTTTTCCTTATTTAGGGCTTCCTCTCAGTATCAACAAGCTCAAGATAGAAGATTTCAGTCCCATGCTGCAAAGAATTGAAAGAAGAATATCTGGATGTTCCACTCTAATTTCTTATGATGGAAGACTACAACTCATCAAATCAGTCTTCTCTTCCCTGCCAACTTTCTTCATGAGTTGTCTTTCCCTTCCAGTGGGAGTAATTGATCAAATCAAAAAATATCTCAGGCATTGTTTTTGGAGGAAATATGGAACCAAGGAAGTTGGAAAAGCTATGATCTCATGCGAAACTGTCTGCAAGCCCAAATCTCATGGAGGGCTAGGAGTTCTTGATATTCAGGTGCACAATAAAGCCCTGCTAATCAAATACCTTCACAAGTTTTTTAACAAACAGAACTTTCCTTGGGTGAAACTGTTATGGGAAACTTACTATTTAGACACACCACCTAAGGACGGACTTGAGGGATCTTTCTGGTGGAAAGCACATCTGAAACTGATACCCACATTTAAGGAGGTTGCTATTTGTACAACTGGGACTGGAGATACAACGTTGTTTTGGATAGACAAATGGCTTCAAAAGCCTCTAGTTGAGGAATACCCTGAGCTCCATTCCTTTGCAATTAATAATTAACCAGTGTTCAGTGGCACATCTTTAAAATTCAGCTGATATTTTGGAACACTTTCTCACACCTCTTTCAGCCATTGCTTTCCAACAACTTAATGAATTAGCACCAATTGTCCAGCAGATTGGTAATACTGTTGATGTTTGGCACTATGTGTGGAAATCTGATCTGCTCTCTATCAGTAAAATGTATAAGAAGATGATGGGGTCCTCAGATGTGCATCGCCTATTTAGAGATTTATGGAAAGCAGCAAGTAGAATCGGGCATAAAAAAAATTTCTGGCTGATATTGCATGACAGAACCAACACTAGAAGTCCGCTCAAAAGGAAACACTTCCTCTTACAAAGCTATGTGTAACATCCCAAATTTTCAATTTGGAATGTTATACATAGGTCATTCATGCATATCATACTTTATTGCATTTTCGTGTTGCGATCCTTGAAATTCTAAGCAACTCAAGGACCCACGGAGAGAGTTGGGGATTTCACTGTTTTCATATTTGAATTTTCTCAAATATCGAAACAAGGATCACTGTGGTTTTAATAATTTTTCTCTCCGAAAATATTTCATATTAAAACTATATGAGAGGAGATAATATGACTTCTCCAAAATAAATGAAATATTGGAGGAAAAATATTAAAATCAATTTATATATTTTATTTGGATTTTGTTGCAATTTTATTCGAATTAGAAAAATGCTTGTTTTTCAAAATTTGCATTAGAGGCCCAAATAAATGTTCACTTTGTCCGCTATATTTTTAGAGGACGGGGAAAATTTATCTCAGGATTTTTGGAGTCCGATTAGTATTTATTTTAATTGTTTTTCTGCGCGTCGGAATATTTTAAAAAAATGTTCTAACCGACTCCGGGCCGTAACTGGCCAGGACTCCCCACGCCAGCCCGTTTATAAGTCGCGCCACACGACCCCGCAGCCCACTCGAGCCCAGCCGCCGCCCCGCGCCCCAAACCCTAACCCTAAGCCGCCATCGCCCACGCCAGCCGCTCCTGTGCCGCGTCGCCGCCGCCCCGTTCCGCCGCCCTGCCGCCGGAGTACGCCGCCGCCGTTGTCCCGTTCCACGAGGCAGCCGCCGATTTATAAAAAACGATCGGTTTTATTTCGTAAATCTAGATCTCGTTTTTTTAGAATCGGTTTTGTTTTGTTTTTTCTTGGTTCAGCTAAATAGCGGACGTTCGTCCATACGTTCATTTTAACGAACGCTGTTCATCCGTTAGCCGCAGACAGCGAACATTCGTTCGTTAGCCTGTTCGTCAGTTTTCCTTTTTCCAGGGTTTTCCGCGATTATTTTCGACCGCAATTTCTGCCCTGTTTTTCGTTTTAGTTTCTCTTTTCGCTCGTTTATCCAAATCAGGTGAAACAAGCCCCTAGATCTTCGTCTCGAAGCCCTCTTTTTGTTTAACCAACTTGAACAAGATTTTGATACTACAAAATTTGACTTTAGTACAGATTAATAAGCGGATCTCATTTCTTTTGTAGTTTGAGTTTCGTTGCTCTGTTTGATTTGATTCTTTTTGCAAATCGGAGTTCTTGAGTTGAACTTTCTGGTTAGATCTTCTTATTTGAGTTTTATCCGTGCATCATTGCTTGATTTCTTATGCATGCTATTGTTTGTTTGCGATAGAACACCCACAGTGCAAAGCGTGCTACTACGAGTCTTTATGATTTGCAGATCGTCAGCAAGGCAAGTAACACTTTGATCATACCCCTTTATCACCCAGTTTTTATGCATTAGTTTCAACCCTCACACATTGCATGAGTAGGATCTCTTAACATGTGGGTCTGGGAAGTAGATGATTAGGTAGAACCTCATCCAGGTTCGGGCCGCAAATCGTGCGTAATACCCTACTCCTGCTGGTTTGTGTCTATCTGGTGTTCTTGGGCTAGCTACAAAGTGTGCAGGGTTTCTTCCCAGTGCTGTATCTCCCACACTTGAGAGATGTGTCTCTCCCCTCCCCTCCCCTCCCTGGCGACTCCAAGGGCGACTCCTCCGGTGATCCATGGCTCTCCCTCCTCGTGATCTTCTCCGGCCAAGATGGTTCCTCCCCTCCTGGATCTCTCCCCGGGTGTGGGACTCACCAACAAGGTTAGAGCAAGGTTCTCTACTCCTGTTCATTGCCTCGATCCTAGTGATGCATTTCATCTTGTTGTCTCCTTTGGCCAATCCACCTTTCCCCTCAATGTTGAGCATGTTAGCCTTGCGCTTGAGGCATGAGTTGGTGGATCCCCATCTGATCGTCATGTCTACCATCTACGTGGGCAAGTTTATAAATTTTCTGTGATCTCTAAGGCGGTTGGATTTATGATCTACCAACTTAGATCTTTTAAGTGTCCTAGTTTCTCTTGTTATTTCCACCTATGGGGTTTCGGTGGTCCTGCTTGGGTCAGAGAATTCAATTCATGGCTATACGAACTTGATCACGAATGGACTACAATCACCAGATCTCCTCGACGCATGCTCACCGGTGCAAACTCTGTTCAAATTGGTCGCCGTCCAAATTCTACGCTGCCGACGTGCCATACCCCAACCTTCGCCAACAATCCTGCTCCCATCTCGGATCACAAGCCAAATTCGGGCGCGATGGTTATGATTCAAAATTCTAGCTCTCCTAACCTGGCCCATCAACCTAACAACCTAGCCCACAACAGCGACATCCCTTTGCAGATCATGGCCCAACAGCCACTTTAAGCCCATGGACAACC